>NW_006408825.1:1444307-1445687 GCF_000296735.1 Chrysochloris asiatica
CTGTATGGGTCATTATGAGTTAGAATGGACTCAATGTTACTTAACAACAATAACAATATAGACAAAATCTTGAAGGATACAGAAAGAATGAATAGAAGATGGAAGGAATTCACAGACACAGTGTTTTAAAAAGAAAGCGGTAGCATATTATCAAGAACCATAATAATGAAGGAAGAAGTCAATGTGCACTGAAGGCTTTGGCAAGGAGCTAAGTAGGCTCTGGCAATTGGTGGAATACAAACTGAAAACTTTCAACAAACTGTTGCAGCACTGAGGGAACTCACCCATCTATACCAAAATATTTGGAAGATGACTACCAGGCCAACCAAATAGAAGAGATCCATATTTGTGCCCATTGCAAAGAATGGTGACCCAACCAAATGTGGAACATAAGACAACATCATTAGTACTAAATGCAAGTAAAAGTCTCCTGAAGATATTTCAGAAATGGCTGCAACCATACATTGACAAAGAACTGCCAGAGGTTCAAGCTGGATTCAGAGGAGGACGTGGAACAAGGAATATCATTGCTGATGTCAGATGGATCTTGGCTAAATGCAGAGAATACCAGAAAGATGTGTACCTGTGCTTTATTGGCTACACAAAGGTTTTTGATTGTGTGGATAATGACAAGCTATTGAACAACATTGCAGAAAATGAGTACTCAGGAACACTTAATTGTGCTCATTTGGAACCTGTACACAGACCAAAAGGCAGAGGTTCAAACAGAATAGGTAAACACTGAATGGTTTGAGTTTAGGAAAGGTATTTACCAGGATTGTATTCCTTCATCATATTTATTCAGTCTGCATGCTGAGCAAATTATTTGAGAAGCTGGATTATATGGAGAAGAATGTGGCTTTAGGATTGGAGGGAAATTAATTAACAATCTGCCATATGCAGATGATACAAGCTTGATTGCTGAAAGTGAAGAGGACTTAAAATATTTACTGATGAACACCAAAGATCACAGCCTTTGTTATGGTTGCACCTCAATGTAAAGAAAACAAAACTTCTCACTACTAAACCAATAAATAACATGAAGATAAGTAGAGAAAAAATTGAAGTTGTCATGGACTCTTTTTGCTTGGATCTACCATAAACACTCATGTAAGCAGCAATCAAGAGATAAAATGACATATTGCATTAGGTAAATCTTCTGCACAAGACCTCTTTAAAGTGTTTGAGAGTAAAGATGTCAATTTGAGGACTAAAGTGTGCCTGGCCCAAGCCAAGATGTTTTCAGTAACTTTATATGCATTTGAAAGTTGGACACTGAATAAGGAAGACCATAGAAGAATCAATGTATTTGAGTTATGGTGTTGGAGGAGAATATTACATGTACCATGGAGTGCCAAAAGAACAAACAATTCAGTGTTG
>NW_006408825.1:1446822-1448001 GCF_000296735.1 Chrysochloris asiatica
TTGGCCATCTTGGCCTTCAAGGAGCACTCTGGAGATCACATGATAGAATTCTGCACTTCTTCCAAAACGGATCTATTGATGCTTTTGGCAGCCCATGGAACTTTCAATTTTCTCCTCCAACACCATAACTCAAAAGCATCAGTTCTTCCACAGTCTTCCTTATTCACAATTCAGCTTTCACATGAATATGAGGTTATTGAAAATAACATGGCCTGGGTCAGGCACACCTTAGACTTCAAGATGACATCTTTGCCCTTCAACACTTTAAAAAGATCTTGTGCAGCAGATTTGCCTAATGCAATATGTCGTTTGATCTCTCGACTACTGCTTCTGTGAGTGTTGATAGTTAATCCAAGAAGAATGAAGTCCTTGACAACTTCAATCTTTTCTCCATTGCTAAGAATGTTGTTTATTGGTCCAGTGATGAGGATTTTTTGTTTTCTTTACATTGAGATGCAATCCATACCAAAGACTGTGCTCTTTGATCTTCATCAGTAAATGTTTTAAGTCCTCTTCACTTTCAGCAAGCAAGGTTGTATCATTTGCATATTGCAGGTTGTTAATGGGTCTTCCTCCAAAAGTGATGTCATGTTTCTCTTCATAGAACCCAGCTTCTCAGATTAATTGCTCAGCATACAGAAAGAATACAACCTTGTCGCACACCTTTCTTAATTTTAAACCATTCAGTGTTCCCATGTTCTGTGGGAACAACTGCCTCTTGCACAGATTCCTCATGAGTACAATTTAGTGTTCTGGAATACTTCACAATGTTGTCCATAGCTTGTCATGATCCACACAATCAAAAGATTTTGTATAGTCAATAAAGCACATGTAAACATCTTTCTGATATTCTCTGCTTTCACCCAAAATTCATCAGACATCAGCAATGGTATCCCTCGTTCCATGGCCACTTCTGAATCTGGCTTGAACCTCTGGAAGTTCTCTATCAATGTATGTGTGTAGCCATTTCTGTATTACCGTTAGTAAAATTTTACTCGCATGGGATATCAAAGAGATTGTCTGATGATTTCCACATTCCGTTGGGTCACCTCTCTTTGGAATGGGCACAAATAATGGATCTCTTCCAATCAGTCATCCAGATAGTTGTCTTCCAAATTTCTTGGCAGAGATGAATGAGTGCCTCCTGTGCTGCCTCAATTTCTTCAAAGATTTCAATTT
>NW_006408825.1:1448209-1455655 GCF_000296735.1 Chrysochloris asiatica
ATGACTTTTTGCTTTCTTCATGTATGATGTTCTTGATGTCATCCCACAACTCTTCTGGTCTTCGGTCTTTAGTGTTTATTGTATCAAATCTGTTCTTCAGGTGATACCTAAATTCAAGTGGGACATATTCAAGTCATATTTTTGCTCTCATTGACTGGTTTTCATTTTCTTCAACTTCAGTTTGAATTTTCATAAGAGTAATTGATGGTCAGTTCCACAGTCTGCCCCTGGCTTAGTTTTGACTGATGATATGGAGCTTTTCCATCTTCTCTTTCCACAGTTGTAGTCAATTTGATTTCTATGTATTCCTTCTGGTAAGGTTCATGTGTGTAGTCATCTCTTATACTCTCTAAAGAAGGTATTTGAAATGAACAAATCACTGATTTTGCAGAAATCTATCATGCATTCTCCAGCATCAATCCAGTATAGTGCTTCCAAGGAGTGGCTGGTGGATTTGAACCACTGACCTTGTAGTTCAAACCGAACTTGTGAGCTGAGTGCTTATCCTACAACATGACACCAGGACTCCAACCTATAGCAGTAGAAGTCAGGATATTGTTAACCATTTTGAGGACAGAATATGACCACTGGGTAATCCTGATGTGTTGCTACAGAATAAGCACTGTACTGGTAACTACACAGTAAGTGAGGTTCAAACTCAGGAGGTGCTTCTCCGAAACCCTTTACAAGGTCGCTATGAGTTAGAATCGACTCAACGGCAGTTAACAAGAATAGACAGCCATTGAGAAGGAACACGTCTAGAATGCTTGTAAGATTCTGTTTCTTTATTAGGGTATTAATTGTATAGATTGTTTAATGCAACGTCTTTAATTATGATTCCTGTTCCTTTATATAACCAATCAATTACCTTCAAGTCAATTCCTGCTCATGCCAGCTCATGTGTGTCCAGGTAGATCTGTGCTCCATATAGCTTTCAATGGCGAAATATTTTGAAAGTAGATTGCCAAGACTTTCTTGAAAGGTACTTTTGGGTGAGTTCAAACCACCAATCTTTCCATTAATAGCTGAGCACATTAACTGTTTGCACAACGTGAGGACTCAAAAATTAATAATTTATGTTTGCTTTCCTAAATGTCTGATAATATTTTTATAAGTTTATGGTGACAACTTTGAAATACACATAAAAAATAAATCTCAAAGTATTTTGGGTAAGTAATAACTGGTATTCAGTTGTAGGATAAGCATTGGACTGCAAGCTCGGCTTGAACTGCAAATTCGGTGACTCAAACACACCAGTCGCTCCTCAAAAACCCTATACAGGGTTGCTGTGAGCTGAAACTGAGTCCACAGCACTTTACCAACAACAGCAGTACTAACTCCCTTAAATATATTGTAAAAGAGAAGAGCTTACCCTGAAGATGCAGTCCAGCTCTGTGATGTGAGACCCTGGGTAATGAAACAGAACAATTTTTTTTGTTACTTGGCAGGCTCGTGCTCTTGAAGTGGGAACTAGACAGCCAGTGATTGTGAGGAGTGTCCTCTATCAAGCTTCTGTGTGATGTATCGTGGAGCTTGACAACGCCTCTGGCTACTTGAGTCTCCAAACTAGAGACCAGTCATGCCCCAAGGCATCTCTTCCTGGCTCCAGAATTATTGATAATTGCTCTGGTCTGCTTCTCCTTGCAAGACAGCTGCTGGTGAGCAGGTTGTGTGTTGTCTCTGAGGAGCAGAACATAAGGGCGGTGGAATTCTTCATGTGGGAAGAATTGTCAGGTGATTTATGCAATGGCCATAGAGATAAATAGGTGTTTCTAAAAATATGTCTCTGATAAAGTGTTTGCAGCCTGGCAAAGAGAAGCAAGAATTATGCATGGACTTTCAGTAGACTCTGGTTTGCTGTGGATCAGAACCAAATTGTGTAGGTGTTTCTGAGCTATCTGAAGGCATAGTCAGATCACCAGGCTTTCATGTTGAAAATCATAAAACAGCCACTCCAACCCTTGGTGGATGGCGTAAACACCAATCTTAAAATTACTTTATCTGCTTTAGGGATCAATGTGGTTGTTTGAGCCTCATTATGTTCTGTTTCCACAAATTAAATTGCTCTGAGGTTCTCTTTGGCTCTTTAAAGTTATGCACTAACAGTTGTTTTTTGTTTTTGTCCTCCGTGAGGTTAATGCTGTTTTATTAATCAAGAGGGAAATGTTGAAATTCCTCTTGTTGATAGCAAGTAGCTTCTGCAAATGGAGTCATCAACACTGGAGTCCATTAGTTAACAGCCATTTCTTTAGCAAAAAAATCAAGAATAAAATTTAAAAGAAGAAAAGAGAAAATCCTCTCAAGGAAATTCATTTTATCACCTCTAACATAAGTGACAAAGCATCGGGAAATCACAATTTAAATTACTAATTGTGTGTGGTTGCCAGCATTCACCATTTTAGAGAGAGAAGACCCTCCATTTGATTTCCTATTTAAATCTCTTTCCTTTGATAAAGTACATCAGAAATATCATTTGGAGCTAAGTTGTTTGTGTCACTCATTCAAATACAATAACTGCGGGTCTAAGAAAGTTTTCTTTTCTTTAAAAAAAACTTTGAACAGAACTGAAGATGGATAGCCGTCCATGAGCGATGTTAAGTGCAGCCCAGTGGTTTCAACTCTTAGTGATCCTGTATAAGGTTCTGAGGAGCAGCTGGTGGGTTTGAACTGCTGACCTTTCAGTCCAGTGCTTGTCTGACAGCACCACACCAGGACTAGAATTCTAAAACAATATTTAAAATGATGGATGTTTCATTTGTGCATTCTGTTCCTGGCTCAAGTTTGTTGGGAAAGTGAATTTAGAAAATAGGGATTTGAAGATTAACCCAATAAAATCATGATAGAGTTCAGTTCCGTTCAGCATTAGAAATGACTAGCAGATATACAGGTCCCAGAGGTGCAAAGATGGGTAAACTACACAATTCATTAAAGAGACTGAACAGACAACAGTATCAATGAAAATTGTTTAATCAAAGGTGTAGGAATTCTGAATGGGTAATGGAAATATTTTATTTGGTTGAGGGTCCTATACACTTACCATATATACACATACACAGACACACTTTCTGCACCATATAAACCAAAAGTTAATTGAGTTCTGCTTGTTGCTTAAAGGAATCTAACTTGTCTCTTTTTAAATTTTTGTTTGTTGCGTGCCGTTGAGTTGGGTCCAACTCTTAACAACCCCATGTGCAACAGAACGAAACATCGCACCATCCTGCGTCATCCCTATCATTTCTATGTGTGAACCCATTGTGACAGCCACTGTATAGTTCATCAATTTGAGGGTCTTTTTCATTTTTGTTGACCTTCTACTTTACCAATCATGATAGCCTTTCCTGAGGTAAGGTCCCCCTGATAACATGTCTAAAGTTTCTGAGACTATAAGTTACGAGTGGGAAATAATGTCAATTTAATATGGCAATCTGAACTCGATTGACATGGAAGCCAAGGGAGGACAGAATCCAAGATGTATCACTGTGTTCATGGGCTGAGAAACGTGAACTAGGAGGGAAAGGGGGATACTTTTTAAGGCATTGGTTATCTCGTGTGACAATCTGCTTCTGTGAAGATCACAAACTTGTGAGTTCTATGGGGGCAGCTCTACTCTTTCCTATAATGTTGTTAGTAGTTGGAACTGACTCAACAGTAATGTAATTTTGAATCTGGTGTCATTTACCTGCCTCCACATATTTATTTATTCAGCACAGAACCCCATGAAATAGCAGATATTATGGCCCTTGATTTAAAAACAAACTCTGGGCCTTAAAAATTTATGTTTTTTGCTCCAAATGACAATCTCAGTGGCCCAAAGCAAGACTTGCAGAAATCCTTTTGATGACTTACTATACTATGTTAGTAAAGAACCTTGAATGCACCATGAACTGCCAGAAGAACAAAGAAAACTGTCTTAGAATCTCTATACAAATCCTTACAAGAATTTAGTTCACTTACTTTGGACTCCTGGTAAGGCACTTTAGGGTTGGACTGCAAACCACAAGGTCATCAGTTCAAACCCACTAGCTGCTCATTATGAATTGCATAATGGGGTCATTATGAATTGTAACTGACTCAATGGCACTTAACAGTACAACAACAACTTTGGACATGTCATCAGGAAAGACCAATCACTAGAAAAGGAATGTCTGGTAGAGCAGAGGATCTGCAAAAATGAGGGAAACCTGTAATGAGATGGGTTGAAACAATAGTCCCAATGACTTTAAACATACCAATGGTAATGAAGATGGCACAGGATTGGGCATTGTTTCATCTGTTATATATTAGGCTCCCATGAACAGAGATGATGGCAACAAATAACAGTACCCAGGACCAGCTGCACGATTTCAGGGTCCCAGCAAAATGAAGACCCAGGGCCCTTGTTGGACATATGATGAGGACTTTCAAGATGATAACAGCAGGACATGGTCCCAAGTCAAGAGTCCTCAGAGCAAAGGTATCAGGCTAGTGCTCCCACCTCATGCAGACTCAGCATCAGCTATTGGAGATTTCTAGAATCCTGGCAGTGGATCTATGACTATTTCTAGAAGGTGCTTCAGGACTGTCTTGTATTCACTGTGTCATGCCCACCCCACCAGGCTGTTTCTCAATATTAGATCTCTGTTTTCCCAGATCAGAGAGGCACAGAGACAATATCTTGAGGATGTGGTTGGTATAGCTGTGGATCATGGGTATCTTTCTTCCAGTCATTCAAGGGTATGCATGTGCAAGTCTGTTTAATTTTAACTTTATGATTTAACACTAGGAGAAGAAAACTGGAATGTTTTTATTTCTTCGGAGAGGAAAAACATTTTTTTCCTGATGACTTTTGAAATATAGTTTCTTTTTGTTCTTACAGTGGGATGTTTTGCTTTTATTTTTAAACTTCTGAAGAATGTTGTTATAAAAGGAAATGCAGGAAAAGAAAGGAAGACATAGGTTGGATTAATGCAGGCACATGATATTGGATGTATCATCTTCACATCATTTTCTTTGTTCTTGAGATAAATGGAAACAGGTTTATTCCAGCAATGGGAGCTCCATCCCTATTTCTGCTTCATTAGTTTGTTTCAGGTTGGATTGAGTTTGAGAGTTTCTGTTCTCACCTTGTGTGCTGAGGTCTCTGAGTCACATGGAAAACATGTAGCAGACAAGAAAATGGAATTAACCACCTAAATGTAGCCACAACAACTTCAGGTTGCCAAGATACTGGGTAATCTGTTTCTTACTGACCCAAGGTTCTTGAAGTTCTACATGTAAACAATACTTTTCAGACATCTACTAGGTTGTCCCATAAAATAATTCCTGGAGAACCTGACTGAAGAAGGGGTGGAAATAGAGAACAGTTCTGAGTGGGTTTTAATAACTTTAAGCAGAAGGATATTTTTTCTGGAATCAGCTGTTGATACAGTTTAACTCAAATATTCTATTAAAATGGAAAGACAATAATTTGGATCAAAATTTGTAATTCAATACTCCAAAATAATAGAGCTCCTAATACACCTTTTAAAGGATTCCTGGTGGTGTAGTGGGTTAGGCATTGAGCTGCTAGCCACAAGCTTGGGAGCTCAAAGCCATCAGTCACTCCTTGGGAAAAATATGAGACTGTCTATTTCCAGAAATGCTTATAGATTTAGAACCCTGTGGAATA
Source organism: Chrysochloris asiatica (assembly GCF_000296735.1). Lineage (NCBI taxonomy): Eukaryota > Metazoa > Chordata > Mammalia > Afrosoricida > Chrysochloridae > Chrysochloris > Chrysochloris asiatica. Next base: position 1,453,857 of record NW_006408825.1, read on the forward strand.
TTTCTACTCTGCCTGTAGGATTGCAATGAGTCAGAATTGTCTATAACAGTGGATTAAAAAATATATGTATATTATATATATGTTGTTGTTGTTATGTACCGTGGAGTCGGTTCTGACTCATAGCGACCCTGTACAGGGTTTCTGAGGCTGTAAATCTTTACGGGAGCAGAAAGCCTCATCTTTCTCCCGCAGAACAGCTGGTAGTTTCAAACTGCTGACCTTGAGGTTCACAGCCTGATTCATAACCACTACACTACCAGAGCTCCTTATATATATGTATATAAAAGCTAATCATATTTGAATTAAAAAATAAACAGAAATAATAATAATAATAAAAAAGAATATTACTGTATTGAATTGGAGGAAGGAACACTTGGCTTAGTGTGTGTGGGACTGAGAAACCATTGAGAAAGTCTACTTTATCCTGTTTGTTTTCAAGAGATTGGAAAACAATTATTTTTCTGCAATTCTGTTTGCTTGACTTTTACACGACCACCTAAATACGCAGTAGGTGACTAATTTAGATAACTGTGGGAAGTGGTGACCCTTATTGTTTAAATGTATAAAGCACAGATACCAGATGACTGTGAATACCTACCACGTGATCCCACAGTGACTTTGAATCAACATTTTCAATTAGCTTGTACAAGGAACGGGAGGCTCTCTTAATGATAATACTGGGAAGAAGTGTATTGCAGCAATTGCAAATATAGATATTATATTTCTGAACATTGTTTAATTTTCATACCTTTATGAAAAATAGTGCAGTTTCTCATTATCATTTAAGTTAATGAAAAAAAACAAAAACCTTATTACAAATGGGAGTCCTGGCTTAGGTCTGTAGGATAAGCATTCGACCTCAAGATCAGTGGTTCAAACTCACCAGGTGCTCCTCAGAAATCCTATACAGGGTGGCTATGAATCAGAACCAACTCAAAGGCATTTAATAACAACATTATCAAATTACTGCTAATGCTTTCTTACCGAAAAACACTCAACTTTTGATCAATGCATATCTATGGACAATGCAGGCAGGGAACACACTGGGCTCAGATCTGTGTTCAGTTTCACTGTTGTCTCAGATGTACCCTTCATGAAGCTGACTACTTAAATTTCCTTCCACACAAAGTGTTTCTGGGCATGTAGAACAATACATGTTCTTACTGGATATCCAGATGTCTCAGTCAGAATTATCATTGTTTGACAAGAGTGGAAGAGAAATGTAGATCAATTAAGGATCCCTTTGGTAGCATAGAAGTTACGAGTTGCTGTTGTTGTTGTTGTTAGGTGTCATCGAGTCAGTACCGAACCATACAGACTTATGCACAGCAGAACGAAACACTGCCTGATCCTTGGTCAACCTCACTACGGTTGCCATGCTTGAGTCCATTGATGCTGCCACTTGGTCAATCCATCTCGTTAGGGGTCTTCCTTTTTTTCTCTGACACTCCACCTTACCAAAAATGATATCCTTCTCCAGTGACTAGTCCCTCCTGATAATATGTCTGAAGTATGAGAGATGAAGTTTGGCCATTCTGGCTTCCAAGGAGCACTCTGTCTGCACTTCTTCCAAAACGGATCTATTGGGTCTTTTGGCTGCCCATGGCACTTTCAATATTCTCCTCCAACACCATAACTCAAAGGCATCGATTCTTCTAGATTCTTCTATGGTCTTTCTTATTCACAATCCAGCTTTCACATGCATATGAGGTTACTGAAAATAACATGGCTTGGGTCAGACACACCTTAGACTTCAAGATGACATCTTTGTGTTTCAACTCTTTAAAAAGTTCCTGTGC
>NW_006408825.1:1456243-1456719 GCF_000296735.1 Chrysochloris asiatica
ACATCAGCAATGATATCTCTCCTTTCACGGCCTCTTCTGAATCTGGCTTGAACCTCTGGAAGTTCTCTGTCAATGTATGATTATAACTGTTCCTGTATTACTTTTAGCATAACTTTACTCGCATGGGATACCAAAAGATTGTCTGATGATTTCCGCATTCCATTGGATCACCTCTCTTTGGAATGGGCACAAATATGGATCTCTTCCAATCAGTTGGTCAGATAGTTGTCTTCCAAATTTCTTGGCAGAAATGAGTGAGTGCCTCCTGTGCCACTTCACTTTCTTGAATGATTTCAATATTTATTCCATCAATTCCTGGTGACTTGTTCTTTGCCAATTCCTTCAATGCACCTTGGACTTTCTCTTTCAGTATCATTGGTTCTTGGTCATATGCTACCTCTTGAAATGGTTGAACATTCATTAACCATTTCCTTTTGGTACAGTGACTGTGAATTCCTTCCATCTTCTCTTGATGC
>NW_006408825.1:1457075-1466932 GCF_000296735.1 Chrysochloris asiatica
AATCTGTTCTTCAGATGATCTCTAAATTCAGGTAACATATTTTCATGGTCATATTTTTGCTCTCATGGACTTGTTTTCATTTTCTTCAGCTTCAGTTTGAAATTGCATATGAGTAATTGATGGTCTGTTCCACTCTGCCCTGGCCTTGTTTTGACCTATTATATGGAGCTTTTCCAGCATTTCTTAAAGCAAATGTAGTCAATTTGATTTGTATGTATTCCATCTGGTGAGGTCCATGTGTATAGTCATCTGTTATGCTGTCTAAAGAAGGTATTTGAAGTGAACAAATAATTAGTTTTGCAGAATTCTATCATGCATTCTCCAGCATCATTTCTATCACCAAGGCCATATTTCCCAACTACTGATCCTCTTTGCTCCAACATTTGCATTCCAATCACCAGTAACAACCTATAAATCTTGATTAGGGCTGCTAATCTCATAGTCAGTCATTTGAGACTACCAGCTGTTCCATAAGAGAAATATGAAACTTTATGCTCTTGTAAAGATTTATAGCTTCAGAAACTCTGTACAAGGTCTCTATGAGTTGGAATAGACTCCACAGCACATAACCAACCAACCAATTCCTATTCTTGTATGTCACTTTGAAGACTAAGGTAGACCTGATCCAAGCTGTGGTATTATTTTCAATCTCGTCTCATGCATGGGGAAGCTAGACAGTGAGTTAGAAAGATTGAAGAATAATTGATGTACTTAAAATATGTGGTAAGCTAAGACTACTGAATGTACCATGGACTGCCCTACCATGAACTAACTGCCCATGGTATATCCAATGAACAAATCAGTCTTAGCATAAATCCATCCAGAATTGTCCTTAGAAGCAATGAAGAGAGAGTTTGCTTTTTGTATTTTAGACATGCTCTCAGGAGGGACAAGGAGCTCTGGTAATGTAGTGGTTACAAATCGGGCTGTGAACCACAAGGTCAGCAGTTCGAAACTACCCACTGTTCCATGGGAGAAAGATTAGGCTTTCTGCTCCTGTAAGGATTTACGGCCTTGGAAACACTGCCTAGGGTGGATATGAGTAGGAACCGACTCCACAGCACATAACAACAACATCAGGAGAGACCAGTACCCAGAGAAGAACCTAATGCTTGGTAAAGTGGAGGGTCATCCTCAAAGAGATGGGCTGACATAGTGGTTTCAACAATGGTCTCAAAATTAGGGACAGTTGTGAAGATGAGAAAGTACCAACAGTGTTGTGTTTTACTGTACATGGACTCACTATAAGTCAAAATCTACCTGATAGCACCTGATAGCAACCATTACTCTCTTTAAATGTGATGTGACCTTTAATAGCAATGATAGATAGATTGATAGATAGATAGGTAGGTAGATAGATAGCTAATAGATAGAAGTATAACTGCCATTGTGTTGACTGTGACTCATGATACCTTTGTGTACAATAGAATGAAAATTTCCCTAACCTTTTATCATCATCACAGTCATTGATATGGGCCTCGTTGGGACTCCAATTCACCAAACACAATGAATGTCCTCTAGAGGGTCCTCCCTCTTGATGTGCCAATGACTAGTAAGTCAGATAGCATTCTGTTGTGAGCCGCATAGTTTTCCTTGGCAAATATTCAGAAGTAGAATGCTATTATTGTTGTTGTTGTTATGTGCCATGGACTTTGTTCCGACTCATAGCGACCGTGTACAGAGTTTCTGAGGCTGTAAATCTTTACAGGAGCAGAAAGCTTCACCTTTCTCCCATGAAACAGCTGGTAGTTTCTAACTGCTGACCGTGAGATTAGCAGCCTGATACGTATTGTAGTTAGGTGCTCTTGAAACACTGCCCAGGACTGCATCATCCTTATAATTGTTGCTACATTTTAGCCCACTGTTGCTGCCATTGTGTCAATTCTTCTCAAGAGGGTCTTCCTCTCCTTTGCTGACCCTCCATTTCATCCAGCATGATGTCCTTCTCCAAGGACTGGTTCCTCCTGATAACATGTCTGAAGTATGAAAGATGAAGTCTTGTCATCTTGGCTTCTAAAGAGCATTCTGAATTACCTCTACTAATACAGATTTGTTAGACTTTCTAGCAGTCCATAGTATTTTTAATATTCTTCAACACCATAATTCCAATTCATTGATTCCTCTATAACCTTCCTTATTTTTTGTCTAACTTATACATGCATATGAAGCTATAGAAAACAACATGACTTGGATCAGGCTCACCTTAGTTCTCAAACTGACATCTTTGTTCTTGAACACTTTAAAGAGGTCTTGTGAGGGAGATTTGCCTAATGCAATGTCATTTGATTTATTAACTGTTGCTTTCGCAAGTATTGTTTGTGGATACGAGCAAAGTAAAATCTTTGATAATTTCAAACTTTTCTGCATTTGTCGTTATGTTATTTATCAATCCATTTGTGAGGAATTTTGTTTTTTTTTATATTGAGGTGCAATTCATGCTGAACGCCATAGACTTTGGTCTTCAATTGTAAGTAGTTTTTGTCCTCTTCTCTTTCAGCAAGCCAGGTTGTGTCATCTGTATATCACAGGTTGATAATGAGTCTTGCTCTAATCCTGAGTCCATGTTCTTCAGATAATCCAGCTTCTAGGGTCATTTGCTCAGCAAATAGATTGAATACATATACATATACAACTCTGGAACACAACTTTCCTGATTTTAAACCATTCAGTATCCCCTTGTTCTGTACTAACAACTGACTCTTGGTCTATGTACAGTTTCTTCATAAGCACAATGAAATGTTCTGGGATACTCATTCCTTGCATAGTTTGTCATGATCCACACAGTTGAAAGTCATTTGTGTAGTCAATAAAGCACAGGCAACATCTTTCTGTTATTCTTTGCTCTCAGCCAAGATTCATCTGAAATCAGCAATTATATCCCTCATTCCAGGCTCTCTTCTAAATCCAGCTTAGATTTCTGGAAGTTCCCTGTTGATGTCCTTTTGCAACCATATTTGAATTATTGGCAGCATACTTTTACTTCCATGTGATATTAATGTTATTGTTTGATGAGTTCCACATTCTGTTGGGTCACCTCTATCTGGAATGGGTGCATATATGGATCTCTTTCAATCTGTTTGTCAGGTAGCTGTCTTTCAAATTGCTGGGTGTTTATAAGTGAGTGCCTTCAGTGTTGCATCAGTTTGATGAAAGATTTCAATTTATACTCCATCAATTCCTGTAACCTTGTTTTTGTCAATGTGCAGCTTGGACTTCTCCCATTAGAACCATTGGTTCTTGATCATATACCACCTTCAAATGGATGAACATTGAGCATTTCTTTTTGGTATGGTTACTCCAAGAATTCCTTTCATATTCTTTAAATGTTTTCTGCATCATTCAATATTTTGCCTGTAGAATGCTTCAGTATTTCAAGTCAAGGATTCAATGTTTTTCTTCATTCTTTCAGCTGAGAAATGCTGAGCATGTCTCCACTTTGGTTTTCTAACTCTGGGTTTGTGCACATTTCATTATAATACTTGTCTTCTTGAGCTGTCCATTGATATTTTCTGCTCAGCTTTTTTTACCTCCTCATCTCTTCCATTTTCCTTATCTTCTCTAGTCTCCAAAGCAAGTTTCAAAATTTCTTCTGACTCTATTCTCATGACTATAGTCAACTCTAGTATGAGGAGGCAGCTTTTCCCCAGCACCATTTCATGTTTTCCAACCCGAGGGGCTCATCTTCTGACACTATATCTGACAATGTTCCACTGCTCTTGGTGAGATTTTCAGTGGCTAAACATTCAGAAGTAGTTTGCGTCTCCTTTCTAGTCTTAGTCTTGAACTTCTGCTGAAACTTGTCCAACATGGATTACCTTCCTGCTGTATTTAAATACCAGCATCACAACAACACACAAGCCATCACAATACAACAAACTGACAGACAAGTGGTGCTTAGAAGTAGGTTACCAAGCCCTTTTTCTCAGTCTGCCTTAATCTGAAAGTTTTTCTGAAACCTCTCCTCTGCTGGCATTTGAATTACTTAATGGCATAGCTCCCTAGTGACATACAAATTGCCACAGTGTAACAAACTGACAGATGAATGGTAGAGACTCTTTTATACTCTACATAAATTAAATATTGGAAAATTGTAAATTATGACAAATATACATAAGAGAATTAGGACGCACCTACTAGTCACTAAACCTCAGAGCGCATCTCCCTGAAACATGTCAGAGAGAGCTCCTCTCTATAGCCTTCAGTCTTCTGATTCCCCGAGGGCCAGTCTTCCCTAACTGGACTTAGTGCGCAGTTGGTTCCGAGTTCTGTCAATCTTCCTTCTCCTAACTTGTTATTCTTATTATTCCTTTCTCCCTGTTAGTCATGAGCATTCTACCTTCTGAGATGGGCTTCTGAGGCAAGTCACTGCAAATGTCCAAATAGGCTTTGCTCACTCTTTACTTCCTCCTTGTAGCCAGACGGAAGTGCACATTCATTTGTACTTTAACTGGCCATTCCCCATGTCAGCTGGCTATTTACAGAGCCATGAGCTATTCCCATTTCTCATGGCAGAGAGTAACTTACAGGACATTTTCAGTGCAGGTGAGGTCACATGTGGCATTCCCCTTCACTAAGACTCAGACTGTTCTTGTCTAAGCATCTTGAATCCTCATGGTAATGATGAGACTATGACTGAGCATCTGCTTTATGCAAAATGCAAAACACATCAGCTCTGATCTCTCCCCCTATGACTTGTAGTGTGCTGAATAATGCCTCACAGACGTCCATGTTCTCATCCCCAGAGCTAGTAAAACTTCCCTTACATAGAAAAAAAAAAGGTTTGTACATGTGATTCATTTGACAACCTTGAAATAGGGAGACTATCCTCACTTTCTATGCAGATGGGAGACAGGGTAGTCAGAGAAGGTGATGCTAAGAACAGGTGGGCAGGTCTGACCCACAGGAACATGGAGGCTGCAGAGGAGAGGTCTCTCAGGTGTTCATCAGGGAAATGTGTTCCCAGACTTTGTGGACATTAGAGGCATACTGAACCTCTTACGTGTATTTATGAAGCTACTCTAGTTTATACTTTCTTTCTTTTTTTAAGTTTTTATTGTAAATTGAGTGATAGTTTACATGGGAGAACATCGGTTTTACACTCATCCTATCCTATTTGTTTTATTGCAATGATTACAGTCCCCTCTGTGCATCACCAGTCAACAGTATTTGCTTCCATTCCCTTTCTTTTTTTGGATGTACACAAAAACACTCAGTAATATGTATTCATTTAAACAACCACAGGACACATTCGGCAAGTCTGTCTCCTGGCCACCAGCACACAGCCTTTCTCTTTTCATAACTCTTTTCATCAGCTGCTCTATCTCTCCATGTCGTCATCTCTGCCTCCATCTTTGGTGTCACTGCTTCTCTGGATAGGGTTTAACATTCTGCTCATGCTCTTCTTCCTTGATGGTCCTATAGTCCTCTGTTCCTGGAATGTAAAATTAACTATTTCCCCCTTTTTGTTACAAAACTTCTACCTTTACAGCTGTGACAGTTGCAATTAGTCATGATAGCAATTACTCACTATTGAATCATAAGAATCTTATTCCCATCTCTTTTCACCAGACCTGTCTAGACAAGATGAAAACTACTCAGTGGAGATTCTACTTTTCCCTGCACACTCTGGAAAACTTGAAGCCAGTCACTTCGTGCCTTTATTTTTACCCTCTGCCTCCACTCCCCATTTTAGGTAGCCAATGTCTGAGTTGCTCGTTCCTATCAACTCTGTGTACAGAGGGGATAGGAATGATCCTTGATGTGAAGATTCCTTCTTTCTCAGTTGGTATTTTGAGCTACTACATCGACTCGACGGCACTTAACAACAACAACAACATCCGTAAGTATAAGTCAAGTTCATCAAACTGTAGCTATTTACATTTGTTTCCTTTATAAAAACTTTTTATCTTCATATAGTTGAGTTCTGATCATCAAGCCATCAAAGCTAGGTAAAATGGGTACTATCAGCAAGTTTGGGCATTCTTGTACATCTCCCCTCACTTCATATCAGCTGGAAACTTCACTTTTTTTTTTTTTAAGACCATAAAGGGACATCCACCATTCCTCTGTCAGCGTGTTGTACTATGATACCTTGTGTGTTGAGATGCTGGAAGCTATGACACTGTTATTTCAAATAGCAGCAGTGTAACCCATGGTGGTTAGGCTTCAAAGAAGCTTCCAGAGTGAAGCAGGCTATAAAGAAAGGTCTGGTGAACTCCTGCTGAACATTTGCTAACACATCACGCTATTAGATTCCAACAGAATATTTCCAGCTCATTTGATTATTCTTATCTGGCAACCAGGATGTGAACACACATTTATCTTCTCAATTTTGTAAACTTTGCTACAGATTCTGCTATCAGGTATTTTTCTAAAAAATCCTTTGTTCCTAATTTGCATAAAAAGCCTAGTCATCTAATTCTGGAAAACACAGCAAAACAAGAAAACACAGCAGTCATTAAAAAACCCATGGAACAAGTTCTAATTTTATACATATGGGGTTATCATGAGTCCAGTTGACCGGGAAGCACCTGGTTACACAGGGCAACATGCACACAGCTCAGATGACCGAAGGAAGAACATTATTTGCACGCTGACTACAAACAGTGAAGTTGAACAAGGTAAATCTAACCCAATCCACTGCCATATCGGGTCAGTTCCAACACATTGTGACCTGTAGCCTAGAGTACAATCACCCTATAGGATTTCTGAGACTGTAAATGTTTTTTAGAAACAGACTGCCACATCTTTCTCCCTGACAATCATTGATAAGTGTGAACCAATAACCTTTCAGTTGTGAAACAAATGCTTGAACGCTAAACAAGGTGAAGGACCTTATATTTTATACATTTTCTTCCAATCTGAGAGTGGTTCTAAATGGATTAGCACTTAACTAGTGTGCCCCCAGGTACGCTAAACAAGGTGAAGAACGTGTATCTATACAAATCTTTCTAGACTGATGGTGGTTGTGGATCCAAGCAGAAAAAAGTCTTTGACAACTTCAAGTTTTTCTATATTTATCATTATTTATTTACTGGTACAGTTGTGGAGATTTTAATTTACATTACATTTAGGTGCAATACATACTGATCTTTGATCTTCTTCAGCATTTCAACTCCTCTTGTATTCCAACAAGCAAGGTTGTGTCATCTGCATATCTCAGGTCATTAATGATCCTTCCTCCAATCCTGATGTCTTATTCTCTTCATAGAATCACCAGTTTTTCAGATTATTTGTTCAGCATGCAAATTGACTAAGTATGGTAAAAGGATACAACCCAGGCACACCCCTTTCCTGATTTTAAACCATTCTGTATCCCCTTGTACTGTTCAAATGATTACCTCTTTGTCTATGTAAAGGTTCCTTATGAGCACAATTAAGTGTTTTGGAACACCCATTCCTTGCAATGTTATCTATAGTTTGTCATAATCCACACTGTCGAAAGCCTTTGCATGTCAATAAAGCACAAGTAAAGAACTTTCTGGTATTCTCTGCTTTCAGTTAAGATCCATCTGATATCAGCAATGATATCCCTTGCTACATGTTCTCATATTAATATGGTTTAAATTACAGGCAGCTTCTTGTCAAATTGTTATTGTTGTTGTTAATATCTTTTGAGGGGTTCTGACTCATAGTAACCCTGTATAGGGTTTCCCAGGAGTGGCTGGTGAGTCTGAGCCACCAACCTTGAGATTCAAACTGACCTTTCAGTCCAGTGCATGGTCCTGCAATGCCTTATCAAGCTGTTGTTATTGTTGTTAAGTGTCATCAAATCAATTCCAAACCATAGAGACCCTAGATAAGGTTTCCAAGGAGCAGCTGATGAGCTTGAACCACCAACCTTGCAATTCAAACGACTTTGCAGTATGATGCATGAGTCCACAGCACCACACCAGGATGCCTTATCAAGTAGGTGTCTATAAATTTCCTATAATTAAACATGATATTCTATGACCTTTCATTTCTTTTTTCTTTTTAGAAATCAAAACTACAGAGTTATGGTTAAATGTGAGTGGATGAAGGATGATTGTTTTCTTCAGGATGTGTGTATGCCAGCTTACATACAGTGTTCTGCACTTAAAGAAATTTGAATCGATAAAAAGACTCAAACATAAGGAGACAGTCACCTTTGTAGAATGTATTACCATCCTGTGATGTTGCCTAATGGTGCACTTGCATTAAACGTCTCTAATAGCTCTAGATGTTACCTGTAAATCCCACCAAATACTGAAAAAGTAAATGCATTTTAGATGTAATCAAGCATAAAGAAAATAAAGATGACATACCAGCCATATTCTTCAGGCAAGATGGTATTAAAGTTATGAGGAATTGCTAACAGAAGTCACATGGTAACCTCTATCCTCTGCATTTACTTCAGAGAGTTAATAATATATAGAAAGAGATTGTGTGTGTCTTCAGAGCTGCCTCAGGTACCCAATGCTCACAAACTATGACTTGAAAAGCAAGCAGCTCAGACCGGCCCTAAAACACACTGCCATCTTGCATGGGAATTCTAGTGTGATTCTTGTGAGTCTTAGGCTATAAGAAATCCTCACCCACAACTTTTAGTGTTCAAATTTCAAGATCTCAAGAATCGCTGATATCAATTACTGTTAGATAAGTGTTGACGTGTTTGAGATGGAAGCAGTGTTGGGTACTGCTGACAGAGTCTGTCACCAACATTTTCCAAGACAAACCTCAAAATCTCACTTGCCATCCAGAATGTTGTTGTTTTCCTGCATAAATCTGTCATTACCTCTAACTTTATATTCTGTTCCCTCCTTGGGGGTGATATTATGCAACATGCCATTCTCCCGTCAGTGAAATTTCCCCCAAGGATGGTTTTGTAAGTTGTTGTTGTTAAGTGCCATCAAGTCAGTTCCAACTCATAGGGATTCTGTATAGGGTTTCCCCCAAAGAGAGGAGAATGGATCTACCTATGTTTGGGTAAATCTACTTACAAAATGGAGTCTTGGTGCGGTACTATGGGCTAATACACTGGACTGTAAATTTGGTTTGAACTACAAAGTCAAGGGTTCAAACTCACCAACTGCTCCTATGGTCTTACACAGTGCAAAGGCTCCTCAGGAAGTCTCCTTCCCTGGGCAAGTTCTAGCCCCATTTTAGGTATTCTGATCAGTTATAGGCTGAAGATGGACTTACAAGCTTTCTATGGTGATGTTTGTGACTATTCCTTTCTCTCTGCCTCAAGTGTCTATTTTACAATAGTAGGCAAGGGTAACCAAGATTCAAAAGACAGCCAAGCATCTCAACATTATTTCCCCTCTTTTGCACATTCAAACCATGCCTCAATCCCTGTATACCAGAGCCCTGTTTTTCCAAGGTCGAGCATACATCACTATTTGCTTCTGTCCCACTTAGCCCATGCAAACCTGACTACATGTTCTCCCATCTGCCTTGTTCTTCTATTCCCCTCCCCCGTCTAGTGTATTGGCCCCCTACAGCATCCAAACCATTTTGTGTCTATTCCTTACACTGCACTCCACCTTCCCCTCCTTCCCTTGGCCCCACTGCTACCTCCCCAGTTACCAACAAATAATTTTTTCCCCCTTTTAGTGTTGGTACTTTTTTAAAAAAAGCTCTTACAATAATGGTCCTATGCAGTATTTCTCCTTTTGTCACTGACTAGATTCACTCAGCATAATGTCCTCAAGGTTCATCCATGTTATGTGGTGGCTTGCAGCTTCTTTGTTATTCTTCAAGGTAGCATAATATTTCATTGTGTGTATTACCACAGTTTGTTTATCCATTCTTCAATTCATGGACACTTAGGCTGTCTCCATCTTTTTGCTATTGTAAATAGTGCTGCTATGAACATTCATGTGCATATATCTACT
>NW_006408825.1:1467640-1468673 GCF_000296735.1 Chrysochloris asiatica
GTCTACTTCTGTTTGTGTAATTTTCACAATGTTTGGTAATCTGTGTATGCTCTGAATTAGAGCCCTCACATTTGTCCCTATTTTTTTCATTGATGGCCTTCATAATTCTGAGATTTACATTAGGTCCTTAATCCATGCTGAGTTGTTTTTTATATATGTTGTGAAGTAAAGGTCTTGTTTCAATCTTTTGCATAAGTTGAACAGACTATCTCCTTCCCATGCAATATATTTAGGCTCTTTGTCAAAAAACAGTTGGCTGTATGTGGATGGGTTAATTTCTGGATTTTCAATTCTGGTCCATTAATCTATTTATCTTTCATTGTACCAGTACCAAGCTGTTTTGATCATTGTAGCCATAAAATATATTTTAAAATCAGGAGCAAGAGACTTCCAAATTTATTCTTCTTCTTAAACAGTGCTTTGTTTATCCTCGGTCTCTTTCTTTTCCATATTAAGTTTGTAATTCTTTTTTCCATCTCTTTGAAGAATGTCATTGGAATCTGGATTGGGGTTGCATTATATGTGTAGATTGCTTTGGACAGTATTGTCATTTTCACGATGCTAAGTCTTACTATCCAGGAGCATGGTATATTCTTCCACTGTTATAAGTCTCTTTTGGTTTCTTGTAGCAGTGTTTTTTTAGTTTTCTTTGTGTAGGTTCTTTGTTTCTCTGGTTACATTTATTCCTAGATATTTCATACTTTGGGCAGCTATTGTAAATGGTATTGCTTTCCTAATTTCCTTCTGAGTGCTGTTATTATTGGTATAGAGGAATCCAACTGATTTTTGTATGTTGATCTTATACCCTGCCACTTTGCCTGAATCTTCCAATGAGCTCTAGTAGCTTTTTTACTGGGTCATTGGGGTTCTCTATGTATAGGGTCATATTATCTTCAAATAGAGAGAGTTTTATTTCCTCTTTACCAATTTGGATTCCTTTAATTTTCCTGTCTTGCCATATAGCTCTGGCTAAGACTTCCAGCAATATTGAATAGGAGAGGTGACAAAGGGCATCCTTGTCTTGTTCCTGTTT
>NW_006408825.1:1473008-1474691 GCF_000296735.1 Chrysochloris asiatica
GATTGCTGCCTCTTCTTGGGTAATATAGACAGGAAAAATGTGAGACCAAAAGGCCCAAAAAACAGAAGTAATGTAAAAGCAGAAACAAAAACTACCACAGAAAAACAAAAATAAAACCATAGCTGACTGTCCAGTAGTTTTTGCTGTGAAGGTCAGTGTGCATGCACAGTAGAATCCTCCAGCAGTCGGTGGGAGTGTCCACCTGCTCAGGCCCATCCTCTAGTCACCACTGTGGAGGTTTGCAGATAGATATGGAGAAATGAGTGGAAGAAAGATTGTCCACTATTTTTATCTCTGAAGGTCAGTTAGGTATCTATGTATGCACAGTGTAATTCCCAAAATAGTTGTGTCCTTGTATATAGTATTTGGTGTTGGCTCTTGCCTTTTATGTTGGAGTTTTTCAAGTTGCAAATAAGGTTTTGCTGTATGGCCAGGCCTGCTGTGTCTTGTTAGGTACGGCCAGAATAAAGGCTCCTGCCCAGGTCAGCTTTAAGGTTGAGCTCCACAGTCAGATATCATAAGAAGCAGCCAAAGGATTAGCTTGTGGGACCACTTTCTGGTATTTCCTTTGTGCCATGAAAATGGTACCCTGTGGGCACAACACTGGACACTCTTGGAGTTGCTTTCCCACCCGCCTGAAAGTGTCCGGGCTGGGCAGAGAGGGTGCAGCAGGGAAGAGCAGGAAAGAAAAGTGTAAAAAGCTGTCACAACTCTTTTTCCAGAAGCTGCTCCATGGTTTCAGCACTTTATCAGCTTGGCTGTGGCCCCAACCCTTGATCTTAGCCCAGGCTGAGGGGTCCACAGGTCCTGATTGATTCAGAAGTTGCAGTGTATTCCTACCACAGTCAGATTTCCCCACTGGTGGGTGATGAAAGTTGATGCCCCACAATTCATAATAGATCCGAAGCCATGGAACTGTTCCAGCAAAGCGCCTTCTCTGTTTTTCTCATGCTTCCACCGAGGAGCCTCCCCTGCTTGTCTCTGCTTCTCCTGCCCTCAAACTGGATGTCCTCAGACATATTCTTGTGATAACAGGGTATACGAGTGTGATTACAAAATTATCTGCATCCCAACTATATTAAAATGCCCATCCACATCCAGGCTGATGACAACATTGAGCTTGCAAGTGAAATGATTTTGTTGAATAGATGAGTGACAATGGATTATGCAGCAAATTATTTTCAATTCAGCCATGGTTCTGCCTATGAAATTACCTATGACAGCCTTGGATTTTTAGAAGTTTGTGCAAGATATATACTGAAACAACTCAAGGAAGAGCATAAACAGAAGTTTTTAGACATTTGCAATCAAAATTTGGATCAAAGCTCAAAGGAAGATAAAAATTTCTTTTAAAAAATCATTTCTGGTGATGAGACATGAATTCACCACTACAAGCATGAGAGTAAAAAGCAGAGTATGGAATGGAAACATCCTCAATCACTGACAAAGAAAAAGTTCAAAAGTCAATCATCAGCTGGAAAATTGATGCTTATAGTTTTCTGGGATTCTCAGGGGCCAGTTTTGGAACACTATCAGGAAAAAGGTCAACTACCAATAATGCTTGTTTCAGTGAAATGCTTGCTCACTGAAGAGCTGAAGTCTAAAGTTTGGATTAAACATAGATGACTGCTATCCAAGGGTGTTGTGATCTTGTATGATGATACACATCCACACACCTCTGCC
>NW_006408825.1:1474791-1476357 GCF_000296735.1 Chrysochloris asiatica
CCACAGTCAGATTTCCCCACTGGTGGGTGATGAAAGTTGATGCCCCACAATTCATAATAGATCCGAAGCCATGGAACTGTTCCAGCAAAGCGCCTTCTCTGTTTTTCTCATGCTTCCACCGAGGAGCCTCCCCTGCTTGTCTCTGCTTCTCCTGCCCTCAAACTGGATGTCCTCAGACATATTCTTGTGATAACAGGGTATACGAGTGTGATTACAAAATTATCTGCATCCCAACTATATTAAAATGCCCATCCACATCCAGGCTGATGACAACATTGAGCTTGCAAGTGAAATGATTTTGTTGAATAGATGAGTGACAATGGATTATGCAGCAAATTATTTTCAATTCAGCCATGGTTCTGCCTATGAAATTACCTATGACAGCCTTGGATTTTTAGAAGTTTGTGCAAGATATATACTGAAACAACTCAAGGAAGAGCATAAACAGAAGTTTTTAGACATTTGCAATCAAAATTTGGATCAAAGCTCAAAGGAAGATAAAAATTTCTTTTAAAAAATCATTTCTGGTGATGAGACATGAATTCACCACTACAAGCATGAGAGTAAAAAGCAGAGTATGGAATGGAAACATCCTCAATCACTGACAAAGAAAAAGTTCAAAAGTCAATCATCAGCTGGAAAATTGATGCTTATAGTTTTCTGGGATTCTCAGGGGCCAGTTTTGGAACACTATCAGGAAAAAGGTCAACTACCAATAATGCTTGTTTCAGTGAAATGCTTGCTCACTGAAGAGCTGAAGTCTAAAGTTTGGATTAAACATAGATGACTGCTATCCAAGGGTGTTGTGATCTTGTATGATGATACACATCCACACACCTCTGCCCTCACTGCTGACACTCTGCCAAAACTGCTTTGAGGTATTAAAGCATTCTCTCTATAGTCCTGATCTTTTTTTTTTTTGCAAATTAGAGTTGGGTTTATTCTTTGTTTTTGTTTTTTAAATGTTTTATTGTGAATTATGTGATAGTTTACAAGGGAGACATTGATTACCTTTACATTCATCCTATCGTATATCATTTCATTGCCATGGTTACAATCTTCTCCATCCATCATCAACTATAGTCCTAGTCTTGCTTTACCTGTTTGGTCACCTGAAAGAAGTGATTCAAGGATGAAGATTCACCTTTGATGAAGAAGTGAAGACAGTGGTTTATTTGAGGCTCACAGCTGAACCTTAAATATTTTTTAAAAAGGGCATAAGAAAGCTTGTTGACAGATGGACAAAGTGTATTGAGAAGCAAGGAGTTTATGTTGAAAAATGACATATTTGATTTTTTTAATGTTAAGTAAAATAAATTCTATAGCCAGAGTGTGGATAATTTATATTTCACTGTTGTAGTTTTTGACAATACCAGTTTACACTGTAATGCACTAGAGTTGCATTTTTTTTTAAGTTATCACTTATATCTATTGCATCCACAAACACTAAAACCTTTCATCGGTGGGCGTAATCTTTTAATAGATTTTTCTGGGGGTTGGTTAATTTTAACATTTAGTCTAGAGGTTACCAGTCCTTTGTGAGTTGATGGATTTTTTTTTTTTTTT
>NW_006408825.1:1476707-1477425 GCF_000296735.1 Chrysochloris asiatica
AATATACATGTGAACTTGTATTTCTCTTATTTCAGTACTATTTCAAGCCATTATCATCTAAATATGGACTTCTGGCATGGCACTGTGGGTTAATGTGCTGGACTGAAAAAACAAGAAGGCATTCAAGCTCACAAACCACTCCTTGGCAACCCTATATAGGGTCACTGAATCAGAACCTATAATATGGGATGGCACTTAACAGCAACAACAACATCATCTAAATATCTCTTGCTTCTAACATCAGCTGAATACTAAAGTTGATCAGTTTACCTTGCTTTCCTGCTAGTTTCTTTTGCATACTTTCTGTTTCTTTATTCCTCACTGTTCAGTTTCAGCACTTCAGAATTGCCTTCAGTCCTCTACATATCTTTTCTCTCTCAATCTTAATCTATCTTCTTGAGATTTCAGTTTTTATAATTACAGATCGACCCCACTTCTGCTTTTCTTTGTATTCAGCTTTACTATTTCATCATTTTCAGTACTCATAGTTGGATTTTGTTCCATCTTTGTGTTTTCTTGGGAGTGAATAGAGTGTGAGGAATGCACACCTCCATGCTAATAGCTTTGCTTCATATGATTTGCAATTTTAGATTTCAAGCTTATCTCAAGTCATTTCCTCTGTGTGTGTGTGAATATATATATATAGTTGTTGTTGTTGTTAAGTGCCGTCGAGTCGTTTCCGACCCATAGCGACCCTGTACAGGGTTTCCGAGGCTGT
>NW_006408825.1:1478321-1480406 GCF_000296735.1 Chrysochloris asiatica
CCCATGAGATGCCTAATTCAGAACTAAGTATCTATCCATCTGTGGTACTACAGGGATGCACCATGGTATGTGAGCTTCACTCGAGCGCCTGATCATGGAGGAATCTCCAGTCCACACTGGCCAACACAAAGAGGTCTCCTATCTAGTTTTCAATCTTGGCCCCTTGGAGCACTGTGGGTCTTGGTTCCATTTCTGTTCCATGCTTCAGTTTCAATGGAGTTAACCAAAATGAAATCTTTGCATTGATTTCAATTCACAGCCACCCTACATAGGATTTGTGAGACTGTAAATCTTTATGGAAGCAGAAAGCCTCAACTTTCTCTATTGCTCTGTAATTGGAACAGAAGGAGGGCAAGAGTGCAGTGGGAAGGTAGCTGAGGACTTTCAGTGTTTTCTGGGAAGTTGGACTGAAGCAGGAGACTCCAGTTGACCTTCAAGGTGGCGCTCCTGACATTAAACAGGGACAGCCCTCACTGCAGTCAGCCATAACACCTGCTTCAGAAGTTGAATCCAGTTGGGGCAATCCTATCAGGTCCTGTCCAGTTTAGGAGATGTACTACACTTGCTGGTCAGTGATAATCAGCTTATTAATTTAACTGTTTTACATATATGTTATCGAGAGCAAAGCTGATTCTGTTTTAGAGTTAGGTTCACAGTATGCAAACTTGATAAATGTGGCTGGGTTCCCTGTTTAATGTCAGGACCACCACCTTGAAGGTCAACTGGAGTTTCCTGCTTTGGTCCAACTTTCAAGAAAACGCTGAAAGGAGCTCTGAGAGCATAGTGGTTACGAATCAGACTGTGAACCGCAAGGTCAGCAGTTTGAAACTATCAGCTGTTCCAAGGGGGAAAAATAAGGCTTTCTGCTCCTGTAAAGATTTACAGCCTCGGAAACCCTGTACAGGGTCGTTATGAGTCGGAACCAACTCCATGGCACACAGCAGCAGCAGTGGTGACATTCACTAGGAACAGAATGTTTTGCTTTTAGGTTCTATCCAGTTGAAGGTTCTGACTCATAGTGACCTTGTGTACAGCAAATGAGACACTGCACAGTCATGCACTGCCTCTCTACTTTATCAAGAATGAGATCCTTCTTTCTGACAACATGTCCAAATATATGAGATGATGTCTTGCCATCTTAGCTTCTAAGGCACATTCTGGCAATACTTCTTTGAAGACAGATACGTTTGTTCTTCAATAAGTCCATGGTATACTCAATATTCTTCACCCACGCCATAATTCAAACACAGAATTGCCTTTAAAACTGAAGAGCAGTCTCACTCTATTCACCTGAACATTGGCCCCTGGCCAGCTAACCTAAAGATATCATGCTAGGAGTAAAATATTTGTTTTCTTGATGGAATGAACATTGTGAAATCTTGCTGTCTCCATATTAAAGTTGTTTGCATTGCAGAATAGGTAAAGGTTAGAAAATTGAAAGAGCTCTGAAAGGTTTATGGAAACTAGCAGTCATCTGAGACATTAAAATGAGCATGAA
Source organism: Chrysochloris asiatica (assembly GCF_000296735.1). NCBI lineage: Eukaryota > Metazoa > Chordata > Mammalia > Afrosoricida > Chrysochloridae > Chrysochloris > Chrysochloris asiatica. Next base: position 1,479,820 of record NW_006408825.1, read on the forward strand.
ATAGATGTGTTTTCTGATTAGCTCATAAATAGAGCATTTCTCTGTTGAGATTTTCCTCTGCTGTTTAAATGTTTCTCTCTGTTGCTTGCATGCTAATGGACTTACTATTTTCAGGATGGATGATGCAGCCTTGCAATGGATCTTGATTTTTCTTTTCACGGATTTTGATCTTTGTGTCCTGTTGTTGTTGGCCGCCATTGCTGGAACTCATTGTGACTCCATGCACAATGGGGCAAAATGCTTCCTGGTCCAGCATTATCCCCATGACTGGCTGTATATTTAACCATTGTGATCCATTGGCTAATTTTTGCAAATGGGTTACCAGGTCTTCCTTTCTAGACTATCTTAGTCTGGAAACTTCAATGAAACCAGTTGATAACCAAAGCAACACACAAGCCTCCACTTACACATGAGTGGTGACCACACATGAGATACACTAACTGGGAATAGAACCTGGATCTCCTGCATAGAAGGCAAGAATTTGACCACTGACCCACCATTTGCTATTTGGTTTTGGGCTCCCCTATCCTTTGTCCTGGCCCTCCATTTCTCTCATGTTTACATCTGTGAATGTAGTTTTTTTTTTT
>NW_006408825.1:1484878-1486479 GCF_000296735.1 Chrysochloris asiatica
GGTTGGCCCAGGATCGAGCATTGTTTCGTTCTGCTGTGCATGGGGTCGCTATGAGTCGGTTCCGACTCGATGACACCTGACAACAACAACAACAATTTTATTTTTATGATTGATGAGGTTTTTAAAAATGTTGTTGTTGTTAAGTGTTGTTGAGTTGGTTCTGGTTCATAACCACCTTGTATAGGGTTTCCAAGGAGTGGCATTTGGATTTGAACCACCAACCTTTTGATTAGCAGTCCAGTTATTATCCTATAGGACCACACCAAGACTCCTTTGTGAATATAGGAGCTGACATATTTCTTAATCTTGGGAAAGTCTGTGAGTGTAGTGATACCATGTGTGAAACACATATGAACTTCAGTCTTCAACCATATACCAGTTGCAGTTATCCCACACCTTCAGGAAGAGAAAGGGTGGAGAGATATGAGTAAGAAACTGAAATATACTTTAAGGTCAGTATCCACTGACCAATATTACATCAAGAATGTATGTAATACCAATAATTCCTAAGACTGCCGTATGTTTTGATAAGAAAATAAAGCAAAATATGTATTCTTCCACTATAGTCCATGGTGACAGAAAGGTAGAGGCCAGGGATTCTTGTGTTTTGGCCACAAACACTGGAGGGTTCTTAGCTCCAGAGGTGGATTAGCATGTGAGGAAGAAATATTTCTCTGAATCTGTCCCTTACTCCTCAGCCCAATAGATGTTATTCCCCAATCAACATCACATATTTTTTTGTTAATTGCCAGCAAATCCATTCCAGTTTAAGATAGTCCCATGTGTTACAGAGTAGAACTGCTCCTAGAGCTTTCTAGAGTACAATCATAACAGAAGTGGGTCGTGAGACCCTTTCATAATGGATCCCACCATCTAGACGTATGAGCCATTGTGCCAGGAAATAGTCAGTGGTCATGGTGGTAGTGAATTGCTTATTTTTCCCTGTTATTTATTAACTTATAGAAAAGGATACCCTAGTACTACTCACCATAACTAATTTGCTCATATGTGCCTCTCATGTGTGCAAGAACAAGTTCTCCTTAGCTCAAGTGGGAAACAGTAAAAGGGATAGGCTGCAAATCAGATGAATCATTAACTACAGCTTCTCATAGGTTGCTTTGTAATTTAATTGAGAATATTGTTTAAAACAGTGAAAGAATTTCATATTGCTTTCATAAGTAGTATCATTACATCCATGTCTATCCTGCAAAGTACATTATCCCGCAGTACCACACCAGGACTCCTCCATCTTAGAGAATTGCAAATAAGTTGAATTAAAAATAGAGAGAAGACCCCTAATCTTTTAGACCATGCAATATAGGGAAGGTCATAGGTGGGTAATTTTTTAAATGAAGACAATATTTATTGTTGCCATTGAGCCGGTCCCCACTCATAGTGACCCTATATAGAATTTTCAAGGAATGTTTGGTGAGTTTGAACTGCTGACTTTTTGGTTTAAAAAAATCACAAGATTTTCTTTTATACCATGATTTTTCCTCTGGTGAGTGCAGGAAACTGAACCCTGCACCTTATGCTTGATCCAGAGCTCTGGAGCTGTTCCATGAAAGCAGCCTTTCTGGGTTTTCAGCCCCTCCCCCATG
>NW_006408825.1:1487194-1489122 GCF_000296735.1 Chrysochloris asiatica
TTCATGTCTCAGACTTTGGACTTGTTATCAGGATGGACTAGTCCCTGGAGATGGACATCATGCTTGGTAAAGTGGACGGTCAGCTAAAAAACAGAAGACATCCAACAAGATGTATTGACACAGTGACAGCAGCAATGAAGTCAAATGTAACAGTGATTGTGAGGATGATCCATGACAGGACAGTGTTTTATTCTGTTGTTCATAGGGTTGCTATGAGTCGGATCTGACTGGATGGCACCAGACAACAATAAGTATCAGCAGTTTAGTTGTCGTTGTTGTTAAATTGTTATTTTTGTTAGATGCCTCTGAGTGTGTTCTGACTCATAGCAACCCTATGCACGGATTTCAGAGTCTCTTCTGACATACATTTTGGTCTTTTATTTCTTTCTTGTCTTTCTAATGACCTTTTAATTTCTTCCTGTATTATGTTCTTGATATCATTCCACAGCTCTTCTGGCCTTCAGTCATTAATGTCTAATGCAACAAGTCTATTCTTGCAATGATCTCTAAATTCAGGTAGGATATGTTCAAGGTTATATTTTGGACTTATTTTAATTTTCTTCAGCTTCAGCCAGAACTCACACGTTACTGATTGATGGTCTGTTCCACAGTCTTCCCCTGGGCTTGTCACTGGTCTTGAAAAATTCTATCATGCAATCTCCAGCATCATGTAAGTAGATACTACTGTGACACTATAGGATAAGCATTAGACAATAGGAATTAATTGGGACCTAGGACTCCCTCTGTGGCCACCCCCACCCTGGTTAGTTGAAAGGATAAGGCCACAGCCAAACGGACAAAGTGAACCTGCACTAAAACTGAGGAAGTGAAGTTTACAAAAGGAGGTGTTTGGGGATTCTATGCATTTTTTTCCTCTACACATTTTTCCTGTCACACCTTCTCTGCCCAGCCAGGACACGTTCAGGTGTGTGGGCATGCACCTCCAAAAGGGTCCAGCATTGAGCCTGAAGTTTTTCCACAGCATAGAGAGGAGGAGCCCCATTGGTCCCACAGACTGATTCTTTGGTGGCTGCTTATGGGTCTGACTCTGGGACCCAGCCCTAAAGTTAACATGTGCGGGACCCATTACTCCTTCCTACCCAGCAAGAAAAAAACAGGTCTGGCCAGACAGACAACCATTTAAACATTCTGTAAAACCCCAACATAAAAGGCAAGAGCCAACATCAAATATCCACAAGGATGCATCTATTTTGAGAATTACACTGTGCACACGCACATACCCAATTTACCTTCAGAGACAAAAATAGTAGACAATCTTTCTCCTATTAAAATCTATTTGCACACCTCTACAGTGGTAACTAGAGGAGGGACCTGAGCAAATGGACACCCCAACCCACTGCTGGAGGTTTCTATGGTGCATGCACACTACCTGCATAGCAAAGATGACTAGCCAGTCAGTTATGGTTTTATTTTTGTTTTAGAGCCATTGTTTTTGTATTTGCTTTTATATTGCTTATGTTTTGGGTCCTTTTGATCACACTTTTTTTTTCCTGGAGGTGGGAGCTTTTTCTCCCTACATTACTCAAGAAGAGAAAGCATTCATGACCATATAGCCTAGCTACAAGCATACCCCATAATATTCCACGATTGAGACAAGAGCCAATAACTGCTGCTAGGCATTATGTGCAAAAAGGGACGCCTATCTCCTGATCATATCCACCAGTTGAACAATGAATAAGTGAGACCACCATGTTGTTAAACTCATTAAGTTTAACAACACAGCAACAAATATCCATTTAAGCATTAAAAACCTACCTAACTACTGAAATGATGAAAAAAAAAAAACTCAACAAAAGATCTCAAAACACGTCCAAAAAACAGAAAAGAGTAACCGAGACAAATGGGTTGGAGGCAGACAAAGGCTTTCCAGAAGAAGAGCAGGCTTTGGATCTGCCTGAAAAGGAATT
>NW_006408825.1:1490077-1493662 GCF_000296735.1 Chrysochloris asiatica
GAACTCAAAAGAGCTGGGGGGTCAACTGAAGATCAAAATAATAACAATGTCAAAGAAGGGAAAAATTCTGGAACAGAGATCTAGCTGGTGAGGAGGTCAAGTAGATTACAGGACACAATAGACATATTAAATTGAGGGAAAAGTTAAGAGACTATAGGGTAATTCCAAAGAAAGTTAATACTTCACAAGTTACCATGAAAATGAACATCCAAGCGTAACAAAGAAACATGAAAACTAAGAAGAAACCGACAAGAAATAGCACAAAAAACACAAACTCAGCACAAGGAGACCTGCAGAACAAAGGACTGAACAGCACTACACAAAACTTAACATAATGGCAGCTATTAATTCATACCTTTGGACATATTGTCAGGAGGGAATAGTCGCTGGAGAAGGATGCCATGCTGGGTAAGATGGAGGGCCAGAGAAAAAGAGGAAGACCCCCAATGAGATGGATCGGCCAGGTGGCATCATTGATGGCGTCAAGTGTGGCAGCGGTAGCAAGGTTGGCTCAGGATCGGACATTGTTTTATTCTGCTGTGCATGGGGTCGCTATGAGTTGTTTCTGACTCGATGGCACCTGACAACAACAACAACAATTCATATCTATTGATAATTACATTGAATGTCAATGGATTAAATGCACCAGTGAAGACACAGAGAGTGACAGAATAGATAAGAAAACAAGACCCTTCAAAATGCTGCCTGCAAGAGACATACCTTATACACAAAGACAAAAACAGATTAAAAGTTAATGGATGGAAAACATATACCAAGCTAACTGCAATAATAAACAAGCAAGAGTGGCAATATTAATCTCTGATAAAGTAAAGTTTAAGGCAAAAACTGCATGAGAGATACAGAAGGACACTATCTCATGATCAAAGGGTAAATTGAGCAAGATGACATAACTATAATAAATATTTTTGCTCCCAATGAAAGAGCACCAAGTTATATGAAGCAAACTCTACTAGAATTGAAGACAGAAATAGATAAATCTACAATTATAGTGGGATATTTTAATACACCACTTCCTAAAAGGGATAGAACAACCAGAAAGAAACTCGACAAAACTAAATGGAACTGAACAGCACAATCAACCAACTTGACCTCATAAATGTATACAGAGCATTCAACCCAACAACAGCACAATATACATTCTTCTCCAGTGTACATGGAACATTCTCCAGAATTGACCATGTGTTAGGTTGCAAAGCAAGGCTTCATAAATTTACAAACATCAAAATACTACAAAGCATCTTTTCAGACCACAATGCTATAAAACTAGAAATCAAGAATAAGAAGACCAAGGAAATAAAGTCAAATACAAGGAAAATGAATAACACTCTGCAGAAAAGTGACTGAATAGTAGAAGTAATTAAACATGAACTCACAAAGTTCCTAGAAAGAAAACACAATATACCATAATCTTTGGGATACAGAGAAAGTAGTGCTGAGAGGACAATTTATTGTGATAAATGTGCAAATCCAAAAACTAGAAAGAACCAAATTGACTCATTAACATAACATCTCCAACAATTACAAAGAAACCAACAGAGGGAACCTACAGTCACCAAAAGAAAATAATAATAATAATGAAGATCAGAGCAGAAATAAATGAGATTGAAAACAGAAAAACGATAGAAAGATTCACCAGGACAAGAAGCTGGTTCTTAGAAAGGATTAATAAAATTGACAAACCATTGGCAAGCCTAACAAAAGAAAAGAGGGAGAAGACACAAATAACTCACGTTAGAAACCACATGGGTGATGTCACAATGGAACCAAAGGAAATCAAAAGGATAATAACAGAATACTATGAAGAACTGTACTCCAACAAATTCGAAAACTTAGAAAAAAATGAATATATTTTTGGAAAAACTCGACCTACCTAAACTTACACAGAATGAAGTAGAAAACTTGAACAGACCCGTAACAAAAAAGAAATTGATCAGGTCATGAAGAAACTCCCAACCAAAAGAAGTCCAGGTCCAGATGGCTTCACTGTTGAATTCTACCAAACATTCAGAGAAGAGCTGTCACCAATACTACTCAAATTATTCCAGAATATGGAAGAAGATGGAAACTTCCTAATACTTTTTATGAAGCAAGCAAAACCCTCATACCAAAACCAGGAAAGGACATCGCTAAGAAAGAAAATTTTAGACCAATATTCCTCATGAACATTGACGCAAAAATTCTCAACAAAATTCTAGCCAACAGAATCCAGCAGCACATCAAAAAAATAATACATCATGATCAAGTGGATTTCATAAAAGGGATGCAAGGATGGTTCAACATTAGAAAAACAATCAATATAATCCACCATATAAATAAGAAAAAGGAAAAGAAACACATGATCATATCGATAGATGCAGAAAAGACATTTGACAAAATCCAACATCCATTCCTGATAAAAACACTCAACAAAGTAGAAATTGAAGGGAAATTCCTCAATATAATCAAAAGCATATATACAAAACCAATAGCCTACATAACTCTCAATGGAGAGAAACTGAAAGCCTTCCCACTGCTAACGGGAACCAGACAAGTATGCCCTTTGTCACCACTCCTATTCAATATTGTTTTGAAAGTCTTAGCCAGAGCTATATGGAAAAATAGGGAAATCAAAGGTATCCAAACTGGAAAAGAGGAAATAAAACTCTCTCTATTTGCAGATAATATGATTCTAGGAGTCCTAGTATGGTGCTGTGGCTTAATGTGCAAGACTGCAAAGCCATTTAAACTTAAAGATCAGCAGTTCAAGCTCACCAGCTGCTCCTTGGACCTCTATAAAAGGTCGCTATCGGTCAACATCAACTAGATGGCACTTAACAACAACATACATACATAGGAAACCCCAAAGACTCAGTAAAAAATCTACTAGACACCATTAGAAGGTTCAGCAAAGTGGCAGGGTATAAGATCAACATACAAAAATCAGTTGGATTCCTCTATATTAAAAATGACAGCATTGAAAAGGACATTAGGGAAGCGATACAATTTACAATAGCTGCCCAAAGGACGAAATATTTAGGAATAACCGTAACCAGAAAAAAAAAAAGGATCTATACAAAGAAAACTATAAAGCACTACTACAGGAAACCACTTACAAAAATGGAAGAATACTCTCTTCTCCTCTTCCTCTTATTTCTGCCCTCTTCTTTCTCTGCTCTTCTTCTTCCTCTTCCTCTATTCCCTTCTGCCTCCTGCCTTCTCTCTCCGGCAGAGGTTACCTTCCTCATCCTGAATAAAAGTATCTAGATGGGCAAAAAAAAAAAAAAGGAAGAATATACCATAGGAAGGCTTAACATTGTGAAAATGTCCATATTGCCCAAAACAATTTACACATATAATGCAATCCCAATCCAGATTTCAATGACATTCTGCAAAGACATGGAAAAAAAAATTACAAACTTTACAGTGAAAAGAAAGAGACCCAAGAGAAACAAAACACTGCTTAAGAAGAAGAACAAAGTTGGAAGACTCTCACTCCCAAATTTTGAAATTTACTATATGGCTACAGTGGTCAAAACAGCTTGGTACTGGTACAATGTAGGGTATATTGATCAATGGAACAAAATC
>NW_006408825.1:1494703-1497995 GCF_000296735.1 Chrysochloris asiatica
GATAAACAAACTGTGGTACATACACACGATGGAATATTATGCTACCTTGAAGGACAACAAGGAAGCAGCAAGCCACCACATAACATGGATGAACCTTGAGGACATTATGCTGAGTGAAATTCGTCAGTCACAAAAGGACAAATACTGTATAGGACCATTATTGTAAAAGATTAAGAAAAAGAACCCATTCTAAAAGGGGAAAAATTATATACATATTTGCTGATCACCATGATATATGGGATGAGGTGAGGGGTGGAAGGGAGGGGTAGGTAATAGACACAGGAGAGTTTGGGTACTGGGGTGATGGTGAGGACAATACAAAGAAGGGGGAGGGGAATGGAAGAACAAGGCGGATGAGAGAACAGTTAGGCAGGTTTGCATGAGCTAAATAGGACAAAGGTAAATGATTATGTATGCACAACCTTGGAACAACACAACAGGGATACAGGGATTGAGGCATGGTTTGAATAGGTAAAACAGGGGAATAATGTTAAGATGCTTGGCTGTCTTTTAAATCTTGGTTTCTCTTGCCTACCTTTGTAAAACAGACACTTGAGGGGGAGAGAAAGGAATAGCCAGAAACCTTACACTAGAAAACTTGTAAGTCCATCTTCAGCTTATAACTATTTGGAATACCTTAAAGGGGTCTAGAAGTTTACCAGTGAAAAAGGCTTCCTGTGGAGACTGCATTACATTAGACCATAGGTGGAATCCTGAATCCCATCCAGAATAGTCTGAGGTGGGAAATTTCCATTTGAAAGGACAAGTAGATCAGCCTGGAGCAGCTAGAAGAACAGAAGATACTTTGTGAAAGAAAGACCAGCAGGAAAAATCAAAAACAATAATGGCAGTCTGATTACTACTACAGGAACAAGCAAGCTGTTCACCCTGGAGCCATCAAGGCAAGTGGTTGGGTCCCCTCAGAGCAAACCCCCTTCCAAGGCTAAGACTCAAGGAGAAGACATGAGCAGGTATGGGTCTGACTGGTGACCACGTTGGTCACCGATAAAGGGAAGAGGGGGAAAAACAGGAATGAACTTGGGAGGTAAGTCCAACCACATTCAATAGACTCTTGTGAACCCTTGTGGAGACCTGGTTGGCCAGCAGTATGGCAAGGCCCGGGGACTCCTAGACCCAGTGGCATTGACATGGCTACAGAGGATTAGAGCGGAGAGTGAAGCATCCAGCTGATATGAAGTGAGGGGAGATGCACAAGAACAACCATATTTGCAGATAGTACCCACTTGACCTGGCTTCAATGGCTGGATGATCAGAACTTGACTAGAAGATGAAAGAAGAGGGAAAAAAAGAGTAACCCACTACAAATTGATGAACTTTACCTATACTTATGGATGCAGTAGCTCAAAAATGGGAAGAAATCTTTACAGCAAGCATCACTTCCACCCCCTCGGTACACAGGGTTGACAGGGATGAGCAACTTAAACATTGGCTACCCAAAATGGGGGGCTACAAAGGTAGGAAGTGATTGGTTTACAAGCTTTCAAAAGGGAGCCTAGTTCCAGATGGGGCAGAGGGAAGGTAGAATCTCCACTGAGTTGTTTCCAATCTGTTGAGTTTGGGCTAATGAAAGGAGATGGGGATAAGAGTCTTGTGGTACAATAGTGAATAAATGCTATCAGGAATGACTGTGAGGGTCGGAAATGTAGAGGTAGATATTTCGTAACATAAGGAAGGGAGTGATTGATTTTGCAATCCATGAGCGGAGGTCCCTGGGACCATCAAGTGAGGAAAGCAGATTTTGGGACCCTACCCAGGGAAGCAGTGATGCCAGAAATGGAGGCAGAGTCGATGATGTGGACAGATGGAATGGCTGGGGACACTGGACTCAGGGATGGAGAGGGACTGTGTGCTGATGACCAGGGGGCAGGCTTGCAGGGTATATCCTTTGGTTGGTTGATGATGCATGGAGGGTATTGTAATCATTGCAATGAAACGAAATATGTACGATAGGATGAATGTAAAACTGATGTTCTCCCCACAAAATTCATAATAAAAACTTAAACCCACAAAATTCATAATAAAAACTTAAAAAAAAAAGAAAAAAGAAAAGCAATCAAGTCCCTTCAGGTCAAACATCTTTCCAAGACTGAAACTCAAAGGAAACAAGTGAGCAGGCACATAAGATTTCTGGAGACCCTGTTGGTCAGCTAGTGAGTGTAAGAGGGAAAACGCCATTAATGAAGATTATGATCTGAGTTTGACCATGTTCCATAGACTCCTGTCGACCTGTAGATGACAGAGAGAAGAGGAAGTGCTGGTTGACCTAAAGTGTGGTGAAACCTGGGGACTCCTGAGCCTATAGCAAGGACATAGCCCCAGAGGACTGGGGCTGAGAAAGAAGCATCCTGCTGATATAAACTGAGAAGAGATGCACAAGAATGCTCAAACTTATAGATAGCAATCATTCGAATTATCCTCGATGGCTTGATGATCAGATCTCAACTAGAGTAAAATAAAAGAAAAACTTTGATAACTGCTGTAATTTGAGGAACTTGACCTATATTTATGGATGTAATAGCTGAAAATATCAACTGAGAGGGAAGGAGTCTTCATATCAAGTATCAAGCCTATCCCCTATGTAAACAGGGTTGATAGGGACGGGCAACTTAGGCATTGGCTACCTAAAATGGGGAGGCTTACAAGTTTACAAGAGGAAGTTTAGTTTCAGAGTGTGTGTGGGAAGGTAGAAGCCCCACTGAATAGTTTTCAACTTGTTTAGACGGGTCTGGTGAAAGAGATGGGGATAAGATTCTTATGATTCAATATTTAATAATTGTTAGCATGACTAATTGCGATGGTCACAACTGTAAAAGTAGAAGTTTTGTAACAAAAAAGGGGGTCTAGTTAATATTACAATCCAGGAACACAGGATCCTGGAACCATCATGGGGGAAGAGCACAAGCAGAATGTAGGACCTATCTAGAGAAGCAGAGTTCTAGTGTAGCACTGTGGGTTAGTGCGCTGGACTTCAAAGTTGGTTTGGATTGTGAGGTCGGTGGTTCAAGCTCACCAACTGCATCTCAGAAACCCTCTACAGGGTTGCTATGGGTCAGAACTGACTCAAAAGCACTTAACAACAACAAGAGAAGCAGTGACACCAGAGATGGAGGTAGAGATGAGGACATGGAGAGATAGAGCAGCTGAAGATTCTAGACTAATAGAAAGATAAAGTGTGTGTGCTGGAGAACAGGAGACACGTTTGCAGAATATGTGTTTAAATGATTAAATATTCCTAAGTGTTTTTGTGTATATCCCCCCTTCTACAAAAAAA
>NW_006408825.1:1499379-1508121 GCF_000296735.1 Chrysochloris asiatica
GGTTCTGACTCATAGCTACCCTGTACAGGGTTTCTGAGGCTGTAAATCTTTATAGGAGCAGAAAGCCTAATCTTTCTCCCACAGTAGTTTCAAATTGCTGACCTTGCAGTTTGCAGCCCATATATAACATTCCTGAATGCTGAAGTGGTTCATGAATGTGATTGCTGAATATTTGAATCTATCTAGACACACCTGATAAAAAAGCCCTGATGATCTTCTGAAAATTCAGTCATTAAAATCCTTTTGGAGTACAGTTATACTGTCATAAATAGGGTCACCGTGAGTGGACACCTGTCGAGGTCCAGCCTCAACAGGGGGGTTCAGTTCACGAAGTAGGGAGATCTGGCTGCGACAGAGATAGAGAAAGAGTACACACAAAGACGCAACGAGAGAGACAAAGAGACACCCCGAACTAGAGTGGATGCGAAACTGGAGGGCAGACCCTGGACTACAGGCATCGTGCCCCCTGCAGGCAGTAATGCACAACCAGCCCTGCAAGCCGTAATGCATGCGGGCTTCAGTCTGCGCCCCCTTTTTATTTCAGGGAGGGTCTTTACACAAAGGCAGAAGGGGATTATTAAGACAGGGTACAGAAATGAAATGTGATTAATCGTTCAAAACAGGACACAATGATTTACAGGAACAAATTCTAAAACATACATCACAAATTGTCTTGATAATCTAACATCCTTAATTTTCTAGAAATTCAAGCAAATTGTTAAAAATTACTTTTTAGGTTTGAATCCCAAGGCAGCAGCTTGAGGTTTCTCCAGGCTAATTAACATACCAATAGCACTTAATCTCGAATGGGAAAAGGTGAAAAGGATTCAAAAGGTCTGGGAGGAGTCCAGCTGTTTCAGCTACCTGGCCTAGGCTTGCAGGAGGAAGGAGGACACCTAGGTTAATGGTTTGCACCTGGGGATGATTTGAGAAGGCTGTCACTATTGTTCCTTGAACAATACCCTGGAATTCGCCAATCTACTTTGAGTGAACTCCTTGGGCAGACTGTCTCCAGAGCCCCCTTGCAAACTTGCTTTTGGAACTTTTTACAGCCTCGGCTTTAGGAGGGGTTTTTGTTTTAATATTTGTCCATGGGTATCAAGGACTCATGTATTAAGTTAATATCAACCATAACTGAATAATTTGATAAAGAAGAGTTTGGACAAGCTTGCCAGGTGGCCAGAGTTTGTTCCTCAGAGAGATTTGTTCCCAGAACCTTACACACTGCCAACACAGTGGAGACATTAAGAGAGGCACACCATTTTCTCAGAAGCTACAATTACTGGAGTTCAAAGCATAGAATGAGTGATAGGACTAAAGAAAATTATACAGAGCTAGCCCAACAGTGAGTTCGTAGAAGCCAATGAACCTGGGACATCCGGAGGTCACTTCCTTGGGCCCTCAGGGTCCCTGGCTAGCCATCCTGAGTGGGGCCATCATGTAGGATTTTCTTCCATGACACCGGGCCTCAACACCTCAGTGATTGTGGTCTCCTACAGACACCTCCAACTCAATGGCTATTTACTATGTGTATGTTGTATATATATATATATAGTGTGTGTGTGTACAGAGAGAAAGAAATGGGTAATTGTGTATATAACAGGGGCCTTCAGTAAGTTTGTGGAAAAATGTCATCATCTTTGAATCCATTTTTTCCCCTGAACTTTTGAAGTCTTCTTGCATATAATAAACTTGTGAAATATGTATTTGTTAATCTCAAAAGTAAAAGAATAAAATGAAGTGCAATTACACATCAATAAGCTTAGATTCCCCAGCTTCTATTTCCCAGTGGAAGTCTTGACTGGTTTTTCAATGAATTGATCTTGTAGACTTACAGACTAAAAGCAATACTTTTCCCACTTGAGAGTTCTCCTGCCTTCATAATGGGAAGTTTAAAATTAACTGAAGATGCACTTCAAATTTTATAAATCAAACTTTTGCCTAATTAAGGACTGGAACATTAAAATATACTTTAAATCTTTGAGAGGAATATCTAAAGGAAAAGAATATTTTTTTGCAAAGCAAACCACCCTTTCTGTATGGACCAGACAATGGACTTTGGATTCCAGTTCTATTCCTGCCAGGTGCTCATAGAGAAGTGTCACCCAGATCTCCTTCAAGAGAATTTGTTACTGGGAGTAGAGCTGACCCCCATCTCCCTACCCTGTGGTTTCCCACTGAACTGCTCCTTCCCAGCTACTGAGCAAGGTTAGGACTGGAGCTAACCCATCCTTGCCCTACATGAACTCCATGCACTGGGTCTCTTTGCTCTGAAACTTCTGGTTAGCCTGGTGAGGCTCTCCTCCCTGCCCTCTCCTCTTGCACAGGTGTCTGAAGATTCTCCATACATGTTTACCCTGCTCTCCCTTCTTTATCCTGCACCAGTCTTTCCTTTCAACTTCTTTCATATCCAATTCCATCTTGATGTCTGTCTCTCAGATAACCTGAGCAGATCTGTGCCTTACTTTTTTTGAGTGTTTTCTAACCTATGAAATGGAGCAAAACATATTTTAATGGAATCAGAAAGGCTAAACATTGTATTTTTTGCATTATGAGGAGTAAGAAATCATAAAGAAATGAAGCCAAACATTTGTTTCCATGATATACAGGGGTTTAGATAATTGTTCATATTGATGAAATATCTAGAATGATTGCTAGTTTTTGTTTGTGTGACTGGACACTGTAATTTCAAATTAGATCTTCCTTCTGAGTTTACTATTTATTGGCTATTTCCACGTAAGTGTCACCTGAGCAACTCAACTTGTTATTTATAAAGTGAATTTATAACCCTCCCCTTGCTTTGTGTCTTCCCATGGAAAATGAAGAGAACAGTACCTCACCGTGAGTGGACAGGACATCACTTTATGGGCCCTCTTGTTTGGTGGAATCTGTCTACTGTGCTTTTTCTCATTCACTGCATCCCCTTCTTTGTCACCATCATTCCTATGTATGGCCTCATTGCGCCTCCTGCCTTGTTATGATTAAGTCCTTGCTCACTTTCAACCTTCACAACCAGAAGGTTCACTTTCTCTGAATATGCTCATGTTATTTCTCTGCTGAAAAATACCAGATGCTGGATTCTGATTGCTCCTTGGCTAGCACTCAGATTCCTCTTATAGCATGGCTTCTAAGATGGTAATGACCTTCATCTCCAGTGATCTCTCCACTCCACCACCTCATGCAGTTGCCGTTGAACCTTATTGAATGCATATTTCTTCCAATGTGTCACATCCTGCTTTAGCACCAGGCTTTGTGCATGCCACTGAATACACTCTATATAAAATATGGCCGATGTATTCTCTTTGCCTCGCTCATTCCCAATCCATCTCTGCCCCATCTCACTGCCATCTTTGTTAAGAGACTGCAGTTGGATCCTTAGAGTGATCTGTCCTTCCTCTACCTTCATATTGATCACATGTGATATTACTGCTTTTGAGTAGCTTTCCAAGTAGAGGATGAGAATTATGATCAACTGGCTATCTACAGGACTTGGACAGAGCAGATGCTCAGTGTAAGCATGTTAAAATAAGGCTACTAGTATCAGAGATCCCTGGATAAACAATGATATCTTGAGCAGAATCAGAGTCAGACAGGTATTGTAGTAACTCAAGACTTGTAAAAACCTTTCCCAGTTCTGAGATCTGGAATCTATTATTTTAGAGGCACATTCAGAAACATGTGTTAACATAGTGTTAAATGATAACACCGCTATTAGGGAAGGTCAACCCAGTATAACATTTCCCTTTAAAACATTTTCTTTGTAGTTCGAGTGACTGTACATACTTGAAATTTTCTGTAATTCATGAATTTTGCGAAGTATGTTGTTGCTATGTGCCATGGAGTTGGTTCCAACTCATAGCAACCCTGAACAGGGTTTTGAAGGCTGTAAATCTTTACAGGAGCAGAAAGCCTCATCTTTCTCCCACAGAACAGCTGGTAGTTTCGAACTGGTGACCCTGAGGTTAGCAGCCCGATTCGTAACCACTACGCTACCAGAGCTAAGTACATTGCTAAGTATAACCAGCCTCAAATATTAGTGTGTCAGTGAGATTTTATTGTAGATTTCAACTATATTAATGGCATGAATTTTTCCTTGCATTTTACAAGATGATCATATATTTTGTCATCTACTTTTCTAAGTCTACATTTTCTCAGCATGTTAAGCCATTTGCACATCTTAGGAACAAGGCAGAGGTTTCAGAAGATCTTCATTCTTTGCCTTTTTTATTATAAGTGTGTGTGTCTATGTATGTGAGATGGGAAGATTTCTTCTTTGTTAACAGGGAACCAAAGTAACTTTGGGACCTGTTTTGAATGCTGATTTGAAAACATAAAAAAAAAAAAAGTATGCTGTTTTGTATTAGTGACAATTTGTCATGATATGCTGAAAAAGGTGTGTGTGTTTCTGTATGTATAAAATATTGATCATTCTCACAAGATTACTTTTAATTAGCATGTTTCCAACTAAAAGGCTTCCATTTCCTTACTTTTAGAAAAACATCTGACAATGGATTACACACAGCTGAAGGATGGTGATTATGTACATGAAGAGGGTTTTTACTGTATCAGTTTTTTAGAAACCCGACTTTTAAAGTGGTCCCTAACCCCCGCCGACTGGTAGTTACGATCATGAGTGTGGCAGGATCTGTGACTCAATTTTGTTTAATAAAATATGACAAAAGGATGAAGTGTCACATTATATAATGGATTACCAACCCAGATATGCCACACCTTTGGTAATTCCTAGTGCCCTGCCCACACCTTCATAAACAGTCACTTTATGAAATGCTCCTCAGAATACCTTATAGGAAGGTACCATCTGATTGCTAGGAGGTCTTGTCTGACACATAACTTTATGCCATTATCTCATAAGAAACCTACAAAACTCACAGGGGAGGGAGACTATGCATGCTTTTCTGAACTGAGGTATGATGGCTCAGAGGATTGCCCTAGCTCAAAGTTACTAATTGAATAAGATCAGGTATTTATGGGGTCTCTAAACACTCCTCTTCAGAGTTCTGGTGTGGTGCTATAAGATAAGCACTGGACTGCTAACCTCAAGGTCAGACGTTCAAACCTACTAGTCACTAATTGGAAACTCTATCAGAGTTGCTATGAGTCTGAACTGACTTTTCAGCACTTAATAACAACAATAAAAAACACCCCTTTCAAAGCATCTTATTCTTTTGCACAGTTATCTCTACTGCAATTAGGCATTCACATTCAAACTAGGAGCTACAAGCTAGTTTCATCGCTCATTCATTAAAAAAAACAGAAAAGATTAAATAAATTTAAAAAACCTAGGGTGCCGAGACTGTCCTTACATCATATACTTATGTTTATTCTCTTATTATAAAGCACCTCAAGCTTGTTGACAAAGGGCACTGCATTAATTTAAAATTAATAGATAGCACCATGGAAATTGAAAGTCTGGGTTGTGATAGCCTCTGTGATTAATTGTTCTGCTCATGACTAGAATGAAAGTGTATGTTAATTAGGTATGCAGAGCGTCTCTTGTTATGCATGCCCCAATCTTATTAGTTTGGGATACACACCACTAATAATGTGCTGACTAACAGGATTCCTGATGTGGCACTGTAAAATCAGCACTGGTCTGTGAATTGCAAGGTCGGTAGTTCAAACCCACCAGTTGCTTTACGGAAACCCTGTATGAATTGAAGTTGATTTGATGACAATAACAACAACAGACCCAAACAGGACATATCCATGCAGGTTCACCCTTCTTTTTATGGTTGTGGTGTAGTTGATATGTGCTTTTGAGTCATTTCTAGCTCATAGAGACCTTATATACAATAGGATGAAATATTGTCTGGTCCTGCATGATTCTCACAATTGTTGCTAAGTTTCAATCCATTGCTGCACCTACTGGGTCAGTCCCTCCCACTGAGGGTCTTCGTCTTTTATGCTGACTTTACCATGCATGATGTCCTTCTATGGGAACTTGTCCTCCTGATAATATATCCAAAATAGTTGGAATAAAACCTAACTATTCTTGGTTCTACAAAATATTCTTCCTGCAAGTTTCCAATACAGATGTTTTCATTTTTCATAAATTTTAGAATTCTTAAGCTGGACTTGCTATTAAAGCACACAGCCTAAGTGAAATATGGAGCACTGTAACTGGAAGGCTCCTTGCCTGTTTGGAACTCTTATACAAGGGTTGTTTTGAGGATTGCAAATACTGCTACCTTTAAAGTTTACTTTAAGAATATACTTTGTACCAATTGGACCTAACATGGATGGTGACCATATGAAGATAAAGAGGTATGATACAGGGACCCAGTGTCAATTGCTACAACCTGATCAACCAGACCCTTGATTATAGATGAGGCTGCCCCAAATTCCAACCAAATAGGGATTCTTCATATCAAGGACAAAGCATGTCTCCTCAGTGCACTAGGTTGATAGTGAAGGTCACCTTAGACATCAGCTACAAAAATTGGGAGGCATAAAGTGGCTGGCTTACAAGCTTTCATGAGGTGCTAGTGTCAGAACAAGGGGAGTAAGACATAAACATTACTGAATAGTTTTCTTCATGTTCAGATGGGTCTGGTGATGAGGGGATAGGATTGTGATTCAATTGTGAGTAATTGTTATCAGGTCTAACAGTGATTGTCACTGACTCTGGGTCCAACCTTTAATCACTTCTTGTCATTAGTATGGAACAAGATGCCCAGAAAAAAATGAAAAATTTAAAACTGGGGTAGTTGTAATTCATACTTACCGTGTTGCTGTTAGGTGCCCTTGAATTAGTTCCAACTCACAGCCACCCATGTACAACAGAATGAAACAATGTCCTAGCCTGTGCCATTCACACAACCATTGTTGTGCTTCAGCCCTTTGTTGTAGTCACTTTTTCAGTCCATTTCACAGAAGATCTTCCTCAGATTACCATGCTGTTGTTGTTAAGTGCCATTGGGATGGTCCCAATTCAAAGTTACCTTGTCTGGATAGGATTTCGGAGGAGTGGCTGTAGGTTTGAACTTCAAGTCAGCATTTCAAGCTCACCAGCCATGATAGCATAATGTGTTATATGTTGATCTGTTAAAATTAAGGTCAGCAGATTGAAACGACCAGCCACTCAACAGGAGAAAGAGAAGACTTTCTACTCCCAGAAATATTTATTGAACTCTTGGTGTGGTGCTGTAGGATCAGCACTTATCTGCAAACCACAAGGTCGGCAGTTCAAACCCACCAGGTACTCCTTGGAAACCCTATACAGGGTCACAGTGGGCTGAAACTGACTCAATGGCACTTAACAACAATATTCCAATCATGTTCACTTTTATCATCATGAATCCTAGTCTTGTGTGGTGTCCATTCTGATAAATAGAGAGGATTTAGTTCCCAACATGTCTAGTCTGCTGACATTATAAATGTTCATTGTATTCTTTTCCAAGGTGACTTTGTAGTAAGTAGACAAAATAATTCATTCATACTCATATAAAAAGTAATATGCTACTATGAAAAGAAATTGTTTTTTAATAGCTGGATTTTATTAATGAAGTAATTTGACATGTAGGAATAAAGCTTTTATTCAGAAAGCAATAAACACCCATAAATGAAGAATTATTCTGCATGTCTAACTATTGGTACTAGTATATACCCTGTCCAATGTGGTAGAGCCACCAGAACTTTCAGATCTGTCAGGGACCTAAGAGCCAGGTGGAACGTAACCCATACTTTCATGGACTGAATTTTGTCTCCCAAAGTATGTGTCATTTTGTTGTTGTTGTTAAGTGCCATCGAGTAGGTTCCGACCCATAGCGACCCTGAACAGGGTTTCCAAGGATGTAAATCTTTATGGGAGCAGAACACCTCATCTTTCTCCCGCAGAATGAACAACTGGTAGTTTCAAACTGCTGACTTTGCGGTTCGCAGCCCAATTCGTAACCACTACGCTACCAGAGCTCCTTAAAGTATGTGTCATATATATGAATATATAAAAATATGTTGTTGTTGTTAGGTGCCATCGAGTCAGTATTGTCTCATAACAACCTTATGTACAACAGAATGAAACACTGCCTGGTCCTGGGCCAACCTCACAATTGTTGCCACACTTGAGCCCATTGATGCTGCCATGTTACCAATCCATCTTTCCGGGGGTCTTCTTATTTTTCTCTGACCCTCCACCTTAACAGACATGATATCCTTCTCCAGAGACTGGTCTCTCCTGGCAATATAAAGATATAAGCACCCCCAATTACTTGATCTAATGTGATCAACCAATCGGTTGTAAGGGCAGCATAATGGGACATAACACCTTTATTCAGGTAAGAGCTCTGATCCCTGATGTTAGGTCCTGCATCAAATTTTATCTTTTAAGATATGAAAGACGAATAGAGAGGAGGAACCTCCTATGACAAAAAGACAAGAGCCAGGAGCCAAGTATATCTTTGGATCCAGAGTTGGGTTCCTGTATTGAGAATCTCCTAGATCCAGGGGAAGATTAATGCCAAGGACCATCATGCAGAGCCAACAGAGAAAAAGCCTTCCACTACAGCTGATACCCTTAATCCAGACTTCTAGCCTCTTAAACTGTGAAAGAAGAAGTCTAAGATGCACTGAAGGCAACAGTGAAAAACCAGACTTCAGGAAATTGATGGAATGCAAACTGAAGTGTATCAAGCAGCACTGAAATGCAGGACTGGAGGCATTTGTTGCCTGGCCAACTGATTGTTGTTGTTAAGTGCCGTCAAGTCAGTTCCGACTCACATCCAC
>NW_006408825.1:1509026-1510006 GCF_000296735.1 Chrysochloris asiatica
AAGCTGTTGTTATTAAGTGCCATCGAGTTGGTTCCACTCATAGCAACTCTGTATAGGATTTCTAAGGAACATCCGGTGAGTTTGAATCACTGACCTTTTGGTTAAACCAACCTTATAGTTGAGTACTTATCCTACAGCACCACACCAGGAGTACTGTAAACAGAATAAGAAACAGTTATTCAAATAGAATAAGGGGATTCTCTGTGGTTTAAAATTAGGAAAGGTATGCATCATATTTGTATCCTTTTATCATATTTATTCAATCTGTTTGCTGAGTAAACAATCTGAGAAATTGGACTATATAAAGAATAACCTCAGAATTGGAGGAAGACTCATTAATAACCTGTAATATGCAGGTTACATAACCTTGATTGTTAGAAAGAAAGATAAATAGAGGAATTTACTGATGAAGATTAAAGACAACAGCCTGCAGTGTTGTTTTTAAACCCCAACATAAAGAAAATAAGCACATTCAGAACCGGACCAATTAATAACATCATGATAAATGGAGACAATATTGAAGTTGTCAAAAACTTCACCTGGCTAGAATCCACAATCAACACTCCTAGAATCAGCAGTCAAAAAATCAAAGGACATATTGCATCAGACAAATCTGCTTCAAAAGACCTCTTTAAAGTGCTGAAGAGAAAATTCTTTATTGAGAAGATTGAGGTGTGCCAGACACAAGTCATTGCATTTTCAATCATCTAGTAAACATGCAATGTCACTATAAGTCGGTACCAACTCAATGGCACCTAACAACAACAACAACAACAACAACAATAAACATGCAAAAGCATGTTTTTGTTGTTAGGTGCCATTGAATCTGTACCAATTCATAGTGACTCTATGCACAACAGAATGTAATAGTGTCTGATCCTGTGCCAACCTCACAACCATTGCTACGTTTGAGCACATTGTTGTTGCCACTGTGCCAATCAACCTCATTGGGGGTCTTGCTCTATTTCTTTGACTGTCCA
>NW_006408825.1:1511416-1513414 GCF_000296735.1 Chrysochloris asiatica
GTTCTTATCATTTCTCTCTGAAATCCAGAGATTGTTTCTCTAATATTTTGTTATACTTGAGTTAAATGAAGCAGAAAGGAGAATTTAAAGATTATCTCCACTTCCACATCTCATTGTTTGTTTTAAATGGTAAAAAAAAAAATGTAAATGAGCAATCAAAGAGGAAGAATCACAAAACACAGGTGATAGCAGAGAATACAGCTGTGGGCTGGGATCAAGGACTCAGGGGTGGTTACAATTCTGCTAGTTGAGAACTTGAGATTTGGAAACACAGGAAAAATTCAGAAATATTGCATATTTGCATCCAGAGTACTGCAATAAAGCAAATATCACACAAAAGCGAGCCACATCATTTTTAATGTTTACTAGTGTGTACAAAGACTGCTTGAAAGGCCAAGGTCAGTATTACAATGAAATGTGCAAAAAACTGGATTAAAAAACAAAAAGGTAAGAACACATTCATGAATTCTAAAGCTAAAAGAATTGAAGAAAAAATTCAAAGATCAACTTGTAATATTGAGGCGTTGTGGGTTAATACAAAGTCGTTTTTGAACAGCAAGGTTGGCAGTTCAAGCTCACCAACTGCTCCTTGGAAACCCCATACAGGGTGGCTATGGGTCAGAACTGACGCAATGGCACCTAACACTTGCTTCATTCAATATTTTCCCTATAGATTCTTTCAATATTGTAACTGGAGGCTTGAATTTTATTCAGTTCTTTCACCTTGAGAAATGCTGAGCATGTTCTTTCCTCTTGGTTTTCTAAGTCCAGGTCTTTGTGCATTTCACTATAATCCTTCAATTTATCTTCGTGAGCTATCCATTGAAATTTTCGGTTCAATTCTTTGACTTCTTCATTTCTTTCATTGCTTAAGCATCTCTGTGCTGGAGAGCAAGTTTTAGAGTCTCTTCTGTCATTTATTTCCTCAACTTTTCTATCTTCTAATGGGAGTATTGGAGTTCTGGTGTGGTGCTATGGGTTAATGCGCCAGACTGCAAAACCATGTGAACTGCAAAGTCAGTGGCTCAAGCTCATCAGCTGCTTCTAGGAAGAACCTATATAGGATGACTATAGTTTGGAGTCGACTCAATAGCACTTAACAACAACAACAACAATGTATGTATTGCACTAAGCAATCAGCTCCAAAAGATCTCTTTAAAGTGTTAAAGAACAATAGTGTCACTTTAAGGACGAAGGTGTGCCTGATCCAAGCCACGGTATGCTCAATCACCTCATATGCATTTGAAAATTGTGCAATAAACAAGGAAAGCCAGACTTCATGCCTTTAAATTACAGTGTTGGCCAAGAATACCAAATATGCCATACACCGCAAGAAGAACAGACAAATATGTCTAGCACACACAGCCAGATTATTCCTTAGAAGTCAGGGTGGTGAGATCCTGTTTCACATACTTTGGACATGATATCACCAGGACCCAATTCTTGGAGAATCACATCATGTGTGATATGGCAGAGGTTCTATAAAATAGGAAGACCCTCCACCAGATGGTTTGACACGGTGGCTGTCACAATGGCTTCAAGTATACCAATAATGTGAGGAAGGTCCAGGACTGGATAGTGCTTCATTCTATTCTTGTTGTTGTTGTTGTTGTCAGGTGCCATTGAGTCGGAACCGACTCATAGCAACCCCATGCACAGCAGAACGAAACAATTGTCTGATCCTGGACCAACCTCACTGCCGCTGCCACACTTGACGCCATCAATGATGTCACCTGGCTGATCCATCATAGGGTCAAAATCAGGTCAACAGCACCTAACAGCCACAGTGGTTGTCCACATTTATTGACTTTTTTTTTTTTTTTAGTTATTAAAAAAGGAATTTTTATTGATGCAAGAGGATGTAAACAATATAAAAATCAAAAGCTTATTTGGTGGGGGGGAGGTAGAAGAACAAGATAGATAAGGGAACACTGAGACAGGTTTGCAAAGGCCTAGTGGGACAGAGATAAATAGTGATGCATACTCAACCTTGGAACA
>NW_006408825.1:1514548-1520972 GCF_000296735.1 Chrysochloris asiatica
AAAAAAAAAAAAGCTTATGTGGTGTTGAATTGGTTTTTCTTTCTCTGTTTGTCAAATGGGAGTTGGATTTTATTTGAATACATTCTAAAGGGCCCCAATGGTTCACAAAATCTTTCTACACAGGGAACGCTGTGGGGCAAATTCCTTAAGCAGCTCTTTGGGATAAGTCTTATCCGGATGGGAGTGATTTCTCCATTCTGCCTCCTTCTAATTCTTTCCATTCCGCTTCATGTGTACTGCAGAATAGTTGTTGCATGTGATGGTGAGCCCAACAATGAGAAGAAGAAAGCTCTGGAAGCCCACTTTACCATCTCGGTACTGATTCAGGTCTTTCCTTATTTTGTCCATGGCTAAAGGGTCTTTTTGGTTTTCCAAAAATCTAGGGAACTCCTTTTCCATGAGCACCCTCAGATCCTCCTTCATTAAGTAGCATTTATCTCCAGCAAATTTGTGAAATGTGAACATCATTGTTTCCATGACAAGTTCCATTTGAGATGGAATTTGATGAGGCCTGTTGGAGCCTTGAAAAGGAGGAATGGAGCAGATGCTCAGCGACTTGGAACGCAGGGTGAGTGAGGTGAGTATGGCAGATGAGGTGCCTTAGTTGCTGCTGTTGTTAAGGTGCTTTAGTAGGTGAGGGCATTGCTTAACTTTTTTTTTTTTAACGATTTATTAAAAATTCTGTGATAGTTTACACAGGAGAACATTAGCTTTACATTCACCCTATTGTATATCATTTCATTGCCATGGTTATAATCCCCTCCATGCATCATCAACCAACCAAAGGGTATAACCTGCAAGCCTGCCCCCCAGGTCGTCAACACACAACCCCTCTCCCTCTCTGGGTCTAGGGTCCCCAGCTGCTCCATCTCTCTATGTCATCACCTCTGCCTTCATCTCTGGCATCACTGTTTCTCTGGGTAGGATCCCACACTCCACTCTTTTCCCTTGGTCGCAGGGACCTCTGAAACTGGACTGCAAAGTCAATCACTCCCCTTCTTTTGCTACAAAAGGTCTACCTTTACATTTCCAACCCCTCCACAGTCAGTACTGATAACAATTATTCACTATTTTACAACAAGAGACCTATCTGCATCTCCTTTCATCAGCCCCGCCCAGACAGATTGGATAATACTCAGTGGAGATTCTGCCTTCCTCCACACCCTCTGAATCTAGGCTCCCTCTTGAAAGCTTGTATGCCACTCACTTCTTTCTTTTGTAGCCTCCCCATTTTGGGTTCCCATTCATACGTACCCTGTATATCGAGAGGGTGGAAATGATCCTCGCTGTAAATATTTGTCCCCTCTTCTGAGCTACTGCATCCATAGGTGTAGGTCAAGTTCATCAAGTTGTATCAGCTTACTCTTTCTTCTTTCTTCTTCTAGTTGAGTTCTGATCATCCAGTCATTGAAGCCAGGTCAAGTGGGTATTACCTGCAAGTGTGGTGTTCTTATGCATATGCCCTCTCTTCTTATGAGCTGGATGCTTCACTCTCCACTCTAGTCCTCTGTGGCTATGCCACTGACTCTGGGCCCAAAAGTGCCAGGGTCTTGCCATACTGCTGGCCAACCATGTCTCCACCCAGGTTCACAGGCGTCTACTGAACATTATAGGCCTTAGCTCACAGGTTCATTGCTATTTTTCCCTCAATTCCTGTTATTGGTGACCAACGTGGTCACCAATCAGAGCTCATGTCTGCTCGTGTATTCCCATTGAGTTTAAGTCTTGGAAGGAGGTTTGCCCTAAGGGGACCTGACCACTTGCCTTGATGTCTCCTGGGTGAGCAACTTGCTTGTTCTGTAGTAATTAGTTGGACTGTCATTATTGTTTTGTGTTTTTCCTGTCAGTCTTTCTTTCAAGAAGTATCTTCTGTTCTTCTAGCTGCTCCAGGCTGGTCTTCTTGTCCATTCAAGTGGAAAATTTCCACCTCAGAAGATTCTGGATGGGGTTCAGTATTCCACCTGTGTTCTTATGTAATACAGAGGCTCTGCAGGAAACCTCTGATTGACTTTCAACTTGGTCTTCTATCTTCAAAGCCAATAATGTAACATCTTCATTTCTCATTCACTTAAAGCTGACATTTATAAATGCTGTGGTTTTAAGGATCCACCAGAGAACCCAGAATAATCTCCACAGCTCTTAGTCATATCCACAAAGACTCTTTTGTCACACAAGGCAAAATGTATGAGTTCTGGGAATTATGATCTGGATAACTTTGGGATTCATTACTTCCTCTATGGTGAAAGGATGTGAGACCTGGAGCTCCTACAGTCACCTTGCTCTCATGGGGAAAGTATGTGTGAGAAGTCTGCACACAGGGGAGGGTGCTAGGGAAGTGGATTTTCACCATAGAGATATGCCTGGTGTCTTCATGTCCTGGACCAAGTCCTGAGAGAACCCAACCACATCTCATGAACTTTCAGTGATATGAACTGATAAATATGCCACATGTTGCATATGCCAGTTTGAATTGTATTACCTGGACATTTGAAACACTACTGGAACATTGAGGTCAAGAATCATAGGACTGAAAGCTTGTTGTCTTCCTTGAAGAGATGAGAAAATAAGAGATAAGTGTAGGCAAATGGAGACTCGACAATCCCTTCTGTGTCATAGAAGTGTGCTCCATAGAGATTTCAATTTTTCAGGCTAATAATAGATAATAATTGCCAGGATTTTCTTCCATGGCACTTCTAGGTAGATTCAAGCTGCCAACTTTTGAAGTTTGGAATGTTTCACCATTTGCATCACATGAAGTTGCCATGAATCAAACATTGTTGTCAGGTGCCATCGAGTTGGAACTGACTCATAGTGACCCCATGCACAGCAGAACGAAACAATGTCCAATCCTGGGCCAATCTCATTACCGCTGCCACACTTGAGTCCATCAATGATGCCACCTGGCCAATCCATCTCATTAGAGGTCTTCCTCTTTTTCTCTGACCCTCCACCTTACCCAGCATGACATCCTTCTCAAGCAACTGTTTCCTCCAAACAATATGTCCAAAGTAGAAGAGACGAAGCTTAGCCATCCTGGCCTCCAAGGAGCACTCTGGCTGCACTTCTTCCAAAACAGATCTATTGGTTCTTTGGCAGTCCATGGCACTTTCAGTATTCTCCTCCAACACCACAACTCAAAGGCATCAATTCTTCTACGATCTTCCTTATTCACTGTCCAACTTTCGCATCCATATGAAGCTATTGAAAACACCATGGCCTGGGTCAGGCACACCTTAGTCCTCAAGCTGACACCTCTGCTCTTCAATACTTTAAAAGTTCCTGTGCAGCAGATTTGCCCAATGCAATACGTCCTCTGATCTCTTGACTGCTGCTTCCACGAGTGTTGATAGTTGATCCAAGAAGAATGAAGTCCTTGACAACTTCAATCTTTTCTCCATTGATAAGAATGTTGTTTATTGGTCCAGTGGTGAGGATTTTTGTTTTCTTGACGTTGAGATGTAATCCATATCGAAGGCTGTACTCTTTGATCTTCATAAATAAATGTTTCAAGCCCTCTTCACTTTCAGCGATCAAGGTTGTATCATCTGCATATCGCAGGTTGTTAATGAGTCTTCCTCCAATCCTGATGCCACATTTTTCTTCATAGAACCCAGCTTCTCGTATTATTTGCTCAGCATACAGGTTGAATAAGTATGGTGAAAGAATACAACCCTGTCTCACACCTTTGCCAATTTTAAAACATTCAGTGTTCCCATGTTCTGTTCGAACAACTGCTTCTTGGTCTAGGTACAGATTTCTCAGAAGTACAATTAAGTGTTCTGGAATACTCATGTTTTTCAATGTTGTCCATAGCTTGTCATGATCCACACAATCGAAAGCCTCTGCATAATCAATTAAACATAGGTAAACATCCTTCTGGTATTCTCTACTTTCAGCCAAGATCCATCGGACATCGGCAATGATATCTCTCGTTCTACAGCCTCTTCTGAATCCAACTTGAACCTCTGTAAGTTCTCTGTCAATGTATGATTGTAGCTGTTTCTGTATTACCGTTAACAAAACTTTACTCGCTTGATATATCAAAGAGATTTTCTGATGATTTCCACATTCTGTTGGGTAACCTCTCTTTGGAATGGGCATAAATATTGATCTCTTCTAATCTGTCAGCCAGATAGTTGTCTTCCAAATTTCTTGGCAGAGACGAGTGAGTGCCTCTTATGCCGCCTCACTTTCTTGAAAGATTTCAAACAAACTCTATGGTAATGAGTTTGGTTTGGGTTTTATGGAGAGATGATATTTCCAGATGGGCAAGATAAAATGAAAGCCTTCATGTCTTTATGTTCTTAATAGGAGATACATGGCCAACTATGGGATGTGTGCTTCAGATTTTCAGTAAGTACTCAGGGAAGGTGAAGAGATTTTGGAAGTGTCAGAATGGGGTTCACTAGTTAATCAACTATAAATGAAGTAGGAACAGTCACCTTCTAAGCAAGGCCTTTCCTGGTTGTTCAATGAGTAGAGTTCATTAGCTTCCCATCATGGTGACTGCTTAAAGTCCTTCATGACCCTTCAGTGATTATACGGTGGTCTTCTCTCCATGCTCTGCTCAGCAACATGCTAGGTACTATGGAACCTATCTCAGGCATGTGTGGAGTTTCTGCACTTTTGTTAAGACACCATGGTCTAAAGCCATGCGTCTCTGAAATTATGTTTTGATAGAAAACTATCATCAGTGGAGTTTAGCAGCTTTGGAGGAAGAATAAAGAAACCATCAGGCTAGGAAGGTCCAGGTTGGGGTTAAGCATGACAGACATAGCAGATAGGCAGTAATAGGTGAGCATCTATGGTAGCAAAGATGACTGTGGCAACAGGCTGTCTATGGAGTCCCACAGAATTGATGGTCTGAAAAAGCAAGAACAGCATGGTTTGACCGGTGTACTCCAGTTTTGCTCTCAGGTTGATTTTTAATAACTTCACGAACTTGGCATGCAGAAAAATCAAGTCTAGACAAGTGCATTATTTTGATGGTAATGCAGATGCTGGACAAACAGGAAGAGTTCCATGTTGAGATTCACTACAATGTGGGGAATTATGCCTGATTATTATCCTGGTGAGGACTCGGAGCTCTTAGTTGAGCTCTGGAATCTGGGATCACAGTGTGTAAGTGCTGTGACAGCTGTTTGCTGCACAGGAGGCGATAGTTCATATCCCAGCTCATAATCGTGAGGAATTTCATTTTCCTGAGAAAACCCAGGAGAATAAGTATCAATAAGAAAAAGGCTGAAGCCTCACATGGTGATGAGGGAATACTGCCAGAAGACTGTGAGGCGGCTGTCTCAGATCCTTCATTCCTCATTTTGCAAAGGGACATCCAGATAATTAAGGATTGAGGGGTCCATAAATCTCTACTCCCTCTGCATCTTCCTGGCATCATCATGGTGGGGGCAGGGGCATGTACTGTTGCGACTGGCGTGATAATAAATGTGATCATGGAGCTAAACCCAGCTGCATGACCTCTGGAAAAAAGGAAACCAAGTACAATAGCAATAAATAAAAATCAAGCCTAGAGAAGTGAGAGAAATCAATGCAGCCTGTTCACAGCTGCATTGATATCATGCAGTTTGCCCAATCTCAGAGTCATTTATAGTGCTATTTGTGTATGTGTGTACACACCTATGCATGCATGGTGTGAGGACATAGGTGCCTATGTGATCACACACCTGTATGTGTGCAGGAGAAAGCACACATATGCATTGTGCATGTTTGTGTGTGTGTGTAAATGTGGGAGTACATATGTGTGCTGTGTAAGTGTACATGTGTGTATGTGTTGGTGTGCCTTCAGGTAGGTATTTACACAAATACATGGTATGTATTTACTCTAATACACTTTAGAATCCTAATGGCACTACAACTAAGTGCTTGGTTAATAACTGAAAAGTCGATGATTCAAGTCCATGTAGTGACTCTGCATTAGAAAATCCTGGCACTCTGTTATCATCAAGGTTACAGACTAAGAAACCCTATGGAGAAATTCTACTTTGTGGCATGATATTGTTAGGCTTTAAAATCACCTTAATGACTCTTGTGCTGTTGTTTCCTATGGTTAATTCAATTCCCACTCAACAATGCCTAACAACAATTTATTTACAATCTGTTGTTGTTGTTAGGTGCCATTGAGTCGGTACTGACACATAGAGACCTTATGCACAGCAGAACGAAATACTGCCCAATCCTGGGCCAACCTCACTACTGTTGCCAAGCTTGAGTCCATCGATGCTGCAACTTGGCCAATCCATCTCATTGAGGTTCTTCCTCTTTTTCTCTGACCCTCCACCTTACCAAACATGACATCCTTCTCCAGTGATTGGTCCTTCCTGAAAATATATCCGAAGTATGAGAGACAAAGTTTGGTCATCTTAGCCTCTAAGGAGCACTCTGGCTGTACTTCTTCCAACATAGATCT
>NW_006408825.1:1521627-1526343 GCF_000296735.1 Chrysochloris asiatica
CTTGTCATGATCCACAGAATCGAAAGCCTTTGTGTAGTCAATAAAGCACAGGAAAACATCTCTCTGATATTCTCTGCTTTCAACCAAGATCCATCAGACATCAACAATGATATCCCTCGTTCCACGGCCTCTTCTGAATCCAGCTTATTCATACACAAATTCAACTGAAGCTGAAGAAAATGAAAACAAGTCCACAAGAGCCAAAATATGACCCTGAATATATCCCACCTGAATTTGCAGACCATCTGAAGAGCAGATTTGATACATTAAACACTAAAGACTGAAGACCAGAAGAGTTTGGGAATGACATCAAGAACATCATACATGAAGAAAGCAAAAAGTGATTAAGAAGGTAAGAAAGAAGGAAAAGGTCAAAATGGATGTCAGAAGAGACACTGAAACTTGCTCTCCAGAGCAGAGATGCTAAAGCAAATGGAAGATATGAGGAGGTACAAGAGCTGAACAGAAACTTTCAAAGATCACCTTGAGAGGATAAAGCCAAATGTTACAACAAAATATGCAAAGATCTGGGATCAGAAAACCAAAAAGGAAGAACACGCTCAGCATTTCTCAGACTGGGGGAACTGAAGACAAAATTCAAGCCTCAACATTCATAATTGAAAAATTCTCTGGGCAAATTATTGAATGATGCAGAAAATATTAAGAGAAGATGGAAGGAATACACAGAGTCACTATACCAAAAGGAAATGGTTAATGTGCTACCATTTCAAGAGGTAGCATATGATCAAGAGCCAATGATACTGAAGAAGGAAGTCCAAGGTGCATTGAAGGAATTGGCAAAGAACAAGGCACCAGGAACTGAAGGAATAAAAATCGAAATCTTGCAAGATATTGAGGCAGCACAGGAGGCACTCACTATCTCTGCCAAGAAATTTGGAAGACAACTATCTGGCTGATTGATTGGAAGAGATCCATAGTTGTGCCCATTTCCAAGAGAGGTGACCCAATGGAATGTAGAAATCATTGGACAATATCTTTGACATCCTATGTGAGTAAATTTCACAACCTGTAGGTTTATATAAAATGCTCTTCCATGCATTTAAATGG
Source organism: Chrysochloris asiatica (assembly GCF_000296735.1). Classification (NCBI taxonomy): domain Eukaryota; kingdom Metazoa; phylum Chordata; class Mammalia; order Afrosoricida; family Chrysochloridae; genus Chrysochloris; species Chrysochloris asiatica. The sequence goes on from NW_006408825.1 coordinate 1,522,696, forward strand.
AAGAAAAGGTGGAATATGTTTGAATTTTTTGTCATGCTTACCTAAAGAACAAAATCCAGTGCCTCATGTATGAAAGGTGGATATGTAGTAGGTAGGTAGAAAGTCATTCGTTACTCTTTTTTTGAGCAATGCTCTTCTCTTGGGTAAACGTGGGTACCCATGAAATAACATCAAAGTAGTTTCCTAAGCCTCTGGTTTTTCAGGATCTGGTGTCAGAATGAAACCAACAGTGAACTCAAAGTGTTCCTTAATACACAGACCTTTTAAGGGAGAGGCAGTGGCTTGCCTTATACACAAGGTGCGGAGTGCTTCCTCAGGGAAATATGAGGGACAGGGAGAGATTGTAGGCAGACTTGTGGCCCAGAGGTAGAGGAGCAACTTGAGGAGATGCAATGTGCTTGGAAAGGAGAATACTGAGGTGGAGGGAGGAATACTTTGTGCTTGGAGAACATAATGGGTGCATGCTTTTAGCTTGGAGAGGAGAATGCAAGGTTAAGGGTGCCTTGTGCTTGAAGAGGAGAATATGAGGAGGGTGTAGTGTGTTTGGGTGGGAGAATGCAGAGGCATGATTGTAGTGTGCTTGGAGAGGAGAATTATGGGAGATAGAAGCAGTGTGTTGGAGATTAGAATGGGATAATGGTTGTGGAATCATATAGCTTGGGAGATTGGAGAGGAAAGATGGTGTGAGATCTTGAAAGCCTCATAGATTTGAGAGTTTGAAGCCTGCAAAGGTCAACCCAAAAGAAATAAAGAATTGTCTTAGTTTCCTATGACTGTTGTAACAAATGACTGTAAAATGGGTGAGTGTGAAGAACAGAAATATGTGACATCACAGTTCTATAGGTTAAAAGTCAGATTCAGGATTTTGACAGAGGCATGTTCTTGTCTCTCTCAGCTTCTGGTATCTCTTGTTGCTTTATTGGTGTTTCTAGATTTGTTTTTTTCTATGTATCTTCATGCGGTGTCTTCTGCTCATTTGACTAAGTCTATGTTGTCTGTCTCCCCTTTTATAAGACACAAGTCAAAAAAGATTAGGACCCATCCTATGTCGATGTAACTTGTTGGCTAAAATGATGACATATGCAAAGAAAAACTCTTATTTCCAAGCAAGGTCACATTCATAGCAGTTAGGACTTCAATGTGTCTGCTTGGAGGACACTATTCAACCCATTACATCAGCCATGGGGGCTGGTCTTCTAGTATTTATTTTCTAGAAAAATCACTGTGGCTACAGAATGAAGAATGACGCTGGAGGGAGAAAAACAGAGGCCAAGTGGGGCCAGTAGGACCTGTAGACTGGATGGACACTGGGGTAAGAAAAGGAATTAGAGTAAATCTCCAGTCTGAGTGATAATGCTCCCTGGTATGGAGGTGAGTGAGACAGACAGAAGGTCAGTGGGAAGATGATGAAAACCTGCCTTTGGGAAACTCTGAGGTCAAGATGGGCTGTCTTGGGGATCCAGGCAAGGTGACCTACCTACCTGAGGAAATAAATAAATTGTGCCTAGAAGGGGGAGGACCAAGCTCAATGATGACTGGACAGAGTCTAATGTAGTATGGGGTGTCCTACATCCAATCCCAAGACCATGAATAGCTAGTGACAAGGTGTATTTCAAGCCCCCAGCTTAATGGGGACCCTAGCCCTTCACCTTGAGCAGGAAGGAAGAGTAGGACAAAGAGCTGTCCCTGACTAAGAAGGAGCACCATCTTGTCCACATCTCACTTCAAGTGAAACAAATGTGCTGTGCTCCAAGCACTGATTTGAAGAGTCTCTTCCAGAAAGACAGATATCACTAAGTCCATCCCTGTCTGCCGTACCACTTCCTGCTCTCTTCCAGAGTCCTAGGTGATCTGTTCTCTTGTAGGCCTCCTCATCAAAGTCAGCTGTGTTCTGACAGGTAGTACACAGACTCTCCCAAGACACTTCATGCATAATAGTTTCCTGACACTCAAGGTGTCCCCTGACTAAAGTAAACTTTAGAGAAAAGACCTTAACCCCACGATTTAGAATAGGGTATGTCACAAGCTTTGGATTCAGACAAAACTGATTTAATTCCAGCTTTGCCTCTTAATAGCTGTCATCATGGGCAAAATAATTAACTTCTCTGAGCCTCAGTGTGCCGATCTCTAAAAGCAGATATTTACCTCCCAAGGTCACTAAAGGGTTGGGCAGTCTATTCAAGCATTTAATTACATTAGCATGTAGAATAGAAATTAATGGATAGAAAAATGTAGATAATCATTTGCATATGATTACCTTAAATTCTGAAATAGCATGTGATAAAATCACTGTTATTCCTTCCAAAATACTTGTCGTTAAGTGCCATAAACTTGGTTCTGACTCATAGCAACCCTGCATAGGGTTTCCGAGGAGTTGCTGGTGGATTTGAGACACCAACCTTGCAGTTAGCAATCCAGTGCTTATCCCCCAGTGCCACATTAGAACTTCAAGAATACTTGTCACAGTAGACACAGAAGGAGAGCTCCTTATATTGACTCAGGCTATCTACAGAAACCTACACATAATGTCACACATGAGTAATATCAGGGGCATTTCTGTTGAGTTAGGCATGTGCCAGGAATTCCTGCTTTTCCTACTATAGTTCATCACTGACTGTATGTGTCAGTGACCCTATACATTAGAGCACAAAGATGCGCTCCATTGGTATAATTGTTGTTGTTGTTAAGTGCTGTTGAGTTGGTTCCAACTCATAGCGACCCTGTACATGGTTTCTGAGGCTGTAAATCTTTATGGAAACAGAAAGCTTCATCTTTCTCCCACAGAACAGCCGGTAGTTTCGAACTGCTGACCTTTAGGTTAGCAGCATGATTAGAAACCACTATGCTACCAGAGTTCACCTGGAAAAGCTAAGTGGAAAACCCTTGGCAAAATGAGTAAAACAGTAATTTTTCTCATGATCTCTTAAAAATTTTTTCAACAAAACATTTGCAATGCCACCAAAATTGAAGAGGTCATTACCAAAATATATGCAAAGTACACACGTGTGCACATTAGAAACATAACATGTATATAGGGTCACTATGAGTCAGAACTGACTCCACAGCACTTAACAACAACAACAATAGTTGTTAAATGAAAGAGTCAATTCAGACTCATAGTGACCCTGTATGGGTTTCTGAAGAGCAGTTGGTGAGTTTAAACTGCCAACCTTATATTAGCAGTCCAGGGCTTATCCTACAGTACCACACCACAAGATCGATTTGAACCACAAGGTCAGTGGAAACCCTTGGGAACCCTATACTGGCACTCAACAACAACATATATGTATATACGTATATGTTGTTTTTGAGCAAATATGTCACTTTGAGTACTAAGGTGTGCTATATATATATAAACGACATATTGTGTTAGGTAAATCTGCTGCACAAGACCTTTTTAAAGTGTTGAAGAGCAGAGATGTCAGCTTGAGAACTAAGGTGCGCCTCACCCAAGCCATTGTATTTTCAATAACCTCATATGCATGCGAAAGCTGAACAATGAATAAGGAAGACCTTAGAAGAATTGATGCTTTTGAATTATGGTGTTGGAGGACAATATTGAAAATGCCATGGGCTGCCAAAAGAACCAACAGATCTGTGTTGGAAGAAGTGCAGCCAGAGTGCTCCTTGGAGGCCAAGATGGCCAAA
>NW_006408825.1:1530943-1539911 GCF_000296735.1 Chrysochloris asiatica
GACAACTTCAATCTTTTCTCCATTGATAAGAATGTTGTTTATTGGTCCAGTGGTGAGGATTTTTGTTTTCTTGACATTGAGTACACTGCATATAATAAAATTAGCATTATTTATATGCAGTGTATATATTATATACACTGCATATAAATAATGCTAATTTTATTTTTAGCTTAATCTAGGAGTCCTGGTGGTGCCATAGGATAAGCACTGGGCTGCGAACTACAAAGTCATTAGTTTGAATCCAACAGCTGATCTGGAGAACGGTGAGGCTATTGAGTCCCATAAAGGATTCATAGCCTTAGAAACCCTAGATAGGGCCACGATGAGTCTCAACCAAGTTCATGGCAGTGACTGGGAGGCTGTTTTTGAAATTTCTAAGCTGCATCTAAGCATAATGGTTTGAGCCAATAAGTTGGCTACAAATGCAGAAAGCACACTATGACAGAGATCCCAAAAGGACAGAAGGAAGGCCAACTTATTCATGATGCCCAAAGTCGTGACATGGAATGTCATCCCTTGAGGTTTCTCAACTTTGGCAATAAGACTTTTGGGTACATGCATGAGGTGACCCAGTGATCATAGTCCCTGATGGGAGGCATATAATTTCCCACTCTGATTTGTGTTGAGGAATTGCTAGAGATGGGATGTGATTGAGTTGCTCTTGTTGCTGCATGCCATCCACTCTGCTACAACTCATAGCAACTCATGAGATACAGCAAAACTTCTCCTCAGGGTTTTAAAGGCTGTACATTATAGAAGCATATCACCAGTCTTACTCTGACTGCCAGTATAGGGCTCGAACTGTCAACCTTTTGGTTAGCACACAGGTCCTTAACCATTTGTACCACCAGAGCTTCTTGAAAAAGTATGGACTATTCCATATATCTTTAAGAAAAACTGGAAAATTTAAAGTTTGATTTCCATAAAGTACATGATTTGTTGAGGTCATTAGAAGAAAATACAGAAAATTGTTTTTATAAATCTATGGTACACAGACAGAAAACACGGAAGACATAAACAATGAACAGATTAAACTGTTAAAGTTAAAATCTTCTGTTAAAAAATCTTCTTGAACAAGGTTATGACAAGCAACAGTTTATAAGAGAAGTTTTGCAACATATCTATACATTGAACACATTTATAATGAAAAAAGTGCTACTACAAATCCTTTAAAAAGCAACTTCACATTTAAAAGAGGAAATCATACAGACATCAGTAGCAGAAGAAGAGATCTATCTGAGCAATGGACAATTGGAAATATGGATAGTCAGATAACAAGAGAGATGGAATTAAAGCTAAAATGCCATATTGCCCATCAAACAAATTGATAAACATTTCAAAAGACCAATTGTATCCAGCATGTCTAGGGTGTGGAAGATGGGGACTCCAGGTAACGTTGGTGTCAGGGTAAGTAGGTAAGTTTTTGGAGGACTCTCTGATAGTGACTGCCCTCACCTTCACCTTTGACATGGATGTTATGTTCACGGTATTCCAGGTGCTAGAAAAATGGTAAGTTTTTCTCCATGTAGGAGGTGCCATGATCTGCTCTATACCCAGCGGAACATGAATCAGTCAGCCAAAGAGCTGGGTGGAAGAAGTATGCAAGAGTTGTTAAGGTTGATGTAAATATTTCTTCCTACTTTTTCTTTGCATAATTTCAAGCTTTGCCTTTTGTGAAAGTAAACTATTTATGTTGCTTTTCTCAAAAGGAGTGAGTAGATGCTATTCTTTTTGTAATATTTACTGTCTCCTCAGAATTTTTCTTTACAATATAATAATAATAAAAAATAATCAACAGCCTAGGTTCATCTTGACTTCCTTTTTTTTCTCAAGCCATCTCTTCTTGACATATGCAGACAGTGAACCAGTTTTTTTTTTTTTTTTTTTTTTTTTTTTGTCTTCAGTAACTCCACATTTGTCCGATTCTGTTTGTCTTGGTGTCTTGAATCTGACAACACTTTGGGTGCCTGACTCAGTAGCTTAAAGCTCTGTTCCAGTGGTTACCAGTTTAACATGACAGAATGAGATTTTATGATAAAGACATAGAGCTTAATATTGCTGAGGAGAGTATTTTTTAAAAAGGTCAGCTGAAACATTTGATGGTTCATCTTGTACGTGTTGAGCCATTTACTACTGATTAAAGACAACAGGATTCAGCACAGATTGCACCTCAACGAATAGTGATTTCATTTAGCTTGGATTTACAATCTACATTCATGGAAGCAGCAAGAAATCAAGATATTAATGACATCACATTAGGCAAATCTGCTGTTAAAAAACCTTTGTAAAGTGTTAAAGAGCAAATATGTTACTTTGAAGACTAAGGTTTACCTGAGCCAAGCCATAATATTTTCTGTCATCTCATATACATGTGAAAGCTGTACAGTAAAAAAAGGAAGACCTGAGAAGAATCAATGTATTTGGATTATGGGGTTGACAAACAATATTAAATGTATGAGGGACTGCCAGAAGAATAAACAAAACTGTTTCGTAATAAGTATGGCCAGATTGTTATCAGAAGTGACAGTGGCAATTGTCACTTGTACTATAGACATGTTGTCAGGAAGGACTAGTTCCTGGAGAAGGGCATCATGCTTGGAAAAGTGGAGAGACAGTGAAGAAGAGGAAGCTCCCAACAAGACAGACTGACACAGTTACAGCAACAGTGGGTTCAAACAGAACAACAATTGTACGTACGGCACCGGGCCAGTAGGGTTTCATTCTGATAGTCATAGGTTGTTATGACTTGATGGCACCAAATAGCAACACTGTATTTCTACAACACTGTGGATGTGTGATGGACGCAGCCTACCTACAGAGCTCCCCAAAAATCTTCTAACCAAAAAGAGCGTGGCTGACATACACTAGAAACACAAAGGATTATGACATCATGTGGTGGACATCTAGCAGGAAACGACAGACAGGGATCCAGTTCCTCACCCTGTCCATATCTCTGATGACCCACAACTTCCAGTCCAGGTACAGACCTGAGCTTTAGACTTGATATTCAAATACCTCTCACAAAGAAAAGGTACTATGTTATAAACATTTTCAGAAATACAACTTGATGTCTTTGAATCATGGTATTGGCAAATAATATTGAATATACCGCCAACTGCCAGAAGAATGAACAAATCTGTCTTGGAATAAGGACAGGTAGGGTACCCCTTAGAAGTGAAGATGGCAAGACTTGTTACATACTTTGGATATATAGTCAGGAGGAACCAGTCCCTGGAGAAGGACATCATGCTTGTTAAAGTGGAGGGTCAACCAAAAGTAGGAAGAGTCTCTATGAGTGAATTGACATAATGGATGCAACAATGAGCTCAAACATAGCAATGATTGTAGAATGGCATGGGACTAGGCAGTGCTCCATTTTGGTAACCCAGGGTCATTATGAATAAGAACCAGCTCGATGGCACCTAACAACAGATGAACTTCACTCTGATAACATAAAGCAAACAAACTTTCTTTCTCTGTTTGTGTATGTATATATATCCCCACCCCCTCAAGGATTTCTGGTGGTGCAATGGTTGGTTAACTGAAAGGCCAGTAGTCTGAATCCACCTGTTTACCTCTCAGCAAACACTACAGGGATACTTCTACTCTGTCCTCCAGGGTCACTCTGAGTGGGACTTGACTCAATGGTACCCAACAGTTGCATTTATATATCCATCAGCCGTATATCAATTTGCCATACTGTAGTGGCTTATATGTTGCTCTGATGCTGGAAACTAGGCCACTGGTATTTCAACCAGCAGTAGACTCACCCATACTAGACATATTTCTGTGGAGCTTCCAGACTAAGATGGTAACTAAGAATAAAGACTTGGTGATCTGCCTCTAAAAATTAGCCAATGAAATTTCCCTTAACTCTAATCTCATAAATTGCAACAGAACATTGTATTATCACTTGCTTTGGATACAACATCAGGAGGGATCTATTGCTAGAGGAGACATTGTGTTTGGGCAAACAGAAGACATTCAAAAACTAGAGAGACATTCAGGGAGGTGGATCGGTATAGAGGCCTCATCAATGTAGGTGAGCATGTCAGTCATTGCTAGGGTGACGCAAGACCAGGTAATGTTTTATTTTATGTTCACATATAATACATCCACATAAATAATACATGCATGTGTTTTACTCACACATGAATATAATGTGCATAGCCGTCACAGGAAACTAATGTGTGAGGAGTTGTGTAGTGATGCACCTAACACTAGTCATGGTATTTTCAATAACTTCATATACATGTTAAAGTTAGATAATGACTATGGAGGATCATAGAAGAATTGATGTATTTGAGTCATGGTGCTGGAGGAGAATATTAAAAATACCATGGACTGTCAAAAGAACAAACCAATCTGTGTTGGAAGAATTACAGCCAGAATGCTCTTTGGAAGCTAGGATGGTCAAACTTTGTCTCTCATACATCACGCATATTGTCAGGAGGGACCAGTCCCTGGAGAAGGATATTATGTTTGGTAAAATGGAAGATTGGAGAAAAAGAAGTTCCCCAATCAGATGCCACCATGGACAGTGGCAGCAGAAATGGGCTCAAACATAGCAATGATTGTGAGGTTGGTGCAGGACCGGACAGTGTTTCCTCCTGTTGTGCATAAGGTCACTATGAGTTGGTGTGGGCTCAATGGCACCTGACAACAACAGCAATTTTGGAATTTCAAGCAGAAGTCTGGATTGGTTCCCTTAATTCCAGTTCAGTTTAAAACTAAATTCAGTTAGCAGTTCAGTTAAATTTCAGTATTTGTGCTCCAGACTATTCAGAAGTTATTACTTTGGGCCCAGACAAAGTTTTTCTTTGCACAATAGATCCTTTACTCAGTGATATTATTGTGGCAATTCAAATTCAATTAATTTAAAGGAATAAATATTTTAAATAAACCATTTGAAACAACTGTACAAAGTAGTCAAACACTTTCAAGTATTCAAGGAGCTACCCATTTACTATATGTATATGATTGGATATTATCCTTAATAGTTTTCTAGAATTGTGAAAGGTAAAATTAGGAGGTATTTCAAGATCACCTGGTTTGTGTCTCAGATGCTTTTAAGATTGTTGCTCTAAGGTGTTTTTGAGTTGATTCTGTCCCATAGTGAACCTATGAACAGCAGAATGAAATACCACCCGATCTTGCACCATCTTCACAATTGCCTCTATGCTTGAATCCATTGTTGCTACTACTGTGCCAATCCATCTTGTTGGGAGTCTACCTCTTTTTCGCTGTTCCTCCACTCTTACAACATGATGTCCTTCCCCATGGGCCAGTCCCTTCTGGTAATATATCTGAAGTATGAGAGACGAAGTCTGGCTATCGTGACTTATTTTGTGATGTTGGAAGTTATGCCACCAATATGATGAATGCTGACAGGGTCACCCATGGTGGACAGATTTCAACTGAGATTTTATATTTCGTTGTTGTGAAGTGTCATCGAGTCGGTTCCAACCCCTAGCAACTCTGTATCGGGTTTCTGAGGAGCAGCTGGTGAGCTTGAACCACCAGCCTTGCAGTTCAAACAGATTTGTAGTCTGGCACATTAACCCATAGCGCCGCACCAAGACTCCTGAGCTTTTATATTGGATTTGCTTAAATTCATGTTGGAGTTCTGGTTTGGTGCTGTAGGATAAGCACTTGGCTGCAAGGTCAGTTTTAATCACAAGGTTGGCAGTTCAAATTCACCAACCACTCCTCAGAAACATAATACAGGGTCACTATGAGTCAGAACCAACTTGACAGAACTTAACAACTCAACAACAACATTATGATGCAAATGTGATGATAATTCTTCCTGTATGCTGGATGGTCAGGTAACTCAATGGTCAGACATTATTTCTTTATGATAAGCATATTCTTTCATAAGCATAAATGAGGAACTGCAATCACCAGTATTGAATAACTTGTTCATGCGTCCACGGGCATGGATTCAGTAGGTATAGACATGGTGATGTCTCTGAAAGGGCAGAAGGGTAAGCAGACCACAGGTTCCAAAGAGGCAATTGTCCACTCCCAGCAAACCATCCTGACAAAATCAACCTCCGCACTGACTACCAACAAGTCAATTTCAACTCATAGTGACCCCATAAAACTGCTTCTTAGGATTTACTAGATTATAAATATTCATGGGAGCACACAGCCTCATCCTTCTCATGTGGAGCAGCTGGTGGGTTAGAAGCACTGGCCTTGCAGCTAGAAGTTTAATGTTTAGCTCACTGTGCTATCAGGGATACTTTAGGGATACAGATTTACTTCAAAAAAAGCTTCCCTTGAGTCACTCTGCCGTGTTCTTCCCTCTGGTGCCCAATCTGACAGTCTATTATGTAATTGTACCAGTTTTGTTTCTTTCCCTTCCCTATTGCATGTTTCAACTTCAACATTTTAGAGAGAGGGTTGGAGGGGGAGGGCATGCCAAGAGAAACCAGGAAAGGTTCCAAGGCATGCCGGAAGGCTTCTGAGAGTGTTTATCAAAGGCTGTGAGTTTTTCAGGACCATACTTCTCCAAGCCTCAGGCGGAAAGACGCAAGTACCACATATATTATTCTGATTACATGAAGGGTAGAAGGGAGCTTGAAAACAAATGCTCAAATCCAATGTGGGTGATAAAAAGAAAACTTTTTTCTTTCTTTCTTTTTTTTTTTCTTTTTAAGGAAGGTTTATTAAAATTCAGAGACAACACATGCCTCTAGCAAGTTTCACCAGGGGGATTCTGGGAAGAGGGCTTTCATTCTCAGAGTTTTAAACAACTGGAATTTCCATTTTCAATTTTGGTAGATTAATATAAAATTCCTACTTCTCAGTGGAAAGGAAGCTCTTAATGAAGGTTTGTACATAAACAAATATTGGAAATTATGCATTCATTAATTTCAGTGTTTTGTTTCAGATGCTGAAAAGTAATCATTAGTCTTCCACTCTTCATAGTATTATATTTTTCTGTAAATGGGAAAAAAACAAAAACAAAAACCTTTTCCATTTTTTAAATCAGACTGGAAGGAAATAAAAAGTATTTTCTACAAGAGAAATGCAATTTGGTAAACTTGATCTGAGGTCTTTATGTTGCTCATTATAAAGTACCCTAAGGAAAGAAAGGAGTCTTGGTGTGGTACTGTGAGTTAATGCGCCAGACTGCAAAGTCATTTGTACTGCAAGGTAGGCAGTTCAAGCTCACCAGTTGCTCCTTAGAAACCCATCGTTATGGGTTGGAACTGACTCGATGGCACTTTACAACAACAACAAGGAAAGAAACATCTGGTTAAGTAAAGAATAAATACATTAATATGAAGATATGGGAAGAAAAGCATGGTTGTGGCTGTACTTTCAAATTGATGAATACACTGATGGGGAGCTTTCTAGGTGTTTATCCACAGCTCTGGTGTAGTGCAATAAGATAAGCACTTGACTGCTAGCCACAAGCCAGTCCCCAGAAACCCTATACAGACTCTGTGAGTCAGAACTGATACAATGGCACTAAACAACAACAACAATTCAGAACCAAAACATACTGCCACCAACATGCACCTTATGGGTGGGAAGAATCAGTAGGGGTCAGAAGGAGCTCTGGTAGCACAGTGGTTACGAATCGGGCTGCGAACCTTAAGGTCAGCGGTTCGAAACTACCAGCTGCTCCGCAGGAGAAAGATGAGGCTTTCTACTCCCGTAAAGATTTACAGCCTCGGAAACCCTATACAGGGTCGCTATGGGAACCGACTTGATGGCACATAACAACAACAACAAGCAAGACTGAGGTCCTTGATTGTCCTGGGAACAAACTGAAATAAATTTGAATCCCTATCCAATCTACATGAATAAATTCCAGATAGATGCTTAAATAATTATATACAAAAAGCAAAATTTAAAGCTTAACTCGAAGAATATGATCAATGGCAGGGGACTAAGAAAGCAAAAGAAAGCATATGAAAAATAAATGAAAGTACAAAGCTGAATAAAATGTCAATAAATACTACTACCTCAAAATAAAATATCTGCTTAAACGGCACTATAATCAAATGAGAAAGAGAAGCTGGAGACTAGAAGATAGCCGAAATACATATATAAAGTATTAGTATCTAGGGAATATAGCAAGCAACCCTTAAGTATCATAAAGTAAAATTAGAAAACAGAAATAAGTAATATATAAGAACAGTTAATTCACAAAGGAAGAAAGCCAAAATTGCTAATAAACATATAAAAACATATTCAGTCACACTTGTAGACAGGGAATTGCTAATTAAAACCATGAAGTGATAACATTCTAATCCTGCGAGATGGGCAAAAATTAAAATGTTTGAATATACCAAGTATTGGCAAGGATGGGGGATGGAATTTTGAACTACTGGTGGCATTTAAAGTGGATAACAGCTAGCAGAGCAGTCAAGATAGACACTCATTCCGTCCACTTAGTAGTTTGAACTTCTACATTTTAATTTGTGCAGGCATACCTCAGATACATTGTGGATTCAGTTCCAAACTACCACAATGAAGCGAACATCACAATAAAGTGAGTTAAATGAATTTTTCCCTCAGTGTATATGGAAGCTATGTTTACCTTACACTGTAGTCTATTAATGTACAATAGCATTATGAAAAATTAGAAATATTGTGAGCCTTACCAAAATGTGACAGACACAAAATGAGCACATGCTGATGTAAAAAGGCTACCAACTGACACTAGACTTGCTTAATGGAAAGTTTTCACAAATTTTTGATCTTTACAAAATACGATATCAGCAAAACACAGGAAAATGAGGCATGCTGGTCAAAACATTTGCACCCAGGTGCAAGGGATGCATACTCTGTGGTAATAGACTCAACCTGGGCTTTGTCACTAAATGAGCTAGACCTGCAAGAAAAAATGGGTGTTAATCTGAAAACCATATGCTGTGCCCCAAAGCATGTTGTCCACCATGTAAAACTAGAGTCCAGTTGTTGTTGTTGTTGTTGTGTGCCGTGGAGT
>NW_006408825.1:1540181-1542005 GCF_000296735.1 Chrysochloris asiatica
ATGAAGTCAGTTTCTTCATTCCATGTATTCCTTGGTTCCTAGATGATACTCCAATGGCACCTGTCATAACCCATGTGTGAGTATCTCTGGGTTTGATGTGTTCTTGTATAACTCACAGTGAATGGATTTAGAACACTGATCTGGTATGAGCTAATTAATATAATAAAGACACCTCTATTTCTAATTCAGAGGACAATAAGTAAGGAAGACCATAGAATTGATGAATTTAAGTTATGGTGTTGGAGAAGAATATTGAAGATACCGTGGGCTGCCAGAAGAACAAACAAATCTGTATTGGAAGAAGTGCAACCAGAATGCTCCTGAGAAGCCAAGATGGCCAGATGTGATCTCACACTTTGGATGTATTACCAGGAGGGACCTGTTCCTAGAAAAAAACATACTTGGTAAAGAAGAGGGTCAGCAAACAAGAGGGAGACCCCAGGGAGATGGATTGGCACAGTGGCAGCAACAATGGGCTCACACATAATTGTGAAGATGGTGGAGGACCAGGCCGTATTTCGTGCCATTGTACATAGGATTGCTATGAGTTGGAACCAAGTCAATGGCAACTGACAACAACAATTTCTAAATAAGATCACATTAATAAACATAAGAGTTAGGATTCAGACACATATTGGGGATGGAACGCAATTTAATTTGTAATAATGTGTAATTAACATTTTATGCAATTTACCCATTTTAACTGTATGCTTCTATGGTTTGGTATGTATTCACAGATATGTGTACCGATCACCACCATCAACTTTATTACATTGCCATTTCTTAAAAAGAAAACTTGACTTTCGCTAACACAACTCCAACCCTATCCTGAAGCAACCATTAAGCTGCTTTTGATCTCTGTTGAGTTCCATGCTTTGGATTTTTATACAAATGGAATCAGTCATGTTTTTTTTTTGAAACAAAACAAAATTTTTATCATAAATTGAGTGAAAGTTTACAGAGCAGATCGTCAGTCTTACATTCAACAAAATACAAACTTTGCTTCATTACAATGATTGCAATCCCTTCATGTAATATACAACCACTCATCTATCAATTTGTCATTTTGTCATACTGTGGTGGCTTGCATGCTGTAATATCATTTATTCCTCTTACTCCCCATGATTCTTATTTCTATTCCATCTTCTTTCTCAGTCCTCAGAATTTTGTCCTTAGGTAAATGTGTGTGTGTATTTGGCTTCCATTTGCTGTTATTTAGGTTTGTTTTATTTATTTATATGTTTCTCTTATATTTTTTACAGTGATTTGGGTGCAAGTTTACAGAACAAATCAGTTTCCCATTAAATAATTCATATACATTTTGTTACATGTTATTGGCTGCAGTTTCCGCAATGTAACTGCATTATTTCCATTTCTTCTCTGTGTTCTTGAGGAAACAAAAGGAGGATGTTTCTCCCTTGTTTTACTAAGCATAAATGCATAATGAAGCATTTTTAAAATCTACTTCCTGTGGCATATTAGTGTCAAGAGATATGTTGATAATATCCTTGTATGCCTTTCTCAGACTGGTTTTGTGAGATTATAGTTTGTTCTCTATTACGAATGTGCTTGGTAACGTCAAAAGTTGTTGTTGTTGTTGTTAGGTGCCATTGAGTCAGGACCAACTCATAATGACCCTATGTACAACATAACGAAACACTGCCCAGTCCTGGGCCAACCTCATAGCTATTACCACACTTGAGCCAACTGATGCTAACACTTGGCCAATCCATCTCGCTGGGGGTCTTCCTCTTTGTCTCTGTCTCTCCATATCACCAAACATGATGTCCTTCCCTAGCAGCTAGTCCCTCCTGATGCTATGTC
>NW_006408825.1:1570534-1583610 GCF_000296735.1 Chrysochloris asiatica
TCTGAAAGATGAAGTTTCAAGGATCACTGAAGGCACTGGCATGGAACATGGCCATACTGCTGCACAAGACTGAAGTGTTCAAGAGGAAAGATGCTAGGTTGATGAGTAAGGTGCGCCTGACCCAAGCAATGGTAGTCTCCATAGCATCATATGCATTTGAAAGTTAGACAGTGAGTAAGGAAGACCACAGAAAAATTTTTTCATTTAGTTATGATGTTGGAGAAGACTATTAAAAGTATCATGGACTGTCAGATGAGTAGATAAATTTGTATTAGAGTATATACAACTAGAGTGCTCCTTAGAAGCCAGGATAGACAGACTTCATCTTTATTATCAGGAGGAACCAGTCCCTAGAGAAAATGCATTATGCTTTGCAAAGTGGAGGGTAAGGAAAAAAGAGGAAGCCTCCAAATGAGATGGATTGACACAGTGACATCAGCAGTGGGCTCAGGGTAACAATGACTGTGAGGTTGGTGCAAGACCAGGCACTTTTTCCTTCTACTGTTCACAGGGTTGCTATAATGCCTAGGTTGGTTAGATTTCCCATTCAGCTAGACTTAAAATGAGCCATCTCAGAAGCTTCTTAGAGATGCTTTTATAGAATTTTGAGGATGAATTTAAGAAAGTAATATTGAATCCTGGTTGGATTTGTAAAAATATGGGGGCAATTTGGTGATTTGTCATCTAAAAGTTTACCTAAGTAGTAGGACACTAGGGTTTTCATCGATAATAACAGATGTCAGCCAGCAAAGAGAGGGTGTTTGTCAATTTTGTGGTAAGGGAGTTGTGGTTATCTCTGTCTTGTTCCTTGTATTGTTTTTGATATGGCCCTATCCAGATATTTATATTCTCTGAACATTATTTATGCTCACTTGGGAATATCATGGCCCAACTGCCAGCATGGTTGTTTTCCACTTTCTCAGGATCTGTCTTGTTTTCTATTTTATTGATAATGAAGAGAAGACAATTTTTGGTGTAAGTAACCGACAACAGGATTCTTCTTTACATAGTCTTTTAAGTTTTCTCTCTTGGTTAACCAAAAGTGGCCATTAACAAATACATTAAGAGAAAATGTCAAAACAGTATTTTACAATTTTGCATTGAAAATCTTTTTTTTTTTTTTAAACTGATCATTAAGAATGTATCTTAGTACAAAGCAATAGAGCTTGGGTATATGAGTATTGTTTGTACTGCACATGCCTATAGAAGCCAATTTCAACAACTAGACTAGCACACATAATGAAGACCAAGACTGAATTCAGCTTGGCCTGGACATTCAAGGTGGTGAGGATTATTTTTTCCCCTTATATACAATAATTCATTGGATAACTATATTGCTTTCTATTTACTCTTCCTTTATAGAATTTTTAAGTCACAACTTTCCATTAAACTTATGAATGTAATCACGTTTCTCCAGTATTATTAGCAGCCTACATGTTTCAAATACCTGGGGCACTTGATGAAAATACATACATACAGTTCCTTCCTCAGCCTGTCCTGTCACAATCCTTAGAGATCTTGTAATTTTTAAAACTCACAAAATGCTTAATAGAAGCAAGGATAGTGAGGCTTCATCTCACACGTAGTTTGAACGTGTTATCAGGAGAAGTTAGTCCCTGGAGAAGGACATCATGGTTGGGAAAGGGTCTTTGAAAAAGGGAAGAGCCTCAATGAGCTGGATTGACACAGTGGCTACAACAGTGGACTCAAACAATTGTGCGGATGATGCAGCACTGGGCAGGGTTTCCTTCTGTTGTACACAGGATTACTATGAGTTGGAACTAACTCAATGGCACCTAACTACTAGGTAATTAGAAGACATACCAATGTTTTGGAAACCACAGCTTTATATGATATAATGCGAATGGTCATAAAATCAGTCATATATAATTCCATATTGCTATTTTAAATTTAAATTTCAGTCTTTGTATCTTTTTTATGAAGGCTCTCCTCTATACTGGTAATTGGAGTTCCATCTTATCCTTGAAGGCCAATATCTCTGTAATTTTCACCCACGCCTCCTTTCTTCCAGACACCCTCAAATTTATCTAGCCCACGTTTTTCTCTTTTGAAATTCATCATGTTTTCTGTCCAGCTTTCAGGAGCTGAAGGCAGAGTTTAATGACTGAAAACAACTTATTGTGTTACTGCTTCCTCAGAGGGTGTTTGCTTTTGATTAAAGCAGAGAAGGAAATAAATATTGCTTTAAGTTGAACCAACTGCATCCTGACAGAGGATCTCTAACATGGGTAAGCATTCAGAACTTTGAGTTGGGGATGCTATGGGAAACAGGTAATTTGCTTAGGGATAACACCAGCTTTGATTTTTAGATTTACAACATGTAGAATCTCCCTGCCTTGCCACCTTATTGCAGATCACAGATGGCTAGTTATCTAGGAAGTTCTGGTAACAGTGGCTCTGCCAGATGCCAAGATCTGAAGAAGAAGAAAAAGAAAGACAGTAGCTATCACGTGAACTCTGCTCATGGTAATCCCATGTGTGTCAGAGTAGAACTACTCTATAGGATTTTCAATGGCTGATTTTTCTGATGTAGATCCCCAGTCCTTTCTTCCAAGGTACCTTCCAAGGTACTTCCAAGGACTCAAGCCTCCAACTTTTCTATTAGCAGCTGAGCAGTTAACAATTTACACCACGTACGCACTCCCACTGAGACAGGCAATCCTGCTGAAATAGGCAATATCCCCCAGACTCATAGCTCATTCCTGGAGCAAAGTTCACTTTCCAGGAAATACGCAACAGACCACCTCAGCCTTATGTGATTACCCAGGTTAAGCTCTTGTTTGTGACCCACCTCCAGGAAAGAACAGAGCCCCAAGCTTATCATCACCTGCTTCCGCTTCTGTAACTGCTTGCTTGTATGCTCATACATCTATGTTTGAAGCAACCAATCCCAGGTAGCCCTGTGAAACTGTTGGCCTCTGCTAACTAATCCCAAATGAACTCATGTATGCATCCCTAGTCCCTATAAAATATCCTCACATAGGGAAGACAGGGCTCAGCCTCTGGATACGAATCCACTGAGCCATATGCTAGCACAATATAGGTCCTTCCTTTGTTACAACCCACGTGGAATTGGCAAAACCTTCAGAGCGACTGCTGTAACACTACCACTTGTCTGGAATGTTAGTTTGTCAAACTGTGATGATTTGTGAGTTGCTGTGATTTTGGAAGCTATGCCATGGGTATTTAAGATACAAGTAGAGTCACCCACTGTGGCCAGGTTTCAGATGAACTTCCAGATGAAGACAGACTAGGAAGAAGGAGAGACAAACTACTTCCAGATATTTAGTCCCTGAAAACCTTATGAATAGTAGAGAAACACTGTCAGATATAATGTCAGAAAATGAGCACCTCAGGGTGAAAGACACTCAAAATGTGACAGGAAGAGCAGCCTCCTCAAAGTATAGTTGATGGCTATGATGCAAATGCAGTAAAGCCCTTGGGAGTAAAACCCTCTAGAACTTCATTTTCTGATGGGGCATAATTCAAAATAAAGGGAAACAGCTGTAAACATCCATTAATAATTGGAAAATGGAATGTACGAAGTATGAATCTAGGAAAATTGGAAATTGTCAAAAATGTAGACCCTCCACTTTACCTAGTATGATGTCCTTCTCTAGGGACTGGGCCTTCTGATAGTTTTCAAAGTATGATAGATGAAATCAAACCATCCTGGCTCCTCATCACCAGCCAGAATATTCTGGCTATACTTCTAACACAGATTTTTTGTTCTTCTAGCAGTCCATGGTACTTTTATTATTCTTCTCCAAAAACATAACTCAAATGCATCAATTCTACTGTGGTTTTCCTTATTCATTGCCCAACATTCACATGCGTATGAAGCTATGGAAAATATCATGGCTTGGGTCAGGCACCCTCTAGTCCTCAAAATGACATCTTTGCTTTTGAGTACTTTAATGAGGTCCTAGTGCATCCTATTTGTCAAATGCAATATTTGATTTCTTGACGGCTGCTTCCTTGAGTGTTCCTAGTGGATCTATGCAAAAGGAAATCTTTGAAAATGTAAATGTTTTTCCATTATTATGATGTAATTTATAGGTCCAGTGGTTAGAATTTTTGCTTTCTTTACATTGAAGTGAAACCCATAGCAAAGGCTGTGGTCTTTGACCTTCATCAGAAAATATTTGAAGTCCTCTTCCCTTTCAGCATGTAAGGTTGTATGATCTGCATATCACAGATTGTTAATGAGTCTTCTTCCAATCATGATGCCACTTTCTTCTTCATATAATCCAGCTTCTCAGATTATTTGCTCAGCATACAGATTGAATAAATATGATGAAAAAAATACAACTTTGACACACACCTTTCCTGATTTTAAACCATACAATGTCCCCTTATTCTGTTTGAATAACTGCCTCTTGGTTGTTGATTTAATGAGCATTGATTACAGATATTGAAAGAGGCCTGATAGCACAGTGATTAAGTGATTGCTTGTTAGCTAAAATGTAAGTTATTTTAACCCACTCACCACTTTCCAGAAGAAAGATGTGGCAGCTTGCTTCCGTAATGATCATAGACTTGGAAACTCTATGAGGCTATTCTGCCTCTATTCTGCCCTATAGGGTCTCTATGAATAGAAATTAACTTGACAGGAACAAGTTAATTATGGATAGTAAGGTGTCCTGGCGCTGTAGGATAAACACTGGATTGCTAACCACAAAGTTGGTGGTTCAAACCCACCAGCTACTCCTATACAATTTCACTTTGTGTCAAAACAACAGCATGACCATTGTTTGGGATCTCAACTGAAGCCTACCTCACAGAGTCACTTGGAGAAAAATGAGATAGTCTGGCAAGTCTAAGGCAATAACAATGTGTGTGGCCACAGTGTCAGAGCAGCTCCTTACTTGTGGTAACAGCAGCCCAGCTTGAGAGAGAGACCTGCTTTGCAGATCTGGTTAAGAAATGTTGGCAATGAAGAGACGAAGAGAGTAGATCCACGGGCAGCCCTACCACCATTCAGAGCAAATAGCAACGACTCTGGATAATCATTGGAAGGAATGAGTGGTATGGAATATACATAAATCTGAAAAGTCAATAGTAACCCTTACGCTATGCTGGTGGAAACATAAAATGGTGCAGCTTTCTGGAAGACAACCTGGAAGTTCCTCAAATGATGAAACCATGTGACCTAGAAGTTCCATTCCTAAGTATCTATCCAAGAGAAATAAGAGCCTATGTTCACAGAAACTTATACAGGAATGTTTGTAGCACCGTTGCTCATAATTGTCAAAAGATGAAAACAACCCAGGTGTCCACCAGTGGATACATTGATACATAAAACATGGTATTTCCATAAAGTGGAGTATCACTTAGCCATAAAAAGAATGAAGTGCTGATACGTACTGCAACATGGATAAAACTTGGAAACAAGTTATGCTGTGTAAAAGAAGTAGCTCATGGAAGACCACATACTGTACGATTTTATTCATGTGAAAGTTTGCAATACGGATGTGGTGCTGTAGGATAAGCACTGGAGTGTTAAACATTGGGTCAGTAGGTCAAATCCACCAACCACTCCTTGGAAACCCTATACTGGGATGCTAAGAGTCAGAAGTGACCTATGAGAGTTAACAACAACAACAAAGCTAGGGCATGAGGACTGGGAAATAAAGATGCCGTAATTAACTGGTATGGATTTTCTTCTCAAAGCAGTAAAGATGTTCTAAAATTAACTGTGGTGGTGGTTAATAAGTCTATGATTTACCAAACACTCCTGAACTTCATGATTTAAATGGATGTGTGAAATATGGACTTCTAGTATAGTATCAGCACTGGACTGCGAACCACAAGGTCAGCAGTTCAAACCTGGGAACCACAAGGTCAGCAGTATCAAAGCGGCTCCTTGGAAACCCTATACAGGGTCATTATGAGTTGTAACTGACTTGACAGTTGGGGTCCTGGTGTGGCACTATGGGCTAATGTGCTGAACTGCAAGGTCGGTTTGAACCACAGGTTATGACTCAAGCTCACTAGCCAATCCTCAGAAACCTTATATAGGGTCACTATGAATCAGAACTGACTTGATGACACTTAACAACAGATACAGCAAAGTTTTAAAGGGGTCCTGGGGTAAGATAAGCACTGGACTACAAACTACAAGGTTGGTGATTCTGCTTTTCAGAAACCCTATACAAGGTCTCTCTGAGTTGGAACTGTCATGACGGCATTTAACAGTAACAACAACAGTTGCTAAAATTATGAATAATTGTAGCTATACTTCCAGCCAGAATGTCCCTTAGAAGCAAGGTTGATGAGACTTGTCTCATGTGTACCTTAGATATATTCTCAGGAGAGATCCCTGGAGAAGAACATTATGCTTGGTAAAGGAGAGGATCAGCAAAATAGAGCAAGATCCTCAAAGAGATGGATGGATACAGTGACTGTAACAAAAGTCTTCCACATAGCCAAGTGTGCGAGGATGGCACAGGACCAGGCAGTACTCTGTCACACACAATGTCGCTATGAGTTAGAACCAACTGGACAGACCTATCAACAACAGCAGCTGTACTGCTCTTTGATCCTCCTTGTAGGTTTCACTTTGGAAATGACTTTAAGGGTATAGGGAATTGAAGGTGTCTGTTTACACTCACCTGAACTCTCTCTTGCACAGCACCCCAACCCTAGGCACATCTACTAAACTGAACATAGTAGCCTTTGTCAAACACCTAATCTGACCCTTAGAATAGACATTTTCTTTGTATGCTTTCATAGGTTCTTGTCAGTAGCAATAAAGACAACGGTGAGAAACTAGCATTATGAAGCAAAGTGCTCTGGTAGCACGGTGGTTAAATACTCCATTGCTAACCTAAAGGCCGAGGTTCCAACTCATCCACTGCTCAGCAGGAGAAAGATGAGGCTGTCTGCTTCCATAAAGAGCTTAGTTTCAGAGGGTGCGGGGAAGGTAGACTCTCCACTGAGTGGTTTCCAACATGTCTAGATGGGCTGGTGAAAGCAGGTTGGGATAAGACTCTAGAGGTTCAATAGTGAATAACTGCTATCAGAACTGATTGTGAATGTTGCAAATGTAAAGGTATAAGTTTTGTAACAAAAGAAAGGGAGTGGTTAATCTTTCAGTCAGGAGCAGAGGATCCTGAGACCATCAAGGAGAAGAGCAGAGTGCAGGACCCTATCCAGAGAAGCAGCAATGCCAGAGATGGAGGCAGAGATGATGACATGGAGAGACAGAGCAGCTGAGGACTCTAGACTCAAGGAGGGAGAGGAGCTGTGTGCTGGCTGCTGGCAGGGCTGGCATACAGGGTATACCCTTAGATAGTCTGGATGGTTATATATACCTGAGTGCTTTTGTGTACGTCCAACAACAACAACAACAACAGAGGGAATGGAAGCAAATGCTATTGAATGATGACGCATTGAGGGGGTTTGTAATCATTGCAATGAAATGAAATATGACAGGAGGAATACAAAGCTGATGTTCTTCCATGTAAACTATCATTCAATTCACAATAAAAACTTTTAAAAAAGAGGATATCCTTGGAATCCCTGTGGGGAAGTTCTATTCCGTGCTATAGGGTCTATGTAGGTTGGAATCCTGGCACTATAAAATATCAGAATAACATACTGACAGTCCATGGAGTTCCTCCCATCCTCTCCCCATTAATGGGGTAGGGGATAATTAAGTTTGGTGTTTTTCCATGATTTGAAAGACAAAGCGCCATCATTTCCTGTGCACAGACCTGATTCAGCCTCTCCCTGCTGGGAAGTCTACTTTACAAAGGACCTGAAGGTCAGGATCCTCCTTAATGGACTGGCTGCCCTAGACTAAATGTTCTGTAAATAATTAGACATTAAAGGCTTAGAAATCATAAAGCCGCTATCGTCCATGGGTACAGGACTAATTAGTAGAACTTGGTCTTGCTGATCATTAAATCCCTGGGTTTGAAATGTCTCCGTGGGGGGAGGGAGACTTACATTCTTGTCTAATATTGATATTTATGGTCCTTTGTTTTACGGAAGAGCAGATGTCGAATTCTGTGAACATCAATTCAGACTTCTAATTCTGCATTCTCATCCTGCAATTAGAGGCACTAGGGCACTTTTATAAACAGTGTTACTTTAAATAATTAAAAAAAAAAAAAAAAGAAAGGAACAAACAACCATCAAAGGATTGAATCACGTTCAGGTTGAATTCAAAAGCTTGGATGTTGTTGATGAAGGTAGCACAAATGGGATTAGGAGCTTTGAGGTCAGTAGCTACATCTCATGAATATTCATGCAGCGCTAAACACAGGGAGAGGGAATTAGTGAAGGAGCCCCCAGACCCCCCAGGTCAGCTCACTACTCTCTGGTTCCGGCCTTAATTATCTCTTAAATCAGAAAATGAAGGCTGAGTGTTTTTGCTTTTTTCTTTTCCCAGGGTTTTGGTGCCAATCAATGAGATCAATATCTGGATTGTGCTTCAAGCCTCCTGGGACAAGGCCTGAGATTAATATTAGCAATTGTTATTTTAAAGACTTCCCAACTATTTTTGACATGGCAGGCTAATGGATATAATTCCAAATAAAAAGCCAACCTCCCCTAAAAGTGAGTGGAAATCAATTTTGGTTAAAAACAAAGCTGGCAATTTGTATATCTTTTTAAGTCATTGGAGACATGTGGGGTGACAAAAAAAGAAGTCGGCAAAAAAGTTGATCTTCCCCAAAGTGAAACATTAACAATCTCTGCCTGTTTCATCCCCACCCAAACAAAACCTGCTGCTGTTGAGTTGATTTCAGCTCCTAGTCTCCCCTTAGAATGTTTCTGAAAATGGCAGTCTGTATAGGCATAGACAGTCTCATCTTTTCCCTGCAAAGTGGCTGGTGGATTTGAACTGCTAACCTTGTTATTAGTAATCCAGTGCTTCTCCCGTAGAGCCTGTTCCCTGTGTGATGAGTAACTGGGGAACAACAGAGTTCACCTGCTCTGTAATCTGGGGCAAATCTATTCATTTTTTTTCTGGCTCAATAATCCTGTATTCACAGTGGAGTTAGAAATTCTGCCTCACTGAAAGACACTACACAAATGTTGTGACAGTGATACTTCACCTCCCGTTTGCAGAGAATGTTACTGTTATCAAGGTTCCATGGTTTGTGCCTGGAGACTAACCTAGAGGTTGGTGGTTCAAACCCACCCAGCAATGTAGTGGAAGATAGTCCTGGCAGTCAGTATCTGTAAAGATGAACCAAGAAAACCCTATGGGGGCAGCTCTACATGTTACACACGATATCACTGTGAGTCAGACTGAGTTTCCTTTTTGTTTTTCTTTATTATGCATATAGTTTCACATGATCTTGGCAGAAACACTGTACAATCATTAAGGGAAGTTGTGCTTTCCATATTTTAGGGAAAAAACCCCAAGCCTCAGATAATATTCGTCAGCACCCTGTATAAAAGGCAGAGAAGACACTAGAACCACAGTGTTAGAAATGAATCCCAATGTCACAAAAAAAAACACTCGGTGAGCCTAAATTCCCTTTGCAAAGCAAAATTTACTCTTGCAAGAGGGTGCATGTGCATAGGTGTACATACAGAAACAGGCCAGCGAGCACACGGAGTGGGCAGTCCACTCGGGTTTTTAATCCCTGACACGAGTCTCAAGGCTGTGTGTCAACCCATTGGCTAGGGTTTTGACCGCACAATCTTTCCCCTTACCCAGTTGGCTAGTTCACATTTTTAAGGTGCGCATTCCTACTTAGGAAAAGAAAAAGAGAGTGATCATAAATTATTTACTCCAGGAAGTAGTTTAAAAGAAAAAGTGAGATCAAAAAGTCTTTACTTCAGGAAAGAAGAAAAGAAAGAAAGAAAGAAAGAAAGAAAGAAAGAAAGGTTACCCGAATACAGTAAACAGGATTATAATAAATATTTATATATACACACACATTTTTCCCACGATAGGATTACACACACAGACACAAACACATACATGAATTCTCCATCAGAAATCACTGACTGTCTGAGAAGCAGACACGGCTGACAGCTCATTGTGATCTCCTCCTTTGTCATCACACCTTTAATAATCCTGTCACCTGGGGAATGTGAGGGTCTGCAGACTCAACTTGAGTCTTTATCTGGAGGGATATCTGACACACTGCAGCACACGAATCAGATTGGAGGCAGGTAGCATGGGGTCATTTATATTTGCCACCTGAATCTCAGCGAAAAGCCCCAAGTTTGATGCATACGTACATTGCAATTGTTGTTAACTGCCATTGACTTTGTTCTTACTCAAAGCAACCCTTATGGGTTTCTACCAACCTTGTGGTTAGCATTATAAAGCTTATCCTGAAGTACCATACCAGAACTCCATACATTGCAGTTGTTGTTGTTAAGTGCCATAAAGTCAATTCTGACCTTTAGCGACCCTGTATAGGGTTTCTGAGGAGCAGCTGGTGAGCTTGAACCATCAACCTCGCAGTTTAAATGGATTTGCAGCCTGATGCATTAACCCACAGTGTGAGTAAATGATCACAACAGATCCTAACTCAGAGCAAGTCCCACCCCAGTGAGATATGCAGCTTGGGAAGTCCAGGGTCCTGGAATGAGAGCATATGTCACATCAGGTGCACTGTGGGCTGGGAGTCCTGTGGGTATATAAGACAAACTCCCCAAGACAGCCTCTGACACCCACAGTGTGCCCACTGAGCTGTGTTCAAGCAGCAGAGCTTGGGGCTATTATCGATCTCATTATTTCCTACACAATAAAACAAATCGGACCATTGATCTACCATGAATGAATGTTATGACACGCTTTGGTAGGGACACAAAGGAAAACTGGCCTCACCATGGAGATGATGACTCCTCACTTCATATTAAAATGCCTAGAAGCCTCCCTGGAGACACTGTCACAGGGACAATTTATCCACTGTGGTGCATTTGCTAATATGGTCTAAGCCCGGGTCTCAGCCTCCAGACTTTATATAGAAATCCATTGAACCTGAATAGGCAAACCAAAACAAGCTTATTAACTGTCATTCCCTGAAATACTGACATAGCACAGAGACTAAACACAGACATTCTTCCTTGTGTGTGTGTGTGTGTGCCTACCTGCATGTGTATGTGTGTATATATGTTGTTAAATGCTGTCATGTTGGATCTGACTTGTAACAACTATGTATAGGGTTTCTGAGGCTGTCATTCTTTAGACCATTTACACCCAAAGCCTCATCTTTCTCCTTAAGAGTAGCTTGTGGAGTCACACTAGTGACCTTGCAGTTAGACGCTCAATGAGTAATCCACTATGCTAGCAGGATGCACACACACACAAACACACAGAATTAAAAGATAGTGTAATATTTTTTCACAATTTTGATGCCCCTTTGTTGTTGTTGTTAGGTACCATTGAGTCATTACTGATTCATAGCAACTTTATGCACAGCAGAATGAAACACTGCCCAATCCTGGGCCAACCTCAGTACTGTTGCCATGCTTGAGTCCCTTGATGTTGCCATTTGGCCAATCAATCTCATTGGGGGCTTTCCTCTTTTTCTCTGACCCTCCACCTTACCAAATATGATATCCTTCTCCAGCGACTGGTCCATCCTGACAATATGTCCAATGTATGAGAGATGAAATTTGGCTATCCTGGCCTCCAAGGAGCACTTTGGCTGCACTTATTCCAACACAGATCTGTTGGTTCTTATGGTACTTTCAATATTTTCCTCCAACACCATAACTCAAAAGCATCAATTCTTTTATGGTCCTTCTTAGTCACTGTCCAGCTTTCACATGTATATGAGGTTATTGAAAATACCATGGCTTGGGTCAGGCACACTTTAGTCTTCAAGCTGGCATCTTTGCTCTTCAACAATTTAAAAAAGTCTTGTGCAGCAAATTTACCTAATGCAATATGTCATTTGATTTCTTGACTGCTGCTTCCATGAATGTTGATGGTTGATCCAAGAAGAATGAAGTCCTTGAGAACTTCAATCTTTTCTCTGTTGATAAGAATGTTGTTTATTGCTCCTGTGGTGAGAATTTTTGCTTTCTTTACATTGAGGTTCAATCCACACTGAAGGCTGTGGTTTCAAAATACCAACTGAGAGGGAATGATCAAGGATCATGCATATTCCCTCTGTACAGAGAGTTGATAGGGACGGGTAACTTAGACACCGGTTATAAAGGCATGAAGTGACTGGCTTACAAGTTTTCAAGCAGGAGTTTAGTTTCAGAGTGTGCAGGGGAAGGTAGAACCTCCACTAAATAGTTTTCATCTTGTTAGATGGGTCTGGTGAAAGGAGATGGGGATACAGTTCTTATTATTCAATAGTGAGTAATTGTTATCATGACTAATTTCAATTGTCACAATTGTACATGTAGAAGTTTTGTAACAAAAAGGAGGGAGTAGTTAATCTTACACTCCAGGAACAGAGGACCCTTGAACTATCAAGGGAGAAGAGTACAAGTGGAATGTGGGACCCTATCCAGAGAAATAACAATACCAGAGATGGAACCAGAGGTGATGACATAGAGAGATAGATCAGCTAAGGACTCTAGACTCATGGAATGAGAAAGGTTATGTGCTGGTGGCCAGGAGGCAGGCTTGCAGAATGTGCCCTTTAGCTCTATAAATAATTATATATTCCTGAGTGTTTTTGTTTACATACCTAAAACAAAACAAAACAAAAAAAGAGGGAACAGAAGCAAATACTGTTGATTGATGATGCATAGAGGGGATTATAATCATTGCAATGAAACGATTAGTGTAAAACCAATGTTTTCCCATGTAAGCTACCACTCAATTCACAATAAAAACTTTAAAATAAATATATAAATAAATAAGGGGAAGCAAATTCTGAGGCAATTTGAGGGTCTTATGCTGTTATGGCTTAAGTGCATTTTTATTTCATATATATGATATATATATATGTATATTCAAATAGGAGACTTCATTATTCTTGGATCAACTATCAACACTCACGGAAGCAGGAGTCAAGAGATCAGATGACGTATTGCATTGGGCAAATCTGCTTCACAGGAACTTTTTAAAGTATTGATGAGCAGAGATGTCAGCTTGAGGATTAAGGTGCGCCTGACCC
>NW_006408825.1:1603310-1606967 GCF_000296735.1 Chrysochloris asiatica
GGTGAGGTTGGCCCAGGATCGAACATTGTTTCGTTCTGCTGTGCATGGGGTCGCTATGGGTCGGTTCCGACTCGATGGCACCTGACAACAAACAACAACAATGAGGCTTCATTCAATCTTGATGCCACATTCTGCATATAATCCAGCTTCTTGGACAATCTTTTTAGCATACAGAAATACAGAACAAATACAACCTTGGTGCACACCTTTCCCAATTTAAAAACATTTGGTATTCACTTGAACAATAGCTGCTTGATCTATGTACAGGTTCCTCATCAGTACAATTGTTTAAGAATACTCATTTTCTGCAACATTGTCCATAGCATGCCATGATCCACTTAGTCAAAAGCCTTTGCATCATCAACAAAACACAGGTTAATATCTTTCTGATATTCTCTGCTTTCAGCCAAGGTCTGCTGATATTATGGGATGATTTCTGCATTTGTTGGGTCACCTCTCTTTGGAGTGGGCACACATATGAATATCTTCAAATCAGTAGGTCAGGTAGTTGTCTTCCAAATTTCTTGGCATAGATGAATGAGTGTCTCAAGTGCTGCATCAATTTCTTGAAAGATACCAATTTGTATTTCATCAATTCCCAAAGACTTATATCTGACAATGTCTTCAGTGTACCTTGGACGTCTTCCTTTAGTACCATTGGCTTTTGATGATATGCTCTCTCTTAAAATGGTTGAACAGCAATAATTTCATTTTTGTACAGTGACTCTGTGTATTATTTCCATCTTCTTTTGATGCTTTCTGAAATATTCAATATTTTGCACAAAGAATTCTACAGTATTGCAAACTGAGGCTTGAATTTTTTCTACAGTTCTTTCAATTTGAGAAATGCTGAGCGTGTTCTTCTATTTGAGTTTCTAATTCCAGATCTTTGCTTACCATTTCTTCTCAAACTGCCCTTTGAAATTTTCTGTTCAGTTCTTTTACCACCTAATTCATTCCATATGTGTTAGCATCCATTTGCTGGAGATAAATTTTCAAAGTCTTTTTGACATCCATTTTGATATTTTCAGTCTACCTTATTTTCTTAATGACCTTTTGCTTTTTACCTGTATGTGAGCTTGGCCCATGATCATTAGTGTCTAATGCATAAAATCTGTTTTTGAGATCTCTAATTTCAGGTTGGATATGTTTAAGTTCATATTTTGGCTATCACAGACTTGTTTTAATTTTTTACAGTGTCAACCTGAACTTGCATATGATCAATTCATGGTCTGTTCCACAGTTTGCCCTAACCTTGTTTTGGCTGGTTATATAGAGCTTTATCAACATCACCTTCCACAGATGTAGTCTATTTGATTTCTGTTTATTCCAGGTGGTGATGTCTGGTTGTATAATTGTTTTTTATGCTGTTTAAAGAGGTATTTTCAAAGAAGAATTTATTAATCTTGTAAAATTCTACCATGTGATCTCCATCATAATTTCTGTCACCAAGGCCACACTTTCCAACTTTCCGACTTCTTTGTTTCCGACATTTGTATTCCAATCACCAATAATTATCAATGCATCTTGATTTCATGTTTGATTAATTTCAGAATGAAGAAGTTTGTTGTTGTTTGTTGCTAGGTGACATGAGTCAATATAGACTCATAGCAACCCCATGCACAACAGAATGAAACATTGCCTGGTCATGGGCCAAGCTCACAAATGTTGCTATATTTGAGCCCATTGCTGCTGCCACAGTGCTTATCCATCTAGTTGAGGGTCTTCTTCTCTTTCTCTGACCCTCTACTCTACCAAACATGATATCCTTCTTCAGGGATTGGTCCCTTCTGGTAATATGTTCTAAGTATGAAAGACAAAGTTTGTATCCTGACTTCCAAGGAGCATTCTGGCTGTACTTCTTCCAACACAGATTGGTTTGTTCTTTTGGCAGTCCACTCTACTTTTTAAATTCTCCTCCAACACCATAAATCAATGTATCAATTCTTTGTATGCCTTATTCACTGTCCAACTTCCACATGCATATGAAGTTTTTGAAAATATCGTGGTGTGAGTCAGGTGTACTTTAGTCCTCAAACTGACATCTTTTCTCTTCAACACTTTAGAGAGGTCTTGTGCAGCTGATTTGACCAATGCAATATGTCGTTTGATTTCTTGACTGCAGCTTCCATGAGGTTAATGGTTATCCGAACAAAATTAAATCTTTGGAAACTTCAATCTTTCTCCATTTATCATGATGTTATTTATTTTCTCTAGAGGTGAAGATTTTTGTTTTCTTTGCATAGAGGTGCAACTCATACCAGGTTATGCTTTTTGATCTTCATCAGTATTTTAAGTCTTCTTCACTTTCAGTAAGTAAAGTTATGCCATCTGATTGTCACAAGTTATTTATGAGTCTTCCTCCAATCCTGATGAAATATTTGTCTTCATATTATCTCACTTCTCAAATTATTTGCTCAGTATACACATTAAATAAATATGGTAAAAGAACATAACCCTGGAAAACACCTTTCTTAATTCTAAACCATTCAATGTGCCCTTGTTCTATTTGAACAACTGCCTTTTGGTCTATGCACAGTTCCTGATGAGCACACTTAAGTATTCCAGAATACTCATTTTCTACTATGTTGTCCATAGTTTGTCATGATCCATAAAATGGAAAGTCTTTGTGTACTCAATAAGGTACAGGTAAATATCTTTCTGGTATTCTCTGCTTTCAGCCAGGATCCATCTGAAGTCAACAATGATATTCCTCATTCCATGTAGTCTTCTGAATCCAGCTTGAAACTCTGGAAATTCTCCATCAATGTATGGTTGCAGCCATTTCTGAAATATCTTTAGCAAACTTTTACTTGCATGTAATATTAATGATATTGTCCAATGATTTCTGCATTCCATTGGGTCACCTCTCTTTGGAATGGGCACTAATATATATCTCTTCCAGTCAGTTGCCCAGGTAGTTGTCTTCCAAATTTCTTGGTAAAGATGAGTGAGTACCTGCAGTGCTGCATCAATTTGATGAAAGATTTTAATTAGTATTCCATCAAATTTCTGTGCCTTATTCTTTGCCAATGCCTTCTATGCGTCCTGAATTTCTTGCAATATTATTTACTCTCTCTCTCTCTCTCTTTTATTTTTGATGTTTACCTGTGCTTTATTTATTTATTTTTATTATAAATTGATTAATAATTTACATGGGAGAACATCAGTTTTACACTCATCATTTTATTGCAATGATTACAGTCTCCTCGGGGCATCATCATTCAACAGTATTTGCTTCTATTCCCTCTGCTTTGTGTGTGTGTGTGTGTGTGTGTATGTACACAAAAACACTCAGGAATATATAATTATGTAAACTACAAAAGGGCACATTTTGCAAGCTTGCCTCCTGGCCATCAGCACACTCCCTTTCTCTTTCAATGAGTCTGGAGTCCTCAGATGCTCTATTTCTCCATATCCTCATCTCTGCATCCATCTCTTTTGTTGCTGTTTCTCTGGATAGAGACCCACATTCTGCTTGTGCTCTTCTTCCTCAATGGCCCTAGGGTCCTCTGTTCCTGGAGTGTAAGATTAACTACTCTCATCTTTTTGTTACAAAACTTCTACCTTTACAGTTGTAACAGTCACAATTAGTCATGATAACAATTATTCACTATTGAATCATAAGAATCTTATCCCCATCTCCTTTCACCAGAC
>NW_006408825.1:1607489-1611927 GCF_000296735.1 Chrysochloris asiatica
AGATGAAATGTAGTCAAACTCAGCCATCTTCATTGTTGCCTTTTCCCCTCTTCCACTCACCAGTTGACCAATATGGTCACCAGCAATCTAATGTGCCTGCTCATGTGTTCCTTTTGAGTTTCAGTCTTGGAGGAGGGTTCAATATTATTTACTCTTAATCATATGCTTTCTCTTTAAATGATTTAACATCGACCAATTATTTTTGGTACAGTGACTGTGTATTCCTTCCATTTTTATTTGATGAAGTTGGTACTTGTTGTTGTTAGGCGCCATTGAGTCAGTACTGTGTCACAACCACATTATTTAGAATAGAACAAAACACTGCTTGGTCGTGTGCCAACCTCACAATTGTTGCTACACTTGAGGCTATCACTGCTGCCACTTTGCCAATAAATCTTGGCGAATTCTCCATTTCATCATCATTGGCTCTAGTGGTTGGTAATATGTTTGAGTAATAGTGTAATTAACTTGTCTTCCTTTTACGCATGTGGATGTTATCCTATTGCAGATAATACTATACTTCAAGATAGATCTTGAAAAGTTTTTAATGGTGAATGTGATGCCATTCCTCCTCAATTTGTCATTCCCAGCATATTAAGACATGTGAAAATCAGACTCAAAATGGCCAATGCCATTCCATGTTAGCTAACTAATACCTAGAATATTAATATTCATGTGTTCCGTTTCCTTTGTGATAACTATCAATTTTCCTAGATTCATAATTTGTACATTCCAATTAATGGATCTTTGCATTGTTTCTCCTCATTTTGAGGTGTGCTCCTTCAGCAAATGAAGGTCCCGAAAGCTTACTCGATTCGCATCATCACCATCAACTTTACTTTGATGAGGCAGCCCTTCACCAGTATTATTTTGAGTGACTTCTAACCTGAGGGACTCATCTTCTGGCACTAAGAAACTGTCTGTGTTCTTGTGCTATTAATCATATTTTAATATTCAATGTTATCATACTATCTGACAGTATTTCAAAGATATTCATGAGGTTTTCAGTAGCTAGTAATTTGGAAATAGTTTCCATCTTCTCCTGAATCTGTCTTAGTCTGGAAGCTCAGTTGAAGCCTGTTCACCATGAGTCACCCTTTTGGCATTCAAAATGCCAGAAGCACAGCTTCCAGCATCACAGCAACATGGAAGATACCACAATGTGACAATGTGACTTTTTCTAATATTCTCTTAATGTGGGGATGCTTCCATGGAAGATTCATTACTTGCTATTTTCCTAATACCTCAGGATGTTTGATGTATTCTTCCTCTCAGTTGGAATTTAACAATTTCTCCCCCCTGGATACTCACCATGCACCCACCACAATCTCATGGGCCAGTTATCTGATTGTTACCTCTTCTTGCATCCTGTCCCATTGTTAGAAAGAAGACACGAAGTTGCAGTAAGCACCAGTCTACAGAGGGTTTTCAGTGGGGGAGAAGTTTCTGTAGCTCCCTAATAAACATCCCAGTATTTCTTGTTTGGGGCTTTGTTTGAATTGCACTTCCTGCATCTGAATAAGGAAGACAGTAGAAGAATTGATGCTTTTGAGTTATGGTTTTGGAGAAGAATATTGAAAGTGCCATGGGCTGCCAAAAGAAGTAAGGGTGAATAATTGTTATCAGGACTGATTGTGAGGACTGGAAATGTAAAGGTGGATATATTATAGCAAGGAGGGGGGTGATTAACCTTTCAGTCTAGGAGTGGAGAGCCCTGGGACCATCAATGGAGAAGAGCGGAGAGCGAGACCCAACCCAGAGAAGCAGTGAGGTCTGAGATGGAGACAGAGAGGATGACATGAAGAGATAGAGTGGCTGAGGACTTGAGATCCAGAGAGGGGAAGGGGCTGTGTGCTGAGGACCGTGGGGAGGGGGAGGTTGCAGGATATACCCTTTGGTTGGGTGATGATGCATGGACGGGATGGTAACTATGGCAATGAAATGATGTATGATAGAATGAATGTAAAACTAATGTTCCCCCATGTAAACTATCACACACACACACACACACACACACACACACACACACACACACACACAAAGAACCAACAGATCTGTTTTGGAAGAAGTGCAGCTAGAGTGTTCCTTGGAGGCCAAGGTGGCCAGACTTCATCTCTCATACTTCAGACATATCATTAGGAGGGACCAGTCACTGGAAAATGATATCATGTTTGGTAAGGTGGAGGGTCAGAGAAAAAGAGGAAGACCCCCAACGAGATGTATTGGCCAAGTGGCGGCATCGATGGACTCAAGTGTGGCAACAGTAGTGAGGTTGGCCCAGGATCAGGCAGTGTTTCATTTTGCCGTGCATAAGGTCACTATGAGTTGGTACTAATTCATTGGCACCTAACAACAACAATAACACCTTGCATCAGCCATCATTTCCCTTTATTGATTAGTTGATTCCACTGTTGTTCATAAAGTTTTAAACAGCCAAATTTTTCTAAAGCAGACCATCACATTTTCTTCTTGGTCTCTGTTTTAGTTTGGAAGCTTTGCTGAAACGTGTCTGCTGTGGAAGTCCCCACTGGTATTTGAGACCATAGTATCCAGCATCACATCAACATACAACCACCACAGAATGATCCACTAACAGACAGACAAGTGATGGTGAGGTGCAATTGATAAGGTGTCCAGGTGTGGCACAATAGGATAACCACTGGACTGAAAGGTCATTTGAGTAGCAAGGCTGGTGGTTCAAACTCACCAGCCACTGTTCAGAAATACAGGGTCACTATGAGTCAGAACCAACTTGATGGCACTTAAAAACAACAGCAATAATGGCAACAAACTCCTGAGACTTTTACCTCTGTATATGTTGTTGAGAAAGGAGGCTGACAAAAAGGTGGATGCCAGTCTTTCACCCAAAATGACTTGCCATGACACATAGTTTGGGTTCTCAAAAGTCAGAGTGGGAAAAACATTGTAAATTAAAGGACATTGGGCATAAAAGTCAGAAGGGCATGGCCACTGTTGGAAGCACATTACCCCTGAAACACCCACTTCCAAGTAGTCAATTCTGACTCATAGCAATCCCATAAGACAGAGTAGAACTTCCGCATAGGGATTCTGAAGCTGCAGATCTTTATGAAAGCAGAAAGTCTCATCTTTCTCCCAAGGAAGGACCGGTGGGTTTGAACCACTGATCTTGCAGCAAGCAGCCCAAAGCTTAACTGACCGTGCCAGCAGGACTCCTCTGATCTGCTTCCCAAAGCTTAACAACAAAACATGAAAGAAAACCAGGCTGTCTTCCAAGTCCTGAACCCCAGAAGAGGAGGAGAGCTAATGAATATTTATAGAAATGCAAAAATATCCAGTAGGTAATGAGGTAAAATCACAGTGTAAAGCATCTAAGTAAAAAATTACCAGGCATGTGATGAGCAGGGAAATGCCACCCACAATGCAGAGAAAAATTGTCAATCACAGTCAGTGCCTAACAAGCACAACTGAGAAAACCAGAAGGTTGGGACATTAATTCAGGTTATAGGAGTGTATTCCATACTTGCAAGAAAGTAGATGCAGAGTGAACCATATGAAGTAGACACACTCAAGATGTAAAAGTTTCCAATTGAATTTCTAGAGATCAAGAATGCCACTCCTGAGATGGAAACTACACCAGATGAGATAAGGAACAGATTAGTTATTTTAGAACAAAAAGACAAATATATTTAAAGACAGAACAATGGAAACTCTTAAAGGTAAGACACATCGAGAAAAATACTAAAGAATACATACTTGAGCATCCGTAAAACCTGGTACAACTTCAAGTAATCAAATATATTTGCATTTGGAGTCACAGATGGACACCAGGGGAGTGCAGAAAACATATCTGAAAAAAAGAAAAAAGAAAAATGCTTCTAAGCTTTCCATATAGATACCATCATAACACAACAAATCTAAGGAGCTTAGCAAACCCCAAGCACAGAAACATAAACAAAATAACTCTAAAGCACATTGGAATCAAATTGCTTAAAATCAGTGATTAAGTGGAAATCTTACAAGGCTTCAGGGAAACAAGACACATTAAGGACAGATCAAAGTAACATGACAACAGATTTTGCTTCAGAAACCAGAAGCAATTACTGCAACACTATAAAGGCACTGAAAGAATAAAAAATAAAGGCTGCCAACCTAAACTATATTCGACAATGTAGAAATAATAAAACAAAATCATTTAAAAACAGAAAACTATTAAACTCAACAAAATCTGGATCGTCTAATAAATATTTAAAATTAAATTCATAACTAAAACACTTCACAAAAAAGATATCTACAGGTCCAGGTGGATTTGCTAGAGAATTTTAACAAACAGTTTTTTAAAAAATGAACACACCTTTCATACAATCTTTGCTAAAATATGTCACATGAATTAGCATATCCCAACTCACTTTATGAGCTCAGTATTACCTTAATGACATAGCCATGCAAAGATATAGAC
>NW_006408825.1:1612379-1614224 GCF_000296735.1 Chrysochloris asiatica
TCAAAAGCATCAATTCTTCTATCGTCTTCCTTATTCACTACCCAATTTTCACTTGCATATGAGGTTACTGAAAATACTATGGCTTGGATCAGGCACACCTTACTCTTCAAACTTACATATTTGTCCGTCATCATTTAAAAGAGATCTTGTGCAACAGATTTTCCCAATGCAATATGTCATTTGATTTCCTGACTGCTGCGTCCATCAGTGTTGATCATTGATCCAAGCAAAATGAAGTCATTGACAACTTCAATCATTTATTAATTTTTCTGGATGTTATTTATTGGTTCAGTGGTGAGGATTTTTGTTTTCTTTACACTGAGTTGCAATCAATACTGAAGGTTGTGGTCTTCAATCTTCATCAATAAATATTTTAAGTCCTCTTGGATTTCAGCAAGCATGGTTTTATGATATGCATATTGCGGGTTGTTAATGAGCCTCCATCCAATCCATGTTTTTCTTCTTTTAATCCAACTTCTTTGATTATTTGTTCAGTATACAGATTGAATTAGTGAAAGAATACAGCCCTGGTGCAAACCTTTCCTGATTTCAAATGATCTGATATTCCCTTGCTCTGTTTGAACAACTGCTCTTTGGTCTAGAAACAGGTTTCTCATGTGCACAATTAAATATTCCAGAATAATCATAAGCCACAGTGTTATAGCTTGTCATTATCCACACAATTGAAAGCTTTTGCATAGTCAATAATGCACACATAAACATATTTCTGGTATTCTCTGCTTTCAGCCAAGGTCCATCAGACTTCAGAAATGGTATCACTCATTCCACATCCTCTTCTTAAACTATTATGAACCTCTGGAAGTTCTCTATCAATGCATTGTTGTAGCCATTTCTGTATTACATTTAGTAAAACTTTACTCACATAGGATATCATTGATATTGTCTGATGATTTCCATATTTCATTGGTTAATCTCTCTTTGGAATGGGCACAAATACGGATCTTTTCCAGTCAGCTGGTCTGGTAGTTTTCTTCCAAATTTCTTGGCATAGATGGGTGAGTGCGTCAAGTACCACTTCACTTTGTTTAAAGATTTCAATTTGTATGCCTTCAATTTCCAGTGCCTTGTTCTTTGGCAATGACTTCAATGTACCTTGGACTTCTTCTTTCAGGGTCATTGGATCTTGATCATATGCTATGTCTTGAAATGCTTGAACATCTACTATATATTTTTGGAACAATGACTCTGTGTATTCTTTCCATCTTCTTGTGATGCTTTCTTCATCATGCAGTATTGTGAACCTTAAGTTCAGCAGGTCGAAATTACCAGCCACTCTGTGGGAGAAAGATGAGGCTTTCTGCTCCCATAAAGATTTACAGCCTTGGAAACCCTGTATAGGGTCACTATGGGTTAGAACCGACTCAACAGCACATAACAACAACTATCAACACTCGTGGAAACAGAAGGCAAGAAATCAAAAGGTGTGTTTCATTAGGCAAATCTGCTGTAAAAGAACTCTTTAAAGTGCTAAAGAGCAAAGCACCAGTTTGAGGACTAAGATGTACCTGACCCAAGCCATGGCATTTTCAATCACCTCATTTTGTTGTTGTGAAGTGCAGTTGAGTTGGTTCTGATGCATAGAGACCATGTATAGGGTTTCCGAGGAGCAGTTGATGAGCTTGAACCACCAAACTTGCAGTTCAAATGGCTTTGCAGTCTGGTGCATTAACCCACAGCACCACACCAGGACTCCAATCACCTCATATGCATGCAAAAACTAGACAGTGAATAAGGAAGGTCAGAGAAGAATCAATATATTTGAATTATGGTTTTGGTGAACAATATTGAAAGTACCAAGGAATGCCAGAAGAACAAATAAATCTG
>NW_006408825.1:1614349-1616654 GCF_000296735.1 Chrysochloris asiatica
AGTGTCAGAGAAAAAGAGGAAGACCTTCAAGGAGATAAATTGAAAGCGGTACAACAATGGGCTCGAACATAGATAAGACTGTGAGGATGGTGCAGAACCAGACAATGTTTCATTCTGTTGTACATAGGATCAAAGTGATTTGACACCATCTTGATGTACCTAACCATCAAGGCTACCAGAAAGTTCCAAAGATAAAACACAAATAAGGTAATTTTCATTAGCAACATAACAAATAGAAGGAGCTCTAAATCTTCGATGACACAAGTTCTTGTAGAATGCTCTGCACTGGTGGATTTCATACCATGCTCTGAGGTCACTCAGCATCTCCTAGAGGTAGTTTGAAATGACCTGGGATGAGTTTTGGTCACCCTGAAATCAGCACTTAACAGTTTACTTGGACGGTGGTTTTGTGAAGCAGGGGTATATCAATATAAGAGTGCATTTTTTAGGTCAACAGGGACTCACCCACAGGAAGTATAGACACATGCCTCCTATTGACCCTTTACATTGCTAAGCTGTGCTTGTGCTGTGGGGTTCCGCGGCTTTGTTGAAGGTCCTCAACAGAACACAGAAAGACACACAGTACATGCTGGAGATAACACTCCACCAACTGGAGTCTCAGCTTGTACCAAACTGCCCACTGAAATCAGAGATGCACCCTTGCTAAGAGAAAGTGGCACAAAATATGGGAAAATAGCCATGTGGAGGAGGAACAAAGGAGAGCTGATGAACAGGGCTGCCCCACCCACTTCTAACATGTGCTGCTGTGTTCAAAGTTTTCAAAACAGTGAGATGTAGGGAAATATTTATTTAGGTGGGTCAAACAAGGTATATACAATGAGAAATGATAAAATGAAAGAAAAATGTCTGCTATCCTATTTATTGCTTGGGTCAGTGAGTTTCAGAGTGATGCTACAGTAAATCATATTGACCTATGTGCTTGGTTTTATCTGTGGTTTTCAAGAATCACTTATTCAAATGCATTCCACTTGCCTCAATCCAGCATACATACCCACCTGACATGCTCAGGAGGGAAGATGAGAGAAAAGAAGTTGTTACTTCTGTGAGCTCATAGCCTGGTACAGCTTTCCAGTTCCATGCTTTCACTGTGTTGGCCTTAACCCAGCTGAGCAGTAAGAAACAGGCATCACTAAAGCTCCTTGGGGTCAGGAAATTCGTGATGGTGAATTCTTACAAATGCAGCCAGGCTGCTGACATCCATACCCTTAATAAGGTTCTTCAGCTGGCCCCACTTCGAGTCAGATACCCAGTAGCTGCCAATAACGTGGTAAGATCAGGTGTGTCTGAGCAGACCTAAGCCTGGGTAAAGAAAGGAACTTGCTCAAATCACCCAGTAAGCACCATATTTTCTTGGGGCCTGCAGGGGACGCTCTCCATGCTTATTGACAAGGAGACAAGGAGGGAGTTCATTGAACTTGATCGTCACAGGAAGCAATGATAAATTGCTTAAAGAAGTTTAACTCTGAACATGCTTCCCCTCCCCCTTCAACTGATTAAAAATGTTCAGCATAGCATTTACCTTGACTACCCCATTAATAATTATATTGATTTCCCCCTGGACACTTAGCCAAGTTTTACATTTCCCAGAATTTGTGATTTTCATCCAATTACCACAAATTAATCACATTGCCTAATTTTAACTTGACTGTTGTTCTTACACTTGTTCCTCATTACCAACATCTATACATTAAACTTCCTAGCATTTGATACAATAGATTGCAAAGCAAACCTTAAGCAATTTGTATGACCTTTGATTTCTCTAAGGTAATCCTAAAATGTATGAAGTATCTAGACCTCGTGGTTTGTGTAAATATCGCAGTTTGGTCTCATTTTGTTGATATTGTTGCCATGTGTTGTCAACTTGGTTCCGACTCATAGCAACCCTGTATAGGGTTTTCAAGGAGCAGTTGGTGGGTTTAAACCACTGACCTTATTAGCAGTCCAATGCTTATCCTACAGCACAACACTAGGATTCTTCATTTTAATAGGCAATAAAGTCAGTCCTCTTCCACATAATATTTCCTCAGATGTCTTCCCAGTTTCTACAAAAAACATGAATCAAAAAAACTCAGAGATTCTCAATTTCTTGCTTTTTTCATTCTAGATAAACACTATTTTATCAGGGTGTGTTGTTGTTGTTGTCAGGTGCCATCGAGTCGGAACCAACTCATAGAGACCCCATGCACAGCAGAACGAAACAATGTCCTATCCTGGGCCAACCCCACTACCGCTGCCACGCTTGACGCCATCAATGATGCCACCTGGTCAATCCATCTCATTAGGG
>NW_006408825.1:1617214-1621927 GCF_000296735.1 Chrysochloris asiatica
GAAGGTTGTGCTCTTTGATCTTCATAAGTAAATGTTTCAAGTCCTCTTCACTTTCAGCAAGCAAGGTTGTATCATCTGCATATCACAGGTTGTTAATCTCTCCTTTATTACCACCACTCAGGTACTTTGACATATTAGGAAGGACTAGTCCCTGACGATCAAGGTACACTCGATACACATCCTGGTATTCTCAATAGCTCCATATGCATGTGAAAGTTGGATCACAAATAAGGAAGACTGAGAGAATTGGTGCATTTGAGTTGTGGTGCTATACAAGAATATTAAAAGTACCATGGACTGCTAGAAGAAAAGACGAAATCTGTGTTAGATGAAGTACAGCCAAAATGTCCCTTAGAAGCCAGAATGGGAAGATTTCGTCTCTCAGAGTTGAGACATATTCTTGAGGGACCAGTCCCTGAAGAAGAGCATCAATTCTTGGTAAAGTGGAGAATCATTGAAAAAGAAGGAATGTTTCCAATGAGATGAATTGGCATAATGGAAATAACAGTGGTCTCAAGCATAGCAATGATTGTGAAGATGATACAGGACTGGGCAGAATTTTCTTTTGTTGTGCATAAGGTTGCTATGAGTTGGAACTGACTCAATAAGACCTAAAACCAACAATCCCGCTAGAAGGTTATCAGATTTAGTGAAGGAGAGGATCAATGAAAAAGAGTGAGTTTCTCAATGGGATTGATTGACATAATGGCTGCATGCAACAGTGGGCTCAAACATGCGAACGATTGTGAGGACCAGGCAGTGTTTCATTCTGATGTCCACGGGGCTACTATGTGGTGGAACACAGTCAAGGACACCCAAGGCCATTGTGCTTGTCTCCTGTGTAGTGGGCTGGATAACTATCTATAAACCATTGTTATTTCCTACTAAAATTGGCAAGTGACATCTTTCCAGAAGAGATAGGTTATGAGAGAGCAAATTCTTGTTACTTTGTAAATTTGTCAATGCCGAGAGCTCATTGCAAAACCCTTTGGTACTGGCTTGACTTTAAGTACACACATTTGAATCCATGGCATTTCTATTTTTCTGGGAGGAACAAAATACATTGTGTTCTGATTAATCAATGGATTTCCTACTTTGCTTCTTCTGCCAATGAGTTAATTCAGACTCACCATCACCCTCTAGGACAGAGTAGAATGTTCCATAGGTTTTCTGAGAATGTAAATCTTTATGGGGCAGACAGTTTGATCTTTCTTCGGTGACTTGTCTTGTGGGATTGAACCACTGACAGTGGGGTTAGCATCCAATGCTTACCCCATAGTACCAGTGGGACTCCTACCATTCTGTTACAGCTATACTTTTTTTCTTTGAGAGGTATACTTTTGAGGATTAAATTATTTATCTATGTGGCTTCTGGAGCCCTGGGTGGTCTAAACATTTGATTGCTAACAGATTGAAAGCTGGAGTTCAACCAGAGAGTCTTCCAAAGCAAGGTCGGGTGATCTAATTACAAAGTTGAACTGTGGAAAAGCCTATGGAGTACAGTTCCAATTGAACACACATAGGGTAGCCATGAGCAGGAGTCTACTCATTGGCAACAGATTGGTGGGATGGAAGGGTTTCTTGAACATAAACATGAAAATTTTTTTAATCACTTCTGTTGCCCATCAGGAGTCATAATAAGAAGAACAGATGTCTCTGTCACCTTGGTTGTAGACAGTAATTTATAAAATTAGATAGTTTTGTGGATATCCTTCATTTATAAGTTGATGGTTACACCTAGGCACATTCATTGTCACATTTCTATTCTGGTAAAACTTTGCATATATATTCAAAGGTAAGTTAAAATGAAACCTAACCTGGATGGTGTTGTTAGGTGCCATTGAATTGGTACCAACTCATAGTGAACCTATGCACAACAGAACAAAACACTGCCCAATCCTGGGCCCACCTCACAATCATTGCCACGTTTGAGTCCATTACTTCTGCCAATGTGCCGATCCATCTCACCATGGGTCTTTCTCTTGTTTGTTGACACTTCCCTTTGCCAAGCAAACCTGTTGAACAAAACACCTCTAAACCGTTGAAGAGTAAAGATGTTAGTTTGAAGGCTAACGTGCTCATCACCAATTGTGGACCAACCTCACAATCATTGCTACGTCTGACCCCATTGCTACTGCCACTGTTGCAACCCATCTCATTGGGGTCCTCCTCTTTTTCTCTGACCCTCCACCTTACCAAACATGATATCTTTCTCCAGGGACTAGTACCTCCTGATAATATGTCTGAAGTACGAGAGATGACGTCTAACCATCCTGACTTCCAAGGAGTATTTGGCTGTACTTCTTCCAGCACAGATATGTCTGTTCTTTTGTCAGTCCATGGTACTTTCAATATTCTCCCCCAACACCATAGCT
The DNA here is from genome assembly GCF_000296735.1 of Chrysochloris asiatica. Lineage (NCBI taxonomy): Eukaryota > Metazoa > Chordata > Mammalia > Afrosoricida > Chrysochloridae > Chrysochloris > Chrysochloris asiatica. The sequence continues at coordinate 1,619,590 of NW_006408825.1, forward strand.
TAAGTGCATCAATTCTTCTATAGTCTTCCTTACTCACTGTCCAACTTTTGGATGCATAGGAGTTTATGGAAAACACCATAGCTTTGGTCAGGTGCACCTTAACCCTCTAACTGACATCTTTGCTCTTCAACACTTTAAAGAGGTCTTGTGCAAATAATTTTCTTAATGCAAAACGTCATTTGATTTCTTGACTGCTGCTTCCGTGAGTGTGGATGGTTGATCCAAGAAAAAAGAAGCCTTTGGCAACTTCAATGTTTTCTCCATTTATATGGATGTTGCTTATCCCGTAGTGAGGATTTTTTTTTTTTTTTTTCTTAACGTTGAGAGGCAATCCATACTGAAAGCTGTGGTCTTTGATCTTCATCAGTATGTATTTTAAGTCCTCTTGGCTTTCAGCAAGCAAGGTTGTATCAACTGCATATTGCATTAACAACCATTAATTTAGGTAATCACTGGGAAGTCATTTAAGTTTTCTGAGCTCCCATTTATCATCCTTGATAAGGAAGAAAGAAAATGAACTAGATGGCCTTTGCTCCTCTCCCTTTCTTGTTGTTGTTGTTAGGTGACATCGAGTTGGTACCTACTGATAGCAACTCTATGCAAAATAGAACACTGTCTTTGTGCCAAACCTACAACGGTTGCCATGCTTGAGCCCATTGCTGCTGCCACTGTGCCAATTCATCCACTAGATGCCTTCCACATTTTCACTGACCCTCCACTTTAACAAGCATGATGTCCTTCTCCAGGGACTGATCTCTCCTAATAATATGTGCAAAGTATGAAATATGAAGTCTGGCCAAAATCTGGCATCCAAAGAGCATTCTGGCTGTACTTTTTCCAACGCAGATTGAGTCATTCTTTTGGCAATCCAAGGTAATCCAATACCATAACTCAAATGCATCAATTCTTCTATGGTCTTCTTTATTTATAGTCCAACTTTCACACACATATGACATTATTGAAAATTGCATGACTTGGGTAAGGCGCACCTTAGTCTTCAGACTGACATCTTTGTCTTCAAGACTTTAAAGAGGTTTTGTGCAAAAAAATTGCCTAAAACAGTAAGTCATTTGATGTATTGACTTACTTCTATGAGTGTTCATGGTTGATTTGAGCAAAATGAATTTATTGACAACTTTAGTCTTTTTTATTTATTGGTCCAGTCGTGAGGATTTTTGTTTTCTTCACAATGAGGTACAACCCAGACTGAAGACTATGGTCTTTGATCTTCATCAGTAAGTATTTTAAGTCCGCTTAAGTTTCAGAAAAGCAAAGTTGTATCATTTGAACATTGCAGGTCTTCCTCCAATTATAATACCATGCTCTTCTTGATATAATACAGTTTCTCGAATTATTTGCTCAGTACACAGATTAAAAAGACCCTATCCAGAGAAGCAGTGGCACCAGAGATGGAGGCAGAGATGGGGACATGGAGAAAGGGAGCAGCTGAGGACTCTAGATTCATGGGAAGACAGGGACTGAGAGTAGGCGACCAGGATGCAGACTTGCAGAATGTGCCCTTTGGTGGTATAAGTTATTATATATGCCTGAGTATTTAAAAACAAAAAAGAGCTAAAGTGAAAAGAGAGAAATATTGTTAACTGATGCTACATGGAAGAGATTATAATCATTGTAATGAAACAAAGTATATGATTTGTTGAATGAAAAACTGATGATCTGCCCTATAAACTTTCACTCAATTCACAATAAAAACTTCAAAAAAAAGAATATGGTGTAATAATAAAACCCTGGTGCAAAAATTTCTAAATTTTAAACCACTTAATGTTTCCTTATTCTGTTCAAATAACTGCCTATTGATCATGTACAGGTACCTCAGGAGCACACAACCTCATCTGAATCCTTGAACCTCTGGCAATTCCTTGTCAATGTAACTGTTGCATCCATTTTTGAATTATCTTTACCAAAATTTCAGTTGCACGTGATATTAATGATATTTCTGATGACTTCTGCATTCCGTTGGAATGGACACAAATATGGATGTCCATATAGAGAAGACAACTACCTGTCCAATCAGTTGTCCAGGTAGTTGTCTACCCAATTTCTTTGCAAACATGAGTGCTTGTCTCTATTGCTGCATTAGTTTGTTGAAAGAGTTCAATTTGCATTCCATCAATTACCAGAGCCTCATTCATTGATTTTTGGTACAGTGACTCTGTACCATCTTCTTTTAATGCTTTCTGTATCCTTCAATTTTTTGCCCATCAAATACTTCAATATTGCAAGTCTATGTTTGAATTTTTCTCCAGTGCCCTAAGCTTAAGAAATGCTGAGTGTGTTCTTATCTTTTGGTTTTCTAACTCTATATCTTTGCACATAT
>NW_006408825.1:1623210-1623723 GCF_000296735.1 Chrysochloris asiatica
CACAGCTATTAAAAACGTTTTATATGACTAAATAGTAATCCATTCCTTCTTCCTAGTCTGTCTTAGTCTGGAAGCTCATCTGAAGCCTACCCACCATGGGTGACCCTACTGGTCTTTAAAATAATGGTGGCATAGCTTCCAGAAGCAACGCAGCATGCAAGTCACCACAATATGACAAACTGACAGATGAGATGTGACTCCTCCCCCTTGGACCAGCAATTTTTAGTGCTATGAATAGTTTTCTTGGAAACATAGCTAAGAAACAAACCTATATGTAGCTTCACCATAATACATTTTGATTGTTATTAATTTTAGCAAGACAAATTTGCAGCTATAATGCCTGTATCTAAAAATATAATTATCACTGTTGGATTGCTTAGGAAGTCACTATGTATAAACCCAAAATAGATATGAACCTAGAATTTAAGAAAATAAAATTCACTCCCTGTTTTTAAGTGCTGTCAATTTGGTTCTAGTTCATAATGACCCTATATAGATTTCCAGCAGTTGTTC
>NW_006408825.1:1624873-1625545 GCF_000296735.1 Chrysochloris asiatica
AAGGAGTGGCTGGTGGGTTTGAACCTCCAATTTTGTGGTTAGTAGCAGTCCAGTGCTTATCCAATAGCACCACACCAAGACTTTTGGATAAATATTATTGTAAAGTAAGAGCTTATCCACTTGCAAAATTAACCTGGAACATGAAAAATTAATAGATGATAGGTTTCTGATGAGATCCAAGTACTTCTCAATGCTTCATCAAAAGGACTTGAATATCTTTATCGGTTTGGAAGGTATCCTCACAACAACACACAAAGATACAAGTTCAGTAGTTTGGGGGCAGTTCAGATTCCATTGTTGATGAATAACTTATCTGCAGAAAAGTCCTGATTTTATAACAAAATAGCAATAGTTAATATGGAGTTCAGAAACAGGACAGGAAGTGACAAACATGTGGTAAGGTCTTTGTTCCAGAGTCTTTGTTCCCAAGCAGATGTCCTGTGTTTCATGCACCTCATCCATGAGCTTGTGGTCAGTAGCCTTCAAACTCCCTTTGAGTGCTTAGTAGCAGTCTTAGTTAATTAGTGCTGCCGTGACAACAACAACAACAACAACAACAACAAGAAGTTACAAATGCGAGCTTTAATGAAAAGGAAATTAATGTTACTGTTTAGAAGGCTAGATGTTCGAATCAGGGCATTGGCTGTAAGGGAAGGACCATCATTATTGGTA
>NW_006408825.1:1625795-1626938 GCF_000296735.1 Chrysochloris asiatica
ACAGAGCATAAGATTCTTAAATTAGCAGAGTTCCTATTATGGTTGGCTTAGAGAAATTCCTGAGTATTTACAAAAGCTTAACTCTTTTCTACATATGGTACATATTTGTTGTTGCTGTTGTTAATTGCCATAGAGTCATTTTGAGCTATAACTACCCTATACAGTGTTTCGGAGGAGTGACTGGTGAACCTGAACTGCCAACCTTTTGGTTCAAACCAACTTTGCAGTCCAGTGCATTAACCCACAGCACCAAACCAGGATTCTGTGACACATATATATACCACTTATATTTTCCAGCCCTAGGTTTCATCTAAAGTTTTGACCCCATAAATAGTACATGCTGGCATGGCATGGAGTGGGGACCTTGTGTAATCCTTGAAACATTGACCACATTTTTCTGTGTTGAGAGGTTATTTTATGAGGTTATGCATCCTGGAGTAGTGACTGTGTAAAACCTTTGTTTTGGCACTACTGTACAGCGAGATAAGGCTTGTAAGTATATTTATTGCTTCCTGTGTATTAATGGAAGGTGCAGTGGTTGGGGTTAGGTGATAGTAAAGTGGAATCCTGGTGTGGCACTACAGGATAAACACTGGATAGCTCACTTCAAGGTTGGTGACTCCTCAGAAACCCTAAATACAGTCAACCTTACTGAATAACAATAATAATAAAATTAATATTGTTCCAATGCCTCATCCCACTTGTCCTTCCACTAGAGATGATTATTGTTGTTGTTGTTGTTGTTGCTAGGTGTCTCCAGTTGGTACCGACCCATAGCAACACTATGCACAACAGAACGAAACAGTGCCTGATCCTGGGCCAACCTCACCACTGTTGCCACGCTTGAGTCCATCAATGCTTCAACTTGGTTAATCCATCTCGTTGGGGGTCTTCCTCTTTTTTCTGACCCTCCACCTTATAAAACATGATATCCTTCTCCAGCAACTGGTCCCTCCTGAAAATATGTCCGAAGTATGAGAGACAAAGTTTGGTCATCTTGACCTCCAAAGAGCACTCTGGCTACACATCTTCCAAAATGGATATGTTGATTCTTTTGGTAGCCCATGACACTTTCAATATTCTCCTCCAACACCATAAGTCAAATGCATCAATTCTTCTATGGACTTCCTTATTTACTGTCCA
>NW_006408825.1:1627038-1632327 GCF_000296735.1 Chrysochloris asiatica
GTAAAGATTTACACCCTCGGAAACCCTGTACAGGGTCGCTATGGGTCGGAACCGACTCGACGGCACTTAACAACAACAACAACAACTCAGAATGGATTAGGATTGGGACACACCTTTCTCTACTATGGCCAAGATAAAATAAACAAAGAAGTTCCCTATTTACATATAGGACACACTCATAGGTACAGGAATTAGAGTTTCACCATATATTTTTAAGAGATACAATTCAACCCATAAAATGAATACAACTGTTTTCTGGTGCACAGGTCCATCCTTAGGGTTCCAGAAGCATATCAACAAGAATGAAGAGAACAGCTGATAGTCTGACCCCATTCTAGCTACCCAAACGTGGCACAAAGCACTTTGCATGCATCATCTCCTTCAATCCTCACACATACCTGCTGAGGCAACTACACGTATGTCACCTAGGAGAAATGTCAGTGCATGGAGAGTTATTAATACCCAAAGTTTCCAGAGGAGCTCTGGCAGCATAGTGGTTATGAGTCGGGATGCTAACCTCAAGGTCAGCAGTTAGAAACTACCAGCCGTTCCGCAGTAGAAGGATGAGACTTTCTGCTCCCACCCATAAAGATTTACAGCCTCGGAAACCATATACAGGGTCGCTATGAGGTGGAACCAACTCCACGGCACACTGTTACCACCACCTTGTTTTGGAGTCCCGGTGTGGTGCTGTGGGTTAATACACCAGACTGCAAAGCTGTTTGAACTGCAAGGTTAGTGGTTCAAGCTTACCAACTGCTCCTTGGAAACCCTATACAGGGTCGCTATGGGTCGGAATCGACTCAATGGCACTTAACAACAACAACAATGTTACAATCAGTAAGTGGAGCAGTCAGGATGGGAACCCTAGAAACCTTCCAGAACCTTATTTGAAGAGACAATTTAAAGTGCACAACAACATTAGCATCATACAAGAAACTTGTGAGATTTTCAGATTTCCAGGTGTTCCCCAAAGCATGCCAAAATCAGAGCTGGGTTTTTTTTATTTGTTTTTGTGTGTGGGTGGGGGGGAGCTATTGCCAGCCAAATGTAAGTTCTTTAAACTCAGAAGAATGTCATATAGAAAGTGAAATCAGTAAAGTTTCATTCTGCCTTTCAAGACTGCTAATGTCTCATTCCCAAGGAGCTCTGGTAGCGTAGTGGTTACGAATCGGGCTGCGAACCTTAAGGTCAGCGGTTCGAAACTACCAGCCGCTCCGCGGGAGAAAGATGAGGCTTTCTACTCCCGTAAGGATTTACACCCTCGGAAACCCTGTACAGGGTCGCTATGGGTCGGAACCGACTCGACGGCACTTAACAACAACAACAACAATGTCTCATTCCCAGATGGAAAGATTTGAGCCAACTTATTATGCCTTGAACAGTCAGAATTATCACAGTTCATGCCGAGCACATCACATTTCACAATTATCAACTCATACTGATATGTCTAAGAGATCTTTATTTGTTTCAAATTAAATAATCTGTTATATTATAATTATATATTGCCTTCCCCTTCACCAAAGTTAATATTTGTCTGTCCGGTAGTGAATGATTTACCCTCATTGCCACTCCCATAGCTGATAACCATCAGCGAACCTTTCTTTTATGGTGGAAACCTTCTCTTGACTTTTAATAATAATGCGCTCATATAATATTGTCATTTTGTAATTGAATTATTTCACTCAGCATACCACCCTCCAATTTTATCTGTTAAATGGTGTTTCGTAAACAGTTATTCTTTAACATTGTCCATTGTCTGTTTGTACCATAGCTTGCACGTAATTGAATAAAGAAACTATGGTACCTAGGTGATAAAAAAGGAATAAAGGAAAAGGAAAATGGTTGGAAGATGGTCATGCAATACTACATGCTTGGAGTAGAGCTGATCATTTGGAGCTGTGAGTCTTCTACATAATTCGTCTAACATGGTTAACTTATTTTTCAAGCCTCAGAAACATCTCTGCTTCAGAAACTGAAAGCTGGAGACCAGCTTTCTCTTTGTCTCTGTCAACCTCCTTTCAAGTATTTAACCTGCTTCCAATTTTGCATATTTAACCTTTCTCCAGCATTCTCATTTCTACTGCTTTGGAAACATGGGCCATAGATGCTTCGTGGGAATCACTTTTGTGGCCAACCTCACAAAGTGAGGAAGCAGGGGATTAACATTAACACAGGGTGCTTGGAATCCTGGAGAGGAAATGACTTTTAAAGCTTCACATAATGGCTTTCATCAATGGCTTTCATGCGCCTCGTGGAATTTTTTTAACAATGTAAATGTGTGTTCGGAAAGTAAACAGAATGCCCTGTTTTATATTCTGTAGATATAAAACAAGGGCTGTTAACGGTTTGCAGTAGAAATCACCTGCAACTCCCATCAGAGAAAACAGAGAACCTTTGTGTGTACAAAGACCCGGACACACAGTGCTCCTTCAACATGACTAGACACTCAGTAGAATCCATGAATGTTAACATGCAGCACTGTACACATAAACGCTTAGATCTCTGCAAACTTCAAATGTAGTGGACAGATACAATGGTGCATTCCATAGGCGTTTTTTTTTTTTTTAATATTGAATGTGTCAGGCTGGTAAATAAAATGTTACTGAGTATCCTAGAGGTATTGATGGCTCCTGGAGATAATGCTATATTCCTCTTCCAAGCCACTTCAAGCAGAGAAACACTCTGTGTGTTACAATTTTGCTTTTATGCTATAAAGGGCAATGCTGTTTTGGAGTGAGAGAAAAACAACATCTGAGGTCCAAAAAGACAGTGTAAACATCAGAGGGTTGAAATTACCCATGAGCTAATATATGGAAAATGTGTTCGCCAAAATAAATGTTTTCAAATCTATATTGCTCCTTAGTTTCCACAAACTAACGTGGCAGTCCATCTTCAGATTTCCCAAGATTCCCTACACTGTAAACAGCAATTGTTTATATTGTTGTCGTTGCTCCCATTTATAAATTGTGTGAGCTCCTTGGCTTTAGGGCCAAAGAAGCATCATAAATCGAGATTAGGGAAGTTATATTTAAACACAAAATCTTTTCCATTGAAGAGGATATGGACTGAATTAAAAAATGAATTAACTTAAAACTATCATCACTCCTCTTTGTTCTGTATGTATGTTTTCCAAATAAATGGGGTCCTGAGATCTAAAAAAATGTCTGTGCAGCACAGAGTGGGGAAAATTAAATTGTTTGACAGAATTCATAAAGATGAATAGGTTGACACCACAAAAATTTAACACAAAGATACATTTGGGACCAAGTAATCTATTTTAATATATCAGTTAGACACTGATTTAAATTTCCATTTTGATCTATAGAGATACATGGAATACGGGCATACAAAAATTAGATATTGTTTCAGATCTAAACACCAGAAATTTAGAAACAGAGACGAAAACAGAGATGTGTACACCAATGTTGTGTTTTTGCTGGTAGGTGCTGCTGAGTCAGACCCTATTCATAGTCACTTCATGCACAACAGAACATAACACTGCCTAGTCCTGTGCTATCCCCACACATGTGAACCCATTATTTACTGATATTTGTCTAAACTTTTTATTGTGAATTGAGTTTTACATTCAACACATCATACACTTAGCTTCATCTCAATGTGATAGCAGTTAACTGACTTCCTTCCTGTCATTCTTTAGTTCTAGTTACCCTCCTTTCCAACCCTTCTGAACTTTGTCCTTAGTTAAATATTGTACTTTTGATCATGAATGGTTTTAATCATGAATGGTTTTGATCATGAATGGTTTGATTATGAATGGTTGACCATTCCATGGTGAGCATACCTTATGAGTATTGTTGGCCATCCTATATACTGATCATGCACTTGACTGAAAATTGGGCTATGGGGATGAGTTTCATTCAATGCAAGAAGGGGGGCCCAAAGTCAAAGTCTCTGTTTCCTATAATTCTTACACCCAGTAAGCCTGATCATTTTTAAAGTAATTTTTTTTTTTTTTTAAGATTTGTTCCACATTTTCTCCCACTCTACTCAGGATCTTCTAAAGTGATCCTTAATTACTTGTTGTTGTTGTTAAGTGTTGTCGAGTTGATTCCATCCCATAGTGACCCTGTATAGGGTTTCCAAAGAGCAGCTGGTGAATTTGAACCACCTACCTTGCAGTTCAAACGACTTTGCAGTCTGATGCATCAGCCCACAATGCCACACCAGGACCTAAGTTAATAGTGGAGCTGAGTACAATCTAGTGCTTCTGTTTTGAGGCCAGTATTTCAGTCACTGTGATGGTTCATATCATTGAGGGCCTTCCTCTTTTTCACTGACTGTTTAACAAAACATGATGCCCTTTTCTAGGAAATGATCTTTCTGGATAATATGTTGAAAGTATATGAGACAAAATCTGTTCTTCGGAGCATTCAGACTGTACTTATTCCAAGATATATGTATTCTGGTAAACAATGGTACTTTCAATATTCTTCACCAATATCATAGTTCAGTGCAGCAATTTTTCTCAGTTATTCCTTATTCATTGTCCAGCTTTCACATGCAAATAAAAGTACCATGGTTTGAGTAACGTACACCTTAGTCCTCAAAGTGACTTTTTCATTTTTTAACATTTTATTTATTTTTTAACTTTCTATTGTGAATTGAATGAAGGTTTACACAGGAGATCATCAATTTTACTTTCCACAAATCACTTCATTTCATCTTAATGATTGCAATCCCCTCAAGATTATCACTTGCTGCCTGTATTTTTTATGTCTATTCCTGCATCTTTCTCAACACTCCTGAACTTTGTTCTTAGCTTAAAGTTATCCTTTTCATCTCTAGTAGTTGAGCCTTCTATGGTGTGAGTACCTTGAAAGTCTTGGTGTTTCCTATCTATTGCTTGGTTGAAAATAGAGCCATAATGATGAGTTCAGTTTCAGACATGAATCTCAGGATTCCACTAGTTTTATCTGACCAGCAAACCTGGTCTTTTTATGATTTTGAATTTTATTCCTTATTTTCTCTGTCTACCCAGGTCTTGTTAATGTGATCCCTTTCAGAGCAGTTGGTAGTCACAGCTAGGCACCATCTAGTTCTTCTGTTTTCAGGGTTGTGGAGACTGATGTTGGCATGGCCCATTAGTTTATTGGACTAATTTCTTTCAGACTCCTTAAATTTTCATCACTCTTCTTTCCTCCAGATATTGAGAGACAATTGTCGTTGTTGTCAGGTGCCATCGAGTCGGAACCGACTCATAGCGACCCCATGCACAGCAGAATGAAACAATGCTCGATCCTGGGCCAACCTCACCACCACTGCCAC
>NW_006408825.1:1638982-1644286 GCF_000296735.1 Chrysochloris asiatica
CATATTGCAGGTTGTTAATGAGTCTTCCTCCAATCCTGATGCCACGTTTTTCTTCATAGAACCCAGCTTCTTGGTTTATTTGCTCAGCATACAGGTTGAATAAGTATGGTGAAAGAATACAACCTTGTCGTACATCTTTTTTAATTTTAAAGCATTCAGTGTTCCCATGTTCTGTTCAAACAACTGCTTCTTGGTCCAGGTACAGATTCCTCATGAGAACAATTAAGTGTTCCAGAATACTCCTACTTTGTAATGTTGTCCATAGCTTGTCATGATCCACACAATCGAAAGCCTTTGCATAGTCAATAAAGCACAGGGAAACATCTTTCTGATACTCTCTGCTTTCAGCCAAGACCCATCAGACATCAGCAATGATATCCCTCATTCCACAGCCTCTTCTGAATCCAGTTTGCAGAGAAGTCCTGGTGTGGCATGTGGGATAAAGCATTGGACAGCAAAGTTGGTTTGAACCACAGGGTTAGTGGTTCAAACTCACCAACCATTCCTTGGAACCCCTATACAGGGTCACTATGAAATGGAACTGACTTAAAGACACATAACAACATTAGAAACTATAGAAAGCAGTTCTACTCTCTCCTATAGGGTTGATATCAGTCAATGGCAATGAGTTTGGCATTTTGGATGATGGATTTTAATAAATATCTGTAGAATATATATGCACTAATAGTCTCTGGTTGGTTGCTGCATTGGCCGGGAACAATAGAATGAAATAGCGTCTGTTCCTATGCTGCCCTCAAAATTATTGTCATGCTTTAGCTCAGTTTTGTATCAACTATGCCAACCCATCTCATTGAGCTCTTTTTATTTTTTGTTGACAATCTACTTTATCAAGCATAATGTCCTTTTCCAGGGACTGGTCTCTTCTGATGATATATCCAAAGTACCTGAAAAGATGTCTCACCATCCTCTTCTTTTAAGAAACATTTAGGATGTATTTCCTCCAACACAGATTTGGTCAATGTTCTGCCAGTCCATGGTGTGGTATATATTCATTGCCAGCACCATTACTGAAGGGCATCCATTTGTTCTTTGTACTTCTCTAAGTTGAAAGTAAGTTGATAAAATGCAAAAAGTATCACTTTAAAAAGTCAGTATATTTGAGCAAAACTTTTGGTAAATGAAAAGCAGAAATAAGTCACATGGTAGTTTTCATCCTGGTGAATTCTTGGATTAATTGACTTGGCTTGGTAATTTCAGTTAGAAAATGACTACATCTCATTAGTCCTCATAGATTCAAGCATAAAACAAAATGTTACTTAAATATTCTAGTTTATGGGTGATTTGGAATTTTTTCTCATTAAAGTACCAATTAATTTGTACTTCTTAACTTCTTAAAGTAATTTTTATTTTTGTGTTTATAAAATATTTTGAATATATGCAAAAATTTGTTAAAATAGATTTAAGTGAAGTGACTGATGTGGACTACATAGAAAGTTACAGATAATAAGATAATGGCTGAAGAGGGGGGTTATGCAAATTACTGGATGCACTTTTGTTATTTCAAAGGGAAAACTGTACTTCTGTCTTTATATACACTATTTTGTAGTGACAGAGTGGGACAAAAAGTTAATTTTGTTGTTTTAAGACATGTGAGAGAATAAAATAAGTGTGAAATTTCTGAGGTAGTTGAACTTTGGTTTATAGGTCTGGAGACAATAAATTTTAAAGGAACAATAAAATGTGCTCAATTTTTTGACAACTGTCTCCATGTTAGTATAATTATAACATTTTAAAAAAGGATTATAAAAACTTGTTCTGTAAATTAGTATATGAAACCAACCCAATGCCACTGTTATCAAGATGATTTCAACTCCTAGCGACCCTATAGGACAAGAACTGCCCCATAGACTTTCCAAGGTTGTAAATCTTTATAGAAGCATACAGCCACAGCTGTTTCACTCAGAGCAACTGGTGGGTTCAAACCACAGGTTGCTTTAACCACTGCACAACCAGGGTTCTTAAATTAGTACATCAATCGCATAAAAAATAACAACAAAGAAAAACAAAAAAATCTGAATTTTTGCCATTTCTAACTAAAACGCCAAATTGACCATTTATAGATTATGTTCTTAATGTTGTTGTTGCTAAGTACCATTGAGTTGATTCTGACTCATAGCGACCCTGTATAGGGTTTCCAAGCAGTGGTTGGTGAGTTGGAACTACCAACTTTGCAATTAGCAGTCCAGTGCTTATCCAACAATGCCACATTAGAACTCTATATTCTTAATGACGATAGTGGCAGTGGTTATGTTCTGTGGTGCTGGTTCGGACTCATAGCTACCCTGAATAGGATTTCCAAGGCTATAAATCTTTATGGGAACTGAAAGCCTCATCTTTCTCCCATAGAAAGGCTGGTAGTTTAAAACTGCTGACCATGAGGTTAGCAACACAACTCATAACAACTATGATAAGTAAGCTCCTTCCATATTCTTAATGTTGTTAAGTGCCATGGAGTCGGTTCTGACCCATAGCGACCCTGAACAGGGTTTTGGAGGCTGTAAATCTTTACGGGAGCAGAAAGCCTCCTCTTTTTCCCGTGGAGTAGCTGGTAGTTTCGAACTGCTGACCTTGCAGTTCGCTGCCGGATTAGTAACCACTACACTACCAGAGCTCCTTAATAGGAAATGCTAAAAAGGTATTCTTTGCCTCCTTAGAAGAGTTCCTGATTATCAACAAATTATTTGTACTTGTCATGTTCAGTCTTTAAACGAATTTCACATTGTTTTCAGTGTGCTAAAATTCCAAATAAAATTACCCGCCGTTGTGTTTATTTTGATTTGAGACAGATACTACAATCGTTTTTTTATATGAAATACTTATGACTTGTTTTGTGACCTTGGTTGCGATCCCACATATAACAGCATTCTTCCCACTTCCTCTCTGTGTCCCTGTTTCCACTTGTCCTTCTTTCTTGCCCCTTCCTGTCTTCTGAGCTTTGTGTTTGGGGAGCAAATGCCTCCTTTTAGGCCTCATATGGTTGATTATTGAGGAGTAATTCCTTAAGTGCCTTATTGTTTATAGACTTGTCTTTTGTTTGAATGAAAGGTGGTCACAGGGAGTGAATTCAGTTCCAGACTTCAAGGGTTCCTAAGAGCTACAGGCTTAGGGTTTCATCAAACTTAATCTGACCAGGAAGTCTGCTCTCTCATTTTTTTGTGATTGTTGAATTTTGATCTTGAGAGTATGTGCTGTGGAGTCTGTTCTAACTCATAGCAACCCTGTACAGGATTTCCAAGGCTGTAAATTTTTGTGGGAGCAGAAAGCCTCATCTTTCTCCCACAGAGCAGCTGATAATTTTGAACTGCTGACCTTAAGGTTCACACAAAGCCCAATTTGTAAATACTACACTACAAGGAGCTCTGGCAGCGTAGTGGTTACCAATCGGGCTGTGAATCGCAAGGTCAGCAGTTCGAAACTACCAGCGGTTCCGCTGGAGAAAGAAGAGGCGTTCTGCTCCAGTAAAGATTTACAGCCTCGGAAACAACGTGCAGGGTCACTATGGGTCGGAACCGACTCCACAGCATACAACAACAACACTACAAGAGCTCCTTGGATACCCTTATAAGGATATCCTGAGGAAAATTGATTTTTCAAAGACTGACTCCCTTTCTTAGTAAGGAAATAATGCTAGAAATCACTGCATTAGCGTGCCTTTCTCCAAAGTTTTAATTAGCTCCACTCAGTTTTGGGAATGTGATTGTCACTGAGCAACAACCTAAAAACAGGCAAATTATATAAGGAAAACTATTCTCAAGATTCATTAAAAATAACTGAAAATCCCATAAACACAAATATATTTACACAGTTGTGTGTTTTGCAGTTTGGACACACACAATGCAAACCACTTGTCTGTGGTTAGCATTCAAACTGCATACATTATGAAATAAATTAGAATATTCTGGAGAGATATCAACACCTTCATTCACCTCAATAGATTCATCATTTTATATTTACTTCTAATTTAAGCCCTATCACCTGATTACTTGGTTATATTACTTGATTATACATTGTTTTGATGTTGTTTGTCATAAGTTTACCATACCATTTCAACCTTGTTGTCAACTGGTAATTTCTAATTGCTCTTGCATTTTCCTGAAGACCTCAGTATAAATGACAAATCAAACATCAAGTCTTCTGAAGAAACTTTAAAGAACCTCAGTAAAGGACTATAAAGATACTTCAGACTATGAATACCACAATGATTCAACTCAAGATTGCAGAGTTCTCCAGAAAGCTGACTTTGTCCCTATGAACAAGTCTACAATCTGGTATCAAGGTGAGAATTTTCAGGACTCTCATTTAAAAGTAGAAGAGCTCATGAAAGTCAACTCTTTAAAGCAGAATAAGTCTCTGAAGAACCCACAGAAGATGAAATGAATAGAGTTGTCATAAAAGCTTGGTTTTAATAAGCATATGAGAAATCCTTTTGTTTCCTCTTTATCTATCACTAATATTCATTTTAAGAGATAATAATTGTACTAACTGGAATAAAAAATTCCTTAAATGATATCTTGTTTCAACTATTCCCACAGGATTGAGATAAATATTAAAGTTTTTGGTATAGATTAAAACTAAAAGATTAGCATCCAATTTAAGTATAATGATTAGAATAGGAAATAATTACCTGTGTAAACTGGCTTTGTCTGCAAAACTTTTCACAAAATGGCATATTAAGATAAATGCCATAAAACTCTGGTTGTTGTTGTTATTGTTGTTGTTAGGTGCCATGGAGTCCGTACTGACTCATAGCGACCTTACGCGCAACAGAACAAAACACTGCCTGATCCTTGGGACAGCCTCACAATTGTTGCCATGCTTGAGCCCATTGGTACTACCACTTTGCCAATCTATCTCGCTGAGGGTCTTCCTGTTTTTCTCTGACCCTCCACCTTATCAAACATTATATCCTTCCCCAGCAACTGTTCCCTTCTGACAATATTTCTGAAGTATGAGAGACGAAGTTTGGCCATCCTGGCCTCCAAGGAGCACTCTAGCTGCACTTCTTCCAACACAGATCTGTTGGTTTTTTTTGGCAGCCCACGGTACTTTCAATATTCTCCTCCAACTCAATGCATAACTCAAATGCATCAGTTCTTCCGTGGTCTTCCTTATTCACTGTCTAGCTTTCACATGCATATGAGATTATTGAAAATACCATGGCTTGAGTCAGGTGCACCTTAGCCCTCAAACTGACATCTTTGCTCTTTAGTACTTTAAAGAGGTCTTGTGTAGAAGATTTTTCCCAGTGAAATACGTCATTTGATTTCTTGACCTCTGCTTCAA
>NW_006408825.1:1644386-1646062 GCF_000296735.1 Chrysochloris asiatica
GGCACCCTCAGTATTCTCCTCCAACACCACAACTCAAAGGCATCAATTCTTCTACGATCCTCCTTATTCACTGTCCAGCTTTCGCATCCATATGCAACAATAGTTGTGACTTAAATGGCTGATCAAGGTCTTTTAAGATCCCAGCTGCTACTAATCAAAGGAGAATATAGAACACAGACTTTGTGGACTATATATAATATGTCAATTCACCATGGTGTCCTCCAAGACAATAGTCATGAGCCCTAGGCCCAGCAACTCATTCCTTCAAGATGTTTGATAGTGTCTAAGAAGTTAGCATAACTTTGTCTCCTTCACATTCACTGATATGTTTGCAACAAAGGTAAATATCCATATACAAATATCAACACTCAAAGCTTTACGTATCTCTGGGGGTATCCAGAAACTTGTGTACATGAAAAAGTCACACAGGGAAGTCCAGACAGAAAAAAGCCATGAACTAATTTGAGTGTTATTGGTAACAGTTGTGCATTTTTCTTGTGTATTTAGTACAGTGGGGTTTTTCTGTGTTGAATTTTGTTGTGTGTGTTTTTATGTGTGTGTCATGTATATGTTTTTCTAGAACTATTTGTGGGTAAGGAAGACTTGAGTCAGGCACACTAAAGTCCTCAGACTGACAACTTTGCTCTTTAACACTTTTTTTGTGCAGCAGATTGGCTTAATGCAATATGCTGTTTGATTTCTACACTGCTGCTTTCATGAGTGTTGATGACTGATCTAAGCAAAGTGAAGTCTTTTTCTCCATTTATATGGATGTTGTTTATTGGTCCAGTGGTGAGGATTTTTGTTTTCTTTACATTGTGATGCAGACCAGAATGAAGGCTGTCATCATTAATCTTCATCAGTAAGTATTTTAAGATCTATTTGCTTTTAGCAAGCAAGGTTGTATCATCCATCTGCATATCACAGGTTATTAATGAGTCTTCTTCCAAACCTGATGTCACATTTTTCTTCATATAATCCAACTTCTTGTATTAACAGTATATAGATTGAATAAGTATGATGAAAGAATACAACGTTGTTACACACCTTTTTAAATTGTAAACTATTTGGAATCCCCTTGTTCTGTTCAGAAAACTGCCTCTTGATATATGTACAGGTTCCTTATGAGGAAAATTAAGTTTTCCAACACACTCATTCTTTGAATGATGTCCATAATTTGTCATGATCTGCACAATTGAAAGCTTTTGCATAGTCAATAAAGCACAGGTAAACATCATTTTGGTATTCTCTACTTTCAGTCAAGATCCATCTGGTGTCAGCAATAATTTCGCTCATTCCACATCCTCTTCTGAATTTGCCATAAACATTTCAAAGTTCTCTGTCAATGCATGCTTGCGGCATTTTAAAATGATCTTTAACAAAATTTTGCTTGCATGCGATATTAATGATATTATCCAATGATTTCCATATTCCTTTTCATCACCTCTCTTTGGAATGGACACAAACATGCATGTCTTACAGTCAGCCGGCCAGGTAGTTTTCTTCCAAATTCCTTGGCATAGGTGAGTCAGTGCCTCCAGTGCTCTATTGTTGTTGTTGTTGTTAAGTGCCGTCGCGTCGGTTCCGACCCATAGCGACCCTGTACAGGGTTTCCGAGGGTGTAAATCTTTACGGGAGTAGAAAGCCTCATCTTTCTCCCGCGGAGCGGCTGGTAG
>NW_006408825.1:1646282-1647317 GCF_000296735.1 Chrysochloris asiatica
TTACCTCTTGTAATGATTGCATATCAACCATTTCTTTTTGGTACAATACTTTTGTGCATTCTTTCTATCTTCTTTTGATGCTTTCTGCCTCATTCAATATTTTTTCCCCGAGAACACTTCAATATTAAAATTTGAGGCTTGAATTTTTTTTTCACTTCCCTCAGCTTGAGAAATACTGAGCATGTTCTTACCTTTTGGTTTTCTATCTACATTCTTTTGTACATTTTTGTATAATAGTTGACTTCTCAAGCTGACTTTAAAATTTTTCTATTCAGGTTTGTTACATTCTCATTTATTTATTCCATTTGCTCTAGCATCTGTACACTGGAGAACATATTTCAGAGTCTCTTCTGACATCCATTTTGGTCTTTTCCTTCTTTCTTTCCTTCTTAATGACCTTTATTTCTTCCAGTATAATGGTCTTGATGTCATCCAACAACTCTTCTGGTCTTCTGCCTTTAGTGTCTAATGCATCTAATCTGTCTGTGAGTTAGTCTCTAATTTCAGGTGGTATCTGTTCTAGGTCATATTTTGTTTTTTGTGAAACTGTTTTAATTTTCTTTAGATTCAGGCTGAATTTGCATAGAAACAATTATGGTCTGTTCCACAGTCTACCCATGGCCTTGTTTTAGCTGAGATAATGGATCTTTTCCACCATGTCTTTCCACAGATGTAGTCAATTTGATTCCCATGCATTCCATCTGGTGAGTTATATGTGCATATTCATCTTCTACGTTTCTTAAAAATGGTATTTGAAATGACGAAGTCATTGGTCATGCAAAGTTCTGTCATGCAAACTCCAGCCTTATTTGTAACACCAAGGCCATATTTTCCAACCTTGCATTACAATCACCAGTAATTATCAATATGTCTTGATTGCATGTTTGATCACTTTCAGACTGAAGAAGTTGGTAGAATTGTTCAGTTTCATCATCACTGGTTTTAGTTGTTGGTGCATAACCTTGAAGAATAGTAGTATTAACTGATCTCGTTGTCAGTGCCACCGAGTCGGAACCAACTCATAGCGACCCTATG
>NW_006408825.1:1652964-1654862 GCF_000296735.1 Chrysochloris asiatica
CAACTTCAATCTTTTCTCCAATATATATGGTTGTTATTTATTGGTCCAATGGTGAGAATTTTTGCTTTCTTTACATTGAGGTGCAACCCATACCAAAGGCTGTGGTCTTTGGGCTTCATCAATAAGAATTTAAAATCCTCTTCACTTTCAGCAAGCATGGTTGTATCATCTGCTTACCGAAGGTTGTTAATGAGCCTTCCTCCAATCCTGATGACACGTTTTTCTTCATATAATCCAGATTCTCTGATGATTTCTTCAGCATACAGATTGAATTAGTATGGTGAAAGACTACAACCCGGGCACACACTTTTCCTAATATTAAACTATTTGGTGTTCCCTTGTTCTGTTAGAAAAACTGCCTCTTGCTCTATGTACACGTTCCTCAAGAGCACAATTAAGTGTTCTGGAATACTCATACTTCTCAGTGTTGTCTATAGCTTGTCATGAACCACACAATTGAAAGCCTTTGCATAGTAAATAAAGTATAAGTAAGCATATTTCTGATATTCTCTTCTTTCAGCAATGATGCCTCTCGTTCCACATCCTCTTCTGAATCCAGCTTGAACCTCTGGGAGTTCTCTGCCAATGTATGGATGTATGGTAGATGCTGTTTCTGCATTACGTTTAGTAAAACTTTACTCCCATGGGATATCAATGATATTGTCTGTTGATTTCCACATTCTATTGGGTCATCTCTTTTTGGAATGAGCATAAATACAGATCTCTTCCTGTCACTTGGCCAGGTAGTTGTCTTTCAAATTTCTTTTCATAGATGAGTGAGTCCTTCCAGTACTGCATTACTTTGTTGAAAGACTTCAATTTGGCATAAAAACCAAGCACTTGTATTTATCAGTATTTTGCAAAAGGTAAAAGAGATCACCTAATTCTATCAAAATAAAATTATCCTAAAGAACAATATTGTATTTTTTTCTAATTATCACCTGCTGTTAATACCCCAAATTCTCCATAATAATTTCTCATTAGATGAAACAAGAGCAACTCAAGGCTGGCATTGTAATTTGAAAACTTATGTCCTAGTGCAAGACAATTCCAAGAGTCTGTTATAGAGAAGATGCTGCTTAGAGGAATCAAAGTGGTTATCCCAAGTCCCACTAGTAGAGATTTTGAGGGTATAGATTTTTAAGCCTATGCATTGGTTTTTATGCACATGTGTCACGATGCATATGGAAACTCTATACAGTGTTGCTGTGAGTCAGAACCAACTTGATGGCACTTACCAACACAACAAAAATTCATAGTTGGTTGATAATTGAGTATTCTTTTAGCCTTAGAATCTTCTTCTTTTGGAGTGACTGTAACTTAGACTTCATGTAACCTGATCACAATATTGCTCTTTAGGATAATTTTATTTTGATAGAATTAGATGATCTCGTTGACATTTCGCAAAATATTGATAAATACAGGTGCTGGTTTTTACATTTGAGCAGTATCAAGACGTAACAGGCAAAATTAAGAATGCATGCTACTAAAAGGTCTCTTGAATGTTTTCTATGATCCCCCAAAGTCACTGTCACCTTCAACTGCATTCATTCATTCATTCATTCATGCTGTCTCTGAATCAACAGAAGCGTATGCACTCCTACACTGTACCAGACCCTGACGAGCTGTGAGTTAATGAGAAGCACACACAATCTTGCTTTCCTATACTTGAGGCAGAGTAGGCAGATGGGCAAGGAAACACAGAATCACAGCAAAACTACATGGGCTTGACCCTAGAGTTCTCTGTGGGATCAAAAATTGACATATAAAATGAGATAGGGAGGAAAAAACAAGAAGACCAGCCGATGTCTGAAAAAAACCCAGTCCCCAATTTTACACCCATTAATTCTTTGTTCCATTTCTCATTCATCATGAAACCTTGTTGTTGTTGTTGTTGT
>NW_006408825.1:1657689-1660608 GCF_000296735.1 Chrysochloris asiatica
GTAAGGTAGAGGGTCAGAGAAAAAGAAGAAGACCCGCAGTGAGATGGCTTGGCCAAGTGGCAGCATCAACGGGTTCAAGCATGGCAACAGTAGTGAGGTTGGTCCAGGACTAGGCAGTGTTTCATTCTGCTGTGCATAGGGTTGCTATAAGTTGATATCAACTTGATGACACCTAACAACAATAACAAACAACAAGGGAAGGTATGTGACATAGTTAATTTATGTTCAGCATATTTTCTCATCTTTGATGTTACAAAGATCAGATAAGGGTAACAATGAGCTTCATGGTTGATTAAGAAATAACATTGTCAAGGGCACTGTCATACTTCTGTTGCTTATTTTGCAAAGAAAATGAAAATATTATGTTTCTATTCTCATTTGTTATATATATGTAAGCTTGAAAACAGATACCATTCCAAGGCTATCTTCAATCTATTAGAGGTGATATAAAATCTAGTTCTTTCTAAAGCCGAGTAGGGTTTAAATCACTTTAAAGCTGTGTACACAGAATATAAACATTTCAGTAATGAAAATGGGATTCAGCATGAACAGTCAACATTGAATTCAAAAATAACAGCCATATATTTTGCGCCTGGATCTCTCACTGTAACTGTAAAACTCACTTGCAAAATGTACTTCTCATCTCCGAGCCATATATATGCAAACACACGATTATAGAACATGTCTCTAGCAACATCAAACAGAGCTTGACCTGAATAACTCCTTCTTGGTCAATAAATATGTCAAAGCATCGGAATTATATCCTTGGTATTTGATTTTATGCCGTTTAGAACCCAAAGTGATTATTTTCCAAAAATACAATTAAAGTTCTTTTTAAATGGATATAAAACTTGCTGAAAGGTCCATTTCTTTTTTATAGCACTTATCAAAACCTTAAAATATCCATTACTCAGGCACACATTTTATGTGGTACAACTTCCAGTCTCTATATCAGAAGCAGAGCAATTACAGAACAGTAGTCTCCACTGTTGACATCTCACCCACAACCTTTGCCCCTACCCTAACTAAATCACATTCTCCTTTGTGGAAAATGCAGTGTGAGAAAGTGTTGAAAGGAACTTGGTGAACTCAAGAGAGAGTAGAAGTCAATGCAGCAGCATGCTGGTTTGTGGCTTTTGCCTTGGAGGACAATTTCTCTAAATGATTATCTGAAGACTGAGGACCATTAAGATAAATTCTTCCCTCTATTTATTCACACGACACAGATATTCTAAATACCCACTCTGCACTAGGCACTCCTATCTGAACTAAGGACATCACAAGCAATACCAACAACAACAAGGAAAGGACAGCAGCAGCAAAAAACACATGTATTAATAACTGCTGTGGAACAAAACAGTGCAAAGAAGTAGGGGATGACGAGGAGAGTTGCTATTTTATATGGATGGTCAGGAGCGGTCTCATGGAGACAGTGACAATTTAACAGATAGGGAAACTTGTAGATATTTGAAGAGACTGTCCAGATAAATACGGTAACAAATGTACTTGGTATGGTACATGTTCTTGCCTGTGTGTCTGAACAAGGTTGACCAAGGGTGAGGAGGTGAAATTCTGGTGGTGTCAGATCATGTGAGACCTCACATTCAACATGAATCGTATGAGTAATTGTTGGAGGGGAGTCTAGAAGTGTAACTTGATTTAGTCCACCTTTTAGGCAAGTGTAGAAGCAGGTAAAAAGTTGGGTCTCCAGTTCTACCAAGTTAATATAGATTGAATTGTATCCCCACAAAAGAAATGTTAGAGTCCTGGTGTTGCACCATAAGATAAGCATTGGATCTCAAGGTCAATTTGAGCTGCAAGGTCAGTAGTTCAAACTCACCAGCCACTCCTTGGCAACCCTATAAAGGGTCCCTATGAGTTGGAACTGACTAGACAGCACTTAACAACAAAAGGTATGTTGGAGCTCTGGTATGGAATTTTAGGATAGGTGCAGGACTACTAAACTAGAGATGAGTGTTTCAAATTCACCAGTCATTCACCAGAAACTTTATACAGTGGTGCTATGAATCTGATCTGATACCAAATTTCGTAATACCAACAAAAACAAAAAATATGTTCAAGTCATAGCTATTGATATCTGTGAACCTATTTAGAAACGGAATCTTTGCAGATATTATCTCCTAGCATTTGATCATAGTAGAGTACTTGTTATCATTGTTAGGTACCATAGAGTTGATTCCGACTCATACTGATCCTATGCACAGCAGAATGAAATACTGCCGAGTCCTGCACAATTCTCACAATCCTTGTTAAAACTGAGAAAATTGCTGCTACCACAGTTCTGATCCATCTCATTGGGTGTCTTCCTCTCTTCCTCTGACCCTCTACTAAATCAGGCATGCATAATGTCCTCCTTCAGGAGCTGGTCCCTCCTGATAATAAGTCTGAAGCATGAGAGACAAAGTATCACAATCTGGGCTTCTAAGGAGCATTCTGTCTGTACTTCTTCCAACACATACTTGTTTTTAATCTTGGCAGTCCATGGTACTTTATATTCTTATTCAACACCTTAATTCAAATGCATCAATTCTCCTGTAGTCTTCCTTCCAATTTTCTTTTATTTTTTTTTAAAGTTTTATTGTGAATGATGTGCTAGTTTACATGGGAGAACATTAGTTTTACATTCATTCTATCGTATATCGTTTCATTGCCATGGTTACAACCCCCTCGGTGCATCATCAACCAACCAAAGGGTATACCCTACAAGCCTGCCCCCCACACTGCCCCCTCTCCCACCAGTCTTTAGCACACAGTCGCTCTCCCTCTCTGGATCTAAAGTCTTCAGCTGGTCCATTGTACCACGTTATCGTCTCTGCATCCAACTCAGGCATCACTGCTTCTCTGGGTAGGGTCCTGTTCTCTGCTCTTCTCTGTTGATGGTCCTAGGGACTTCCGCTC
>NW_006408825.1:1660708-1670152 GCF_000296735.1 Chrysochloris asiatica
TCAATGTTGTCCATAGCTTGTCATGATCCACACAATCGAAAGCCTTTGCATAGTCAATAAAGCACAGGTAAACATCCTTCTGATATTCTCTGCTTTCATCATGAAACCTAGTTCTCTTTTAATCTCATATTCCAAAATTTTTAAATCAGTATGATGCATCTGGAAGAACTTTGCTAACTGAAACTGATGCCTTGATGACCGGTCACAAATGACCAAATTAGGTGTTCTAGTCTGTCAGCTAACAGAGGGCAACAGGACTTGTGTGAATCTATCATTATTGAGGGATTGAGGGCAAAACCGAACAACAATGATGATTGATTGACACCCAGCCCCCATCATATCCTGTGTTTTGTTTGTCGGATGAGTTGTTAGATTTCTCTAAATACATGTGCTGCTGTTAATTGTAGCTGAGTCAGTTCAGACCCACAGTGATCCAGTATAGAGTTTCCAAGGAGCAGCTAATGGGTTTGAACCACTGACCTTGCAGTTAACAGTCCAGTGCTTATCTTTATTGCCACATCATGACTCCCTAAATAAATATATTGCCTTTTTTTCTCTTATGAGGTTTAAAATCTGAAAATGGGATAGAAGAAAAAGCATAAAATATTTTTGTGAGCACTTCTTTTTACTCTCTAAGCTCAGACTGTCTGGCTGTATACTTCGATATTTACCTGGGCAAGATCTGAGTGTGAAGACTGTTTCACCCTACCTAACCTGCAGTGAGTCACAGTTGTGACAGAATGTGGAGAGAGCAAGTAAACACTATGTGTGGGGACTTAAAAGCTCAGTTTACAAGTCCTCATACTGGTGGAAAGTCGAAGACCCTTCTCCCCAGAGCTGAGGCTGCTTACAGATGCCTTGACAAATCCTGTCCTGGGTGTCCCTGGAGGTTCTGACTCTAAGTCCCCGTGATCATGGTGGAGCAGGATTGCTGTATTCCAGTGACCCATGGCTTGTCTGGACCACACCTTGCCTGGAATTCACACATAGTCACACAGGAGTGAAAGAAACACCCTAGCCCATAGCTGTGTAGTTACATTGTGCATAAGAAACAACATTATTTCATCCCCAAATTGTGGAGATTGATTCAGTCCCTCACATGGAGCACTCCTCTCTCTGATCCTAATCACCCAGAGCTAGGGCAGATCTCAGACCAGTTTGGGCATCCACAGCACATCCTTACTGTCACCTGCTTACTCTCTATGCTCCGTTGCAGGAATGACGCTCAGAACTCAGCTATACTTACACTTGGAGATTTACTATGGCCAACAGATACACAACAGGATCATCAAGAGGAAAAGAAGCCAAGTGAGGTGTGGAAGTATTCCCAGCATGGAGCTTCTATGACTCGTAGAGGGCACACCTTCCCCATTCCCTCTTGGTAAACGAAGCTCTCTGAACCTTAGTGTTCAGACTCAGAGGCTAATACATGCCTCCTGAGTTAAGCTGATAATTGACCTCTGAGGTGAGTCTTTTCTGATCTGGATACACCCAACATCTCTAGTGGCCCCAAGTGTGACCCCCAAATCTTAGATCAAAGTACCCTATTACTCCAAAGATTCTTAGGAATCAAAGATAGAAGCCAGCTTACTTAGGATATAATCCTTTATCAACAGTGACGGACGCTAATGTCCCCAGATGGAATAAGACCCTGAGTCACCACAGGTTCTGACACTCCCTCTTCCCCTATCACACAGGCTCAGCTTTCAGGAGCTAGATGCTCTCAGACTTTGGGGAAGAGTGAGGGCAGGAGCAGAAAGACAGCCTTCCTACTTCTGTGTTTCTATGTCCTACACACAGGAGACACTAGCTAATTATATCTTTATTAACAATTCTCTCAGATCAGAGTTTCAGTTTCACTTTTCATTAGCTTAATTCAAATGTTAATCATTCTGAATTAAGGAGAAAAAAACAATAACCTTTCTTCTATTAAGAAGATAATATTGCGATTAAAATTTTAAGTAGGCCTTTCAACAATTAACCTGTTGAAATTAAATGTATCTCAATATGTATGAAGGACTGAATGTTTTGCCAGTCTCCTAGGCACCATTTATCTATAACCCAACCAGCCAAATCCATTGTCATCAAATCAACTCATAGCAGACATGGAGGACAGAATAGAACTGTCCCATAGGATTGCCAAGGCTGTAATCTTATTGAAGCAGACTGCCTCATCTTTCTCCCATGGCAAGGTTGTTGGGTTCAAACGTCCCACCTTCTGGTTTGCTTAAGCATTGCACCACCAATATCTCTACCTACAGTGTCCTTCCTTTCCTCCATCTAAGGGACTTGTAGTCAAATGTCACTGACTCTTCGGAACTGTCAAGTCAAGTCTTCCACTGAACATTATTCCCTTGTGTTCCCATAGCTTATCTCTAATTGTTTTTGCAATTACCCTGCACCCCTTCTGTCCTTTTCATGTCATTTCCAGTTCCCATTTACATACCTGTGATCTTGTTTACATTTGTGCACAGTTCTTTTATTTAATAAATGAGAACATAAATGAACTAATCTGAGAATGGATGAGATAGCAAAGGATGACTGACGTCTACATGGAGAATAACAACCAGAGCTGACTAGCTGGATGTTGATAAACCATGAGCACCAGTATCTGTGGACGCATATGTAATGGGGCACTTGTGATCAAAAAGTCAGACTGAGTCACATGTTGCATTTGAGTTAATCTTTTCACAATAGACTGTAAAGAGGCAGCAGAAAGACAATCTCAACACAGGAAGTCTCTGTTTATTCATACAAAGAGGATATGTAATGGGCACGAGCTTCCTTCTGACTCCTCAATGTCAGGAATTTTAATATAGAATCTCCTAAACACTAAACCAGGAGTCCTGATGTGGTGCTGTGGGCTAATGCATTCAGACTGCAATGTCATTTGAATTGCAAGGTCAGCGGTTCAAGCTCAGCAGCTGCTCCTGGGGAATTCTATACAGGGTTGCTATGGGTTGGAAATGACTTGGAGGCAATTAACAACGACAAACACTAAACCCACCACTGATCTGTCATTCTGCGATAATGTGGCGGCTTGTTTGTTGCTCCGATGCTAGAAGCTATGCTACTAGTACACTAGCAGGATCACCTGTGGTGGACAGGCTTCAGCAGAGCTTCCAGACTAAGACAGACTAGGAAAAAGGAGAGGAGACTACTTTTGAAAGGCTAGTCACTGAAAACTGTATGAATAGCAGCAGAATATTGTCAGATACAGTGTCAGAAGATGTTGGAAGGAACTGAAAATATGACTACAGAAGAGCTGATTCCTCAAAGATAATGTTAAAGACACAAAAGAAATAAAGCTTTTGGGACCTTCATTTACTGATGGGGCACAATTCAAAATGAGAAGAAACAGCTGCAAACATCTGTTACTAATCCAAACCTGGCATGTACAAAGTATGAATCTAGGAAAATTAGAATTTATCAAAAATGAAATGAAACACATTAAGATTGGTATTCCAGACATTTGTTATTGCTGTTAGGTGCCAGTGATGATATAATTGAAGAATTTTACCAAACTCTTCAATCTGCTATTGATTCTTTACAATTTTTGTGAGATTTTCTATATGTTCTGCAATAAACATATTTGGTTTCATAACTAGAAAAAGCATCAGCTGAATGACTCAGTAACAGTTCAATGATGAAAGATATTATTTTTATTTCTTGACTGTCATGACTGAACTGTGATAAGGAGAGATCTTTTGGGTTTTTGTTGAAGTTTGCTACTAAGCCAGATTGAAATATAGAAGTAGTAATCCTGTTGACAAGGAGTCCTACAAGTATGTGGTTAAGTACTCAGCTAACTGAAAGATCAAAAGATGTAACTGTCTGCTTCCATAGAGATGATAGCAATAGAAAACCTATGAGGGCAGTTTTACTCTGTCCAACAGGGTGGAGTCCTGGTGTGGTGATGTGGGTTAATGTACCAGACTGAAAAGTCGTTTGAACTGCAAGGTTGGTGGTTCAAGCTCACCAGCTGCTCTTCAGAAACCCTACACAGTGTCGCTATGGGTCAGAACTGATTCGATGGCACTTCGCAACAACAACAACAACAGCAGGGTTGCTGTAGGAGTCCTGTGTGGTGCTATAGGATAAGCATTGGACTGCTAATCACAAGGTCAGCAAACTCACCAGCCACTCCTCAAAAACCCTGTACAGGGATGTTTGAGTCAGAACAGAATCGATGGCACTTAACAACAACACCAAGCTAGGGATGACATGAGTCAACATTGACTCAACTGCATTGGCTTTATTCCTATTTATAAATAATGTTGACACCCAAATCTCTTTTCTTTTACAGTCTAATTGGCAGTAATCCCTGTGTACTCCTTGTAGAAAGCTGGAGAAAAAACTTCCTGTGGAGAGGAGTTTTCTCCCCAAAGAAATCCCATTGCTATTATTAGGTGCAGTTTAGTCCGTTTTGACTCAAGGACTCCATGTACAACATAGCTAAACAATTCCTGGTCTGGCATTATCTTTATAACCATTGCTATGTATGATCCTGTTGCAGTTACTGTATCAATTGATCCCTCCTAATTTTCACAGACCCTTGACTTTAGCAAGCATGATTTCCTTCTCTAGGAGCTAGTCGTTCCTGATAATATGTCCAAAGTACATCAGATGAAGTCTTTCTATCCTTCCTTCTGAGATTCTGGCTCTATTTCTTCCAAGATGGATTTCTTCATATTTCTAATAGTTCATGGCATATTCAGTATTCCATGTCAACACCGTAATTTAAACATATCAATTGTTGTTCAGTCTTCTTTATTCACTGTCCAGTTTTCACATACATATGACATGATTGAAAATATCATGGCATCGGTAAGGCACACCTTACTCCTCAAAGTGACATTTTGGTTTGAACACTAAAAAAGGTAATTTGCAATCGATTTGTCCAATAATCATTTGATTTCATGACTACTACTACCACAGGCTTTGTAGATCTAAGTAAAATGAAATTCTTCAGAACTTCTATCTTTTCTGCATTTTTTATGATGTTTATTGGTCCAGTAGCTAGGATTACTGTTTTATTTATGGTGAGGTGAAATCTACACTGAAGGTCTTTGATCTTCATCTGTAAGTGCTTCAAGTCTTCTTGACTTTCTGCCAACAAGGTTGAGTTTTCTGCATATTGCAACTCATTAATACATTTGCTCCAATTCAGATGCCATATTCTTCTTCATATAATGTCACTTCTCACATTACTTTCTCAGTCTGTAGCTTGAATGTTGTTTCTGTTGTTAGGGAACTTTGAGTTGGTTATGACTCATTGTGATCCTCTACACAACAGAACAGAACACTGCCCAGTCCTGTACCATCTTCACAATTGTTATGTTTGATCCCATTGCTGTCTCCACTGTGCCAATCCATTCTCATTGGGTGTCTTCCTCTTTTTGGCTGATCTTCCACTTTACCAAGTAAGCTGTCCTTCTTAAGAGACTGATCCCTCCTGATAACATTTCTGATGTATGAGATACAAAGTCTCAACAACCTGGCTTCTAAAGAGCATTCTGACTGTACTTCTTCCAACACAGATTTGTTTGTTAGTCTGGTAGTCCATAATACTTTCAAGACTCTTCTCCAACATCATAACTTAAATGCATCAATTCTTCTATGGCCTTCCTTATTCATTAACTTTCACATACATATGAGACTATTAAAAATCCCATAGCTTGGTTCTGCTGCACCTTAGTCCTCATACTGACATCTTTGCTCTTCAACACTTTTAAAGGAGTCTTGTGCAGCAGATTTAATTAATGTAATATGTCATTTTATTACTTGACTGCTGCTTCGCTGAGTGTTGATGGTTGTTCCAAGCAAAATGAAATCTTTGACAACTTCATTCTTTTCTCCGGTTGTTGTTGTTACTTGCCTTCAAATCAGTTCTTACTCACAGCAACCCTGGATAGGGTTTCCAAAGAGCAACTGGTGAGTTTGCACTGCAGACCTCATGGTTCAAACCAACCTTCTTGTCTACTGCTTATCCTGTAGCATCAGACCAGGGCTCCACATTTATCATGATATTTTTTATTAATCACAGGCCTGCAAGGTCGGTATGAACTGCAACGTTGGTGGTTCAAATTCACCAGTGTTTCCTCAGAAACCCTATACTCAGTCACTATAAGTCAGAACCGACTCAACAGTAGTTAACAACAACAACAACAATTTATTGGTCCAGTTGAAAGGATTTTTGTTTTATTTAAATTGAGGTGCAACCAATACTTGAGGATGTGGACTTTGATCTTCATCATAACAAATTGGACAAGTTTGGTGAAGTGATCCAACTATGATGCACCCCTTTTCTGATTTTCAAACACACAGTGTTGCTTTGTTTTGTTCAAACAAATTTATCTTACTCAGTGTAACTCTTCTTCATGAGCACAATTAAGTGTTCTGGAATTCTCATTATTCACAATGTTTTCCATAATTTGTTATGATTCACATAGCTGAATGCTTTACATAGTCAATAAAATGGTATTCTCTGTTTTAAAACAAGTTCCACTTGACATCAGCAATGATACCCCTCCTTCCATGTACTCTTCTGAATCCAGTTTAAATTTCTAGCTCTTCCCTCTTGATGGACTGTTATAACTGCTTTGAATTATGTTTTAACACACTCTTACTTGTTTGTAATATTAATATTGTTTCATATTTTCCACATTCTGTTGGATCATCTTTCTTTGGAATGTGTATAAATATGGATCTTTTCATTGATTATGCCAGGTAGTTATCTTCCAGATTTCTTGGTATAGATAAGTGTAACATTTGTTTGTTGATGTATCCCAATTGTTATTCCATCAATTCCTGGGGCCTTGTTTTTCACCCATGTCTTCAGTGCAGTATGGGTGTCTTTCTTCATTACTATTGATTCTTGACCTATGGTCCCTCCTGACATGGCTGAATGTCAAACATGCTTTTTACAGAATGACTCTCTGAATTCTTTCTGTCTTTTTGATGCTTCCTGTGCCATTCAATTTTTGCCTCATAAATTCCTTCTCTATTAGAGGGCTTGGATGTTTTCTTCTGTTCTGTTAGCTTGAGAAATGCTGAGCATGTTCTCTACCTTAGGATTTTGAATTCTAGGTCTTTGCACATTCTGTAATACTTTGTCTTCTCAAATTGCTCTTTGAAATTTTCTGTTCAGCTCTTTTGCTTCCTCATGTCTTTCATTTGCTTTAGCATCTCTATGCTGGAGAGCAAGTTTCAGAGTCTCTTCTGACATCCATTTTGGTCTTTAACGTCTCTCTTGTCTTCTTAATGACCTTTTACTTTCTTTCTGTATGATGTTCATGAGGTCACACCACAACTCTTCTTATCATTAGTAACTAATGCATCAAATCTATTTTCCAGATGATCTCCATGTTCAAAGTTAAAATTTGTTTGTCATGGACTTTTTTTTAGTTATCTTCAGCTTAAGACTGAACTTAGAAATAAGAACTTTAAGTTCTGTACCACACCCTGACTCTGGCTTGGTTTTGGCCAGTAATATGGAGCTTTGTCACCCTCTCTTCCCACAGATGGATTCAATTTTATTTTTGTGTATTCCATCTGGTGAGGTCCATGTGTCTAGTTGTCTTTATGTTGTTTAAAAAAGGTATTTGCCCTGAAGAATTCATTGGTCTTGCAAATTTATATCATGAGATCTACAGCATCATTTCTATCTATTTCCCAAAGACTGTTCATTCCAACCTTTGCATTCCAATCACCAGTATTTATAATTACATCCTGACTGAAGGCTTGATCAATTTTATAATGAAAAAAATAGGTAGAATTCTTCAACTTCATCACCACTGGCTTTAGTAGTCTGTGCAAAAATTTGAATAGTAATGGAATTAACCAGTCTTCCTTGTACATATATGTATATTACCCTATAACAAACAGCATTATGCTTTAAGATAGATCTTGAAATGTTCTTTTTGATCATGAGTATGAGGCAGTTCCTCTTCAATTTGTCATTCTTGGCATTGTAAACCTTACAACTGGCAAATTCAAAATGGGCTACACCAGTTCGTTTCAGCTCACTAATGCTTAGGATATTGATCTTTATGCATTGTATTTAACTTTGACAGTTTCCAATTTTCCTACCTTCATACTTTGTGCATTCCTTGTTTCTATGATTAGTGGAGAAAGTAATGGAACCTCAAATATATTCTGGATGTGATCATGACAGCCTCAGGATAGAAAATAGCAAGAGACATACTTAGCCACACACTTTGGATTCAATAAGACATCTTTTCTCTACAACAGAGAAGCTTAAATTTGTGAAGAGATGAATTTCAAGGTGTCTTCTAGGCTTATCCAGGACTTCTGTGTGGTACTGTTGGTTAATGTACTGGACTGCAAAGTCAGTTTTTAACCACAAGGTTGGCTCAACAGTCACTCCTTGGAAACGCTATACAGGGTTGCTATGGGTCAGAACTGACTTGATGGGACTTAACAACAACACTTATCCAAAGAAACCCTGATAGTATAGTAGGTTATATGTTGGACTACTAACCACAAGGTCTGTAATTGGACCCCACTGGGTGCTCTGGTTGAAAAAAAAGAGTCCTTCTGTTATCATAAAGATTACAGCCTCAGAAACCCTATGCAAGGTTGATATGAGTCAGAATAGACTCTACAGCACACCACCACTACCACTAAGCTCATTCATGTTTCATGAGAAGATTATTAATATTTCATTCCTATGACTGAAAATGTTGAGGTTTTCAAAGATTTCACTTAGATCCGTATCCAACACCTATGGAAGCAGCAGCCAAGAAATCAAATGAAATATTGCATTAAGCAAATCTGTTGCAAAAGAATTATTTAAAGGATTAAAGAGCAAAAAAATGTCAGTTTGAATACTAAGGAGTGCCTAGCAGAAGTCGTAGTATTTTCAATTGCTCCATATTCAAGTGAAAACTGGACAATGACTAGGGAAGATTGTAAAGAACGGCTGCATGTGAATTTGGTTTTGGCAAAAAATATTGAATACACCATGGACTGCCTGAATAAGGAACAAATCTGTCTTCGATGAAGTACAGCCAGAATGTTCCTTAGAAGCAGTGATGTCCAGGTTTCGCCTCAGGTACATATAATCAGGATGGACCAGTCCCTGGAGAAAGATATTAAGCTTGGTAAAGTAGTGTGTAAGTAAAAAATTGGAAGACTTTTAATGACATAGATTGACCTAATGGCTGCAGCAATGGACTCAAACATGGTAATTATTGTGAGAATGGCTCAAGACTGGATAGTTTTCATTCTATTGTATATAGGGTTATTATGAGTCAGAGTTCTGTTATTGCAATTGGCTAAAAATGATAATTGTTTTGATTTCTCAGAACTGGACAATGTTTCATTCTATTGTATATAGGATCACTATGAGTCAGAGTTCTAATATGGCAGTGTAAGATAAGCACTGGACTGCTAAACACAAGGTCAGCAGTTCAAATCCAC
>NW_006408825.1:1671577-1672264 GCF_000296735.1 Chrysochloris asiatica
TATGCAGATGATACAACCTTGCTTGCTGAAAGTGAAGAGAACTTAAAATACTGATGAAGATCAAAGACAATAACCTTAGATATAGATTGCTCCTTTATATAAAGAAAACAACAATCCTCACAACTCGACCAATAAGCAACATCAGTATAAATGAAGAAAATATTAAGGGTGTGAAAAACTTCATTTTGCTCAGATCAACCATCATCACTCATGAAAGCAGCAGTTAAGAAATCAGATGACATATTGCATTAGGCAAATCTTCTGCACAAAACCACTTTGAAATATTGAAGAACAAAGATGTCAGTTTGAAGACTAACATTCATCTGATGCAAACCATGGTATTTTCAATAACTTTATATGCATTTAAAGTTGGACAGTGAATAAGACTGTAGAAGAAATGATGCCTTTGAATTATGATGTTGAAGGAGAATGTTCACAGTACCATGGACTGCCAAAAGAACAAACATTCTTTGGAAGAAGTACAGCTAGAGTGCTCCTTGGAAATCAGGATGGCTCAAGTATAGCACCAATTCTGAGTTTGGCCCAGGGTTGCAGTGTTTCATTCTTTTATGCATAGGCTCACTATGAGTATGTACTACCTTGATGACACCCAACAACAACAGCAACAACAACAATAAGTCTGAACTGACTGGACAGCACTTAACAACAATTACCTGAGTCAGAGTT
>NW_006408825.1:1698197-1699349 GCF_000296735.1 Chrysochloris asiatica
CATCTGTTGAAGAGACTATCTCCTCCTCATGCAATACACTTAGGCATTTTGTCAAAAATTAGCGGGCTGTATGTGGATGGGTTAATTTATGGATTCTCTATTCTGTTCCATTTATCAATGTATCGTTCATTGTACCAATACCAGGCTGTTTTGACCACTGTAGCCGTGTTTTGAAGTCATAGAGAGGCTTCCAACCTTATTCTCCTTTTTAAGTTGTGCTTTGCTTATCATTTATCTCTTTCCTTTCCATAATAAAGTTTTTAATAGTTTTTTCCATCTCTTTGAAGAATGTCGTTGGAATCTGGATTGGGATTGCATTATATGTGTAAATTACTTTGGGCAGTATTGACATTTTCACAATGTTAAGTCTTCTTATCCAGGAGCATGGTATATTCTTCCATTTTTGGAAATCTCTTTTGCTTTCTTGTAGTAGTGTTTTGTAGTTTTCCTTGTATAGGTTCTTTGTTTCTCTGGTGACATTTTATTCCTAGATGTTTCATTCTTTGGGTGGCTATTGTAAAGGCTATTGCTTTTGTAATTTCCTTTTTAGCGCTGTAATTGTTACTATAGAGGAATCCAATTGATTTTTGTATGTTGATCTTACATCCTTCCACTTTGCAGAATCTTCCAATGAGGTCTAATAGCTTTTTTACTGAGTCTTTGGGGTTTCCTATGTATAGGATCATATCGTCTGCAAATAGAGAGAGTTTTACTTCCTCTTTGCCAATTTGGATGCCTTTACTTTCCCTATCTTGCTGTATAGCTCTGGCTAAGACTTTCAGCGCAATATTGAATAGGAGTGGTGACAAAGGGAATCCTTGTCTGTTTCCTGTTCTCAGAGGGAAGGCTCCAGTTTC
Source organism: Chrysochloris asiatica (assembly GCF_000296735.1). Taxonomy (NCBI): domain Eukaryota; kingdom Metazoa; phylum Chordata; class Mammalia; order Afrosoricida; family Chrysochloridae; genus Chrysochloris; species Chrysochloris asiatica. Next base: position 1,699,055 of record NW_006408825.1, read on the forward strand.
TTTCCATTGAGAATAATGTAGGCTGTTGGTTTTGTACATCTGCTCTTAATTATGACGAGGAATTTTGCTTTCAATTCCTTTTTGTTTAGTGTTTTCATCAGGAATGGATGTTGGATTTTGTCAAATGCCTTTTCTGCATCAAATGATACGATCATTTTTTTTCCTTACTTATATGGTGGATTACATTGATTATTTTTCTAATGTTGAGCCATCCTTACATCCCTGATGTGAATTCCACTTGGTCATGATGTATTATTTTTTTGATGGGCTGCTAGATTCTGTTAGCTAGGATTTT
>NW_006408825.1:1701036-1721526 GCF_000296735.1 Chrysochloris asiatica
CCTTATACAAGAGGAGACGTGGAGAAGAATCAGAGTGAAGATGAGCATGGGAAAATGGAGGTGGACTTTGGAGTGATATATCTATATGTCATTGAACACCAAGACTAGCTAGCCATCACCAGAAACTAGGAGAGATGCATGGGGCAGATTTTCTCTCAGAGCTTCCTAAAGGAACCAATCTTTCTGACATGATGATTTTGGACTTTTGGGTACCAAAACTGTGAGTTGATGCATTTCTATTCTTATAATCCACTCCATTTCTTGTACTGTAGTATAGTCATCCCAAGTCACCAATTTCAGGAGCAGCCTATTAGAAGATGATGGTGGCTTAGACAGGTAGTAGCAGAGTGGGTGGGTGTGACCATAATAATCCAGATGCTGTTTGTATATGGAGGCAATGCAGTCTGGATAGTCTGAGTATGTGAATGAGAGAGCAAGAGTAAAGAGACACAAAATGTATGTTTTTAGAGCTATTGGAAGGGAAGCAGGTCAAAGCATTTCCATGGGGACAACCGTTTTGCTACTTGTCCCCTTTTGTTATTGAGTAAGATGCCATGGTTGACTCAGCATTGGCAGGAGGTTGCCTCTGTCCCCTCCCCCACTTTGCATACTTCAAAATAGAGACATTATAGAGGGATAGTCTGGTTACTGCTCTTCAGCATTCTACCAAGGCCATCAGATGGACCCTGTATACTCTTTTATTTGCCATTATGTTGACTCAGACTTACGGCAACCTATGTGTGTTAGAGTAGAGCTGAACTCCATAGGACCATTATGAGTCAGTACTGACTTGAAGACACTTAAAAATAACAACAACAACAACAACAACATTAGTAAGGTTGAGAATCATGGCCTGTTTTGGGGGACTAAGATAATCAATACTGCAGAGGTAAGGATGAGATACAGGGTTGCAGATGTTTTATCCTCATTTCATATAAGACATTCCAGTCAAGTCTGTCATAAAAATTCCTGACACGAACACAGATATTGATTCAAAACTGCCACCTGCTACTTAACCACATTGAGAGGCAGGAGCTTAATGCATCAGATGTTATTTGCTATTTAGTCTCAGGTGGTAGTCCAGAATCAATATCCTTAAATCAAGAATCTCTATATTAAGCAGGATCAGGGCAATTTATTACAATTCTAATCTTTTAGTGTTGTTAGCATATGGAAGCAGGCAGAGTCCTGTAGAATTCCATGTCATATGGTTCCCCACATTTCCTTCATGTGATTCTACTTAATTATATTCTCTATTTACTAAAATGTACCTGAAGCAGGACTACTCTAAGATACATTGGTGACAATATTTTCATTGCTTGAAAATGTTAAAAGTGACTAATGACATTTGTTTTGAGAAATGCTGTTGTTTTGTTAAGTGCCACCGAGTTGGTCATGACTCAAAGTGACCCTATGTAGAATTTCCAAGGAGTGGCTGATGAGTTTGAACCACCAACTTTTTGATTCAAACTGACCTTGCAGTTGAGTGCGATACTGTTTAAAATTAGTCAATGTAAAATGATTATGTCTGACAGCAGTGAAAATAACATCAGTCAAGAACTAACGTGTAGAAGGAGGATATTAGATTTTAAAAAGAGTTTGCTGTTGAGAAGAAACAAATCTTATCCCAAACTTTCCTGATGTTGTTAGTTGTCATTGAGTCAGTACCAACTACATGGACAACAGAACACAATCATGCCTTGTCCTGCACCATCATCAACATCAGTGATTTGTTTGAGTCCAGTGACAACAATGGTTAATCTGTCAGCCCATCTCATTGAGCTATTTCCTCATTTTCACTGACCCTCCACTTTTTCAAACATATTACACTGTTGTAGTGATTTGTCTTTCTTGCGGATGAATCTAACATAAGTTAGCTGAAGTTCCATCATCCTCTCTTATAAGGAACATTCTCTTATTTCTTCTAAGACTGATCTGATCATTCTTCTGGAAGCTCATGATATATTCAATGTGCTTTGCTAACATGAGGAGCCCTAGTGGCTCTGTAGAACAAAAACTAGACTGCTAAACTGAAAGTTCAACAGTTTAAATCCACCAGTTGCTCTGAGGGTGAAAAATGAGATTGCCTTTTCCTGTACATATTTATAGCATCTGAAACCTATACAGGGTTGCTATGAGTCAGAATCAAATCTATGGCAGTAAGAATTTGAACACATCAATTATTCTTCTGTATTCACTTGGCATTATCCTACCTTTACATGAATATGAGGGTATTGAAAAGACAAAAGTTTTCCTAGAGTCTGCAAATGAGCTATTCTATGGTTCCCACTAACTACTTTTAGGATGCACATCATTTCTTCATAGAACAAAAATGTTTTCTTGAGCTCACTCTCTGAAGGAAATTTGTCGCAGGAGATTCCTTACAATCCTTGGGAGGTGGAAAGACTCATAGCTAAAAATTACATGCTGTGTTTAAAGGAGTGTCCTGGTGTGGTGCTGTAGGATAATTTCTGAACTGCAAGGCAGGCTTGAACCTCAAGGTCGGTGGTTCAAACTCACCTGTCACTCCATGGAAACCCTATTTAGGGTTACTATGAGTCAGAATTGACTAGATGGCACTTAACAAAAGCAACAATGTTCAACGGAGACCCACAGAGTTCTTTCTTGCTTTGTCCTGATGAAAGTCAAGCTCTAGGTTGAAGGTGTCTCTGATACAGTTCTACTGGGCAGTGTTGTTGTTGTTGTTAACTGCCATCAAGTTGGTTCTGACCCATAGTGACACTATATAGGGTTTGCAAGGAGCAGCTGGTGAGCTTGAACCACCAACCTTGCAGTTCAAATGGTTTTGTAGTCTAGCACATTAACCCGCAGGTCCATACCAGGATGCCACTGGGCATTAGGATGCTTAGGGTGCTTTTTTCACATTGTTTGTATACTGGGACAGCTGTGAATCCTTGAGTATAAGTCTTATGGTTGATAAATGCTGTTGAGTCAGTTCTGACTCATAGCAACCAGGTGTAGGATTTCTTAGGAGTGGCTAGTGGGTTTGAACTGCTGACCTTACAGTGAAAACTGACCTTGTGTTCCAATGCATTATCCTTCAGGGCCATAACAGGTGGGAAAACATAGTAAAGTTCAATCAAATATATTATGAGATAGAGTACTAAATTCACATTGTTTTTGTTTTGTTTTGTGCCTTCAAGTCAACTTTCTACACATAACAATCCCATGTGACAGAGTAGAATGGTACCATAAGATTTTCTTGATTTCGTTGTTATTGTTAAGTGCCGTCAAGTCAATTCTGACTCATAGAGACCCTGCATAGGATTTCTGAGGAGCAATTGGTGAGATTGAACCACCAAACTTGTGGTTTGCAGTCCAAGGCTGATTCTACAGTGCCACACTAGGAGTCCTTCTTGATTTTAATCATTATGAATTCAGAACACTAAGTTTTTCTCCTACAGAGCTAGTGGGTAGTAATGAACTACCTGTTGAAACCATTATCAACACATTCAAATACATGCTATAAATTGGAAACTTTCTAAGAAAACTCTATATACTTAAGTAGTGCCTTGAATTTACTTTATGTGTCTTTTCTATACAAAGTCATCTTAATTCCCACCAAGTGATTGATTGGGACTATGCAAATAACGTATGCTGTTGTTATTAATTGTCATTGAATCAGTTCTGACTCAGTGATCCTGTGTAGGGTTTCTGAGGAGTGTCTGGTGAGTTTGAATGGCCGACCCTGCTGTTCAAATTACCTTGAAGTCTAGTGCTTATTCTAAGGTCCCACACCAGGATTCCAGTACTCTAAAGCTGGGAGTTGTTAGTTTTGCCCTTCACCTAGCTTAAAAGGATCATCAATAAGGAAGAACATGAATGACATGTGAAATCCCCTCTTAGAGAAAGATGTGACAGCAAGAGGCAACAGCAGAGGTAGTGGCATGGAAAAAGAGAGCAGCTTTGAGTTCTAGGCCTATGGAATAAATAAAGTTGAGTGTGTATGGACAAGAGACTGGCCTGAAGAATGTACCCTTTATGCATTGAAATACTGCTAAAAGAACATTGTAACATGTGCTCAAGCAGGTCAGGGGACAAGGAGCCACATGACTGAGAGGCTGAAAGCCAGAGTGAGGCGTGCCTGCAATATGACAGACAAGAGGCATTCCTGATTTGAAAGCTGCTGCATCCTGAGTTGGTTTTGATATTGAACTGCACCCTGTTCACTTCACTGATAAACCCCATAAATGTGAGTATTGTTATGAATTTTCTGTGGCCATTGCATTGGATCATGGAACCCAGATGCGAAGCCAAGAGCGCTGTGGGAGGGAAATTAAAAATCCTTGTATTATTTGGAGATCATACAGTCTGGCTCATAAACAAGCAGTTCCTGTCTGTTTGAGTCATTAATAATCACAATAGCTAATATTTGTGGAACAGGCACCACAAATATAGAAGCATCTGCTATAATAACTTTACTCAGTTCATCCTCCACGCGTTCTCATAATCCAGGTACTCATATTAGCTTTCATTTTTATGATGAAGAAATGACACCACCAAAAAGCAACCAAATCATCTGAGATAGACCAGCTGGAAAACTGAAGGATCAGATGCATGCACAGGATCAGCTTGCACAGCCATTTCAATATGGATTTTTTGAAGCTCAGTTTGTATTTAACCTTTTGATTTATTTATTTTGATGAAGCAAAGATATTAGATTACACAACCCATGTCTTTGTTTTAGCAACGAGAAAATTGTGAAAATTCAGAAGCTAGGCAGCCAAATGTATTTAGATTGTAATTTAAAGAATTCAATTGGGATTTTGTTTGTTTCTGTAACAAAGGTAATTTGGACTTGAACTACTGTAATTTCTTTGCCAGTGTCATTCAGGGAAACTTCAATCAAGGAAGAAAATTGGTGAGAATCAGGGTATCCATGATAAAGGGGACTTGAGTGACTAAATAAAGATCTGTCATAATTGTTGTCACCATAAACTTGTTTTCACAGAAATTATCTTGTTGTTAGATGCCATTGAGTTGATACCAACTCATAGGGACTTTTTACAGAACGAAACACTGCCAGGTCCTGTGACAACCTCAGTTGTTTGAGCCTATTTCTGGTGCCATTGTACCAGTATATATCATTAGGGATCTCTCTCTCTCTTTTTTTTTTTTTTTTGCTGACTCTCCACTTTAACAAACATGATGTCCTTCCCCAGGGACTGTTACCTACTGATAATGTGTACAAAGTAGGAGCTATGAAGTCTGGCCATCCTGATTTCTAAGGAACATTCTGGCTTTACTACTTCTAACACAAATGTGTTTGTTCTTTGACAGTCCATGGTACTTTTACTCTTCTCTTTCAATACCATAAGTTAAATTTCAATTCTGAAGTCTTCCTTAATTATTGTCCAACTTTCACATGCATATAAAACTATTGAAAATACCGCAACTTGGATCATATGCACCTTACGCCTCAAACAGATACCTTTGCTCTTGAACACTAAAGAGGTCTTGTGCAGCAGATTGGCCTAATGCAATATGATATTTCATTTTTTGACTACTGCTTCCCTGAGTGTCAATGGTTGGTTCGAGCAAAACAAAATCTTTGATAACGTCAATCTTTACTCCACTTATATGGCTGATATTTACTGGTTCATTGATGAGGATTTTTGTTTTCTTAACATTGAGGTGCAACTCATACCAAAGGTTGTGGTCTTTGAGCCTCTTCATCAATAAATAGTTTAAGTCCTTTGGGGTTTCAGCAAGCAAGGTTATATCATCTGAATATAGCAGGTTGTTAATGAGTCTTCTACCAATCCTGAAGTCAAGCTCTTCTTCAAAGAACACAACTTCTCTGATCTCAATAATACATAAAACAAAAACTGTTACTATTTCTCAAATACCTGTTACAGATTAGTATTTCTCTCTTATTATATCAGTTGGGCTTTCCAACAGTCCAATGAGTCACTGGTATTTATTCTGGCTTTAACACCCAGGCTCTTAATCATTATAATATGTTGCTTCTTAGGTAAAAAGTGGAGCAAAACCTAAATTCAGGTCACATGTTGTTGTTGTTAAGTGCTGTCAAGTTGATTCCTACTTAGAATGACCCTATATAGGATTTCTGAGGAGCTGCTGGTGAGCTTGAACTGCCGACCTTATGGTTCAAACTGACTTTGCAGTCCAGAATATTAACCCACAGTGCCGCATCAGGACTCCAGATCACAGGTAGCTATCTGCAAATTAAAGAATGTTGGATTGTGTCCATTCATTTTTAATCAACTTTTTTTCAAAACATCCACTTTGATAGCTATGAAGTCTGGCCATCCTGATTTGATAGTTTCTGCAAATATTTATTGAGTAACTTGAGTATGCCAAACACTCAAGTGTATGGAAATGAGGAAGGTTCTCACCAAGTATGCATTTTATTTGAGGGAAATTAAATAAAATCTATAGGAGGAGTGACTGATTCTCACTGTGGAGCACATGGAATCATTCATAAAAGGGAAATATCAAACAGCTGGAAATTGAAGAATGAGTTCAACTGAACAAGAAGAGAAGGAGGGACTGACTTTTGAGTGAGAAGTAAAGAAGTACAAAAAAAAGTGCTACTGAATTTATTTTGATTTATCATCACCCATGTGTGCAGAGTAAGGAGCTCTGGTAGCATAGTGGTTACAAATTGGACTGCTAACCTCAAGGTCAGCAGTTTGAAACTACCAGCTGTTCCATGGGAGAACAATGAGGCTTTCTTCTCCCATTAATATTTGAGCCTTGGAAACCCTTTGCAGGGTCACTATGAGTTGGAACCGACTCCACGGTACTTGACAACAATGTGTGCAGAGTAGAACTTGGATCCAAGAAGTATGACTTTTTGATCAAGATGATGATTTTTCAGAAGCAAATGAATAGGCCTTTTCCTTAAGACTCCTCTGGGTGGGTTTGCAGTGCCAACATTTACTGGTGTATTTGAGTATTTTATGGCTTATGCTTAGACTACTCAAGGAAGGGTGTTGGTGATTGTGATGGTGGTGGTGAGCCTTGTGTTATTTCTAAATCATAGCGACCCTTCATAGGGCTTCTGAGGTTGTAAATCTTTACAGGAACAGAAAGCTTCATCTTTCTTTCACAGAGTGGCTGGTAGATTCAAACTTCTGACCTTTTGGTTAGTATTCCAATTCCTAACCACAACACTATCAGGGCCCCTTCAAGGGAGAGTAAAGTCACAGAAATAAGAAAGTGTTTTGTTTAACTAAAAAATGAAATGTTGGGTAGCATAGACTCATCACTTTAAATCATCCAACATATAATTTTGTTTAGTATTTCTTATATTTCTTAACTAACTCATTGGAATTAAAGTTTGAGATAAGACTACACTAATATTTTGTTTTATTGAAGAGAAAATAAGAAAAAAAGATAGAAAATAAAGGAATGAAAGAACCACATGCAAATTTGGCTGCTACAAAGGTTAAGTGTTTTGGATTAATTGCCATGATATATAAGTGCTGTCCTCTTTCATAGGGCAAAATGAAGTAAACTTTCTAACCATGTGTTTGACCGGATCATGCACAATTCTGAATAAATGTTGCTATGTGATCGTCACCCTTTGCTTTAAAAATGAGTGTTTATTCACTCTACTGCAGAAATGCTGTCACAGAATGTGTTTCTCACCAGGGTTTTTAAATATTTACATCGCCTGATTAATAATTTATATCTGGTATTCTCGACCTTAGAGTCATGAATAATTCACATGTTCATTTAAGATTTGTAACTGTTCTATGCCATGATAAACCGCACCAAACAAAGGGCCCCCGGTGCTTTAGTAGTGAAAGTTTGCAATGCGCTCAGGCTTTCCTTTCTGTTTCTGCAGAGGTTGGAAATAAGAGCCATCAGCAAATACGATGGTGCAGTGACTGCAGAGGTTGGAAATAAAAGCCATCAGTAAATACGTTGGTGCAATGACTGTATGTGCCTGCCGAGTGTCTTACTGAGAAAGGGTCTAGTACATGGACCAGAAGACACCCTATAGCACCAACATTCTACAAACAACTCTGAGAAGAGAATTTTGTTGGCTGTACTTCTAATTAATGGGAAAGGACTGAAGCATGTTGATTAAATTTCACAGTGCCTCACTGCTCATTTTAAGTAATTTGAAATGTGTACAACATACACACATGTATGCATGTGTATGTGTATGTAAACAGGTATGTTTGTGTGTGCAGGCACTTGTATCTGCACATGGATACATGTGTGAGTATATTGGACACATGTGTGCACAAATAAGCACATGCATGACAGCACAGATGCACATGAGTATGTATGTACAGGGCATTGTGTCCATGTGCCCAATCACGTGTGTGTATGTGTGCAGAGAAGTGTGTTGTGTGGGCATACTGGTTTGTGTGAGTGCATATGGGCATGTGCGTGTCATGAATATACATCTCTAATATCATTATATTTTCCATAAAATAAAATTGATAAAAACAGTAGGAAAATAAGATGAATTTTTGTGTGGTTGCCATATTACCTGTGAAATTGGTTACAGTGAAATGTTTATTTTTAATTTCACTTATTTTCAGTAAACTAAATATCTGTTTGAAGAGCAGAGATGTCAACTTGAGGACTAAGGTGCGCCTGACCCAGGCCATGGTGTTTTCAATAGCCTCATATGGATGTGAAAGCTGGACAGTGAATAAGAAAGATCGTAGAAGAATTGATGCCTTTGAGTTGTGGTGTTGGAGGAGAATACTGAAAGTGCCATGAACTGCCAAAAGAACCAATAGATCTGTTTTGGAAGAAGTGCAGCCAGAGTGCTCCTTGGAGGCCAGGATGGCTAAGCTTCGTCTCTCATACTTTGTACACATTGTCAGGAGGGAACAGTCACTGGAGAAGGATGTCATGCTGGGTAGGGTGGAGGGTCAGAGAAAAAGAGGAAGACCCCCAACGAGATGGATCAGCCAGGTGGCATCATTGATGGCGTCAAGTGTGGCAGCGGTAGTGAGGTTGGCCCAGGATCCGACATTGTCTTGTTTTGCTGTGCATGGGGTCGCTATGAGTTGGCTCCGACTCGATGGCACCTGACAACAACAACAACAACAAATATCTGTTAATAGTTAGCTGATCTCAACATAATTGTTTTATTACAAAGGAAATAACCATTTGGCAACTTTAAAGGACTTATATGGCAGTTCAAGCTCACCAGGTGCTCCTTGGAAACCCCAAACAGGGTCACTTTGAGTCAGAACCAACTCCATGGCACTTAACAACAACAGCAACAACATAAGGATTAAAAAAAAGGGTAAATAATTAATTAAAGTTTTCTGTTTGCAATTCAGTTTAGTGTCTCCATATATATGGCTTCATGTAAGGATCCTCTACATGGGTAATTGTGTTTGGACAGCACCATAAGGGGAATATATTATACAGTTATTCCCCTTTAACTTTGCCCCCAAATCTTCTGTTCCTTTGCTTGAGACCCATCTACTGTATCATAATTTCCATGAGACTCTGGCTCATCTCCTGGAGAACCTTATTCTTATTCTTTAGCTAGTTCATTCACTTAATTTATGAAATATCTAAGGTAATAGTAGATTTCACCTTAGAAAGCTAAAGTTCTGCCATATTTGTTTCTTTTGATGAAAGAACACCAGTTTATTTTCCCCCAAGATATTAGCTGGCAATCTGCTTATGGGATATGGGTTTATTCTCAGCCTTAAGGCATGGGTGGTTAATTTTAAGATCAACTGGTCTTGATGTTGGAGTCCTAGTGTGGCGCTGTGGGTTAATGTGCCAGACTTCAAAGCTGCTTGAACTGCAAGGTCAGTGGTTTAAGCTCACCAGCTGCTCCTTGAAAACTCTACCTACTTGAAGGCACATAACAATAGCAATGGTCTTGATGTTGCTATGAAGATATTTACATATGATTATTTTTTAAATCTGTTGGCCTTTAGTAAATTAAATAACTCTTAATAATGTGGGTGGGCCTCATCTCATCAGTGAAAAGCTTTCATATAAAAAGCTGACACTCCCCTAGGGAGAAGAATAGACATCCGGCCTGAGTTTCCAGCCTCTACCTTGCCTTACAATTTAAGACGCTAAACTTGTGGACTTTTCAGCGTATCATCTGGCTATGGATTTGGGGAGTTACAGCTCCCCACAATTGTGTGACTCCATTGCTTTCATTCTCTTTACATATGTATATATCTTCTTGGTCATTATGCTTCTCTGGAAGGAGCCCCAGTAGCTCTGTGGATTAGGTGTTGAGCTGCTAACTTCAAGGTTTATTGTTCAAACTCACATATGCTCCAAATGAGAAAAATGAGACTGTCTGCTTCCCAAAAGATTTTCAGTCTAGGAGATATTATGTAGAGTAGCTATGAAGTGGGATCAACTCAATGCTAATGAGTCTGATATTTTGGTGGTGGGGGACAGTTCTGTTTCTCTGGAGAACCTTGACTAGAACAAGTATTTATGACAATCATAACACTGTTTGCAGTTATGGGTTTCAAGTGGTCATATGTGTTTGTCGGGGTTACAGACAGAAGACAAAATCTAATATGGAGACATTTTCCACTTTAGAATCATATATATATACATATATATAGGTTATTTTGCCACCACTGGGAGTGCAAGAGAAGCAGAAATCAGGAGACATCCCTGAATTTGGGATTACATAGCATGAAATCTGGGCATGTAGAGTCCATGGGCTACACTTTCTGCTTCCACCATCACTGGTGGCACCGTACTGCCTTATCACAGACACTGAGCACACTGGTTCTTATCCACTGAAAACCGCCCCATAAGGACATAATGCCCAACTCCCTTTTGCCTGTGGCATTCACAGCATTGAATCTCCCTGGAAGTTTATTCTCCAGATCTCAGGTGTTGTTGTTGTTATTGATGTTAGGTACCATGCATATAGAGTTGATAGCCATGCATACTGCCCTATGCAAAACAGAGTGAAACAGTGCATCATCCTGTGCCAACATCATAATCGTTGCTATATTTGAGCCCACTGCTGCTACCACTGTGCAAATCCATCTTGTTGAAGGTCACCCTCTTTTTCTCTAACCCTCCACTTTACCAAGCATAATGTCCTTCTCCAGGGACTAGTCCCTTCTGATAATATATCCAAAGTATGAGAGATGAAGTCTGGCCATCCTAGTTTCCAAGGAACACTCTGGTTGTACTTCTCCCAACAAAGATCTCTTTGTTCTTTTGGCAGTCCATTGTACTTTTAATATCTTCCCAGCACCATAATTTAAATGAATCAATTCTTCCATGGTCTTCTTTCTTCACTGTCCAACTTTCATGTGCGTATAAGATTACTGAAAACACCATGGGTTGGGTCAGGCACACTTTAGCCCTAAAATTGGCATCTTCAGCAGTTAAAGATCTTGTTTAGCAGATTTAGCTACTGCAATGTGTCATTTGATTTCTTGACTGCTGCTTCTATGAGTGTTGATGGTTGATCCAAGCAAAATGAAGTCTTTGACAATTTCAATCTTCTCTCCATTGATGTGAATGTTGCTTATTGTTCAGTGGTGAGGGCTTTTGTTTTCTTTCCATTGAGGTGCAAGCCATACAGAAAGGCTTTATCAGTAAATATTTAGAGTCCTTTTGCCTTTCAGCAAACAAGGTTATATCATCTGCATAATGCAGATTGTTAATAAGTGTTCCACGAATCCTGATGCCGTGTTTTGCTTTATATAATGCAGTTTCTTTGATTATTCACTCAGCATACAGATTGAATAAGTATGGTGAAAGAATACAACACTGGTGCACACCTTTCCTTATTTTAAACTATTTGGTGTTTCCTTGTTCTGTGTGAAAAATTGCCTCTTGGTCTAGGTACATGTTTCTCATTAGCATTTTCTACAATATTGTCCACAGCTTGTCATGTTCAATACAATCAAAAACCTTTGTATAGCCAATAAAGCACAGATAAACATCTTTCTTGTATTCCCTGCTTTCAGTCAAAACCCATCTGATAACAACAGTGACATTCCTCTTACATGTCCTCTTCTTAGTCTGGCTTGAGCCTCTGTAAGTTCTTTGTCAATGTATGGTTGCAGCTGTTTTTGTATTATCTTTAGCAAAATTTGACTTTCATGTGATATTATTGATATTGCCTGATGATTTCTGCATTCCATTGTGTCACCTCTCTTTGGAGTGAGTACAAATCTAGATCTCTACCAGTCAGTTGGCTGATAGTGGTCTTCTGAATTTCTTGACATAGATGAGTGAATGCCTCCAGTGCCACATCAGTTTGTTGAAAGGTTTCAATTTGTATTCCATCAAGTTCCTTTGCCTGGTTCTTTGTCAATGCCTTCATTGCACTTCAGACTTCTTCCTTCAGTATCAATGGATCTTGATCACATGTTACCTCTTGAAATGGTTGAACATCAACCATTTATTTTTGGGACAGTGATTGTGTATTCCTTCATATTCTTATGGTGTTTTCTGCATCATTCACTATTTTGCCCAAGTTGCTGTTGTTGTTAAGTGCCATCAAGTTGATACCGACTCATAGCGACCCAATGCACAACAGAAGGAAACACTGCCCAATCCTGGGCCAACCTCACTATTGTTGCCACGTTTGAACCCATTGATGCTGCCACTTGGCCAATCCATCTCGCTGGGGGTCTTCTCTTTTTCTCTGACCCTTCCTCCACCCTACCAAACATGATATCCTTCTCCAGTGACTGGTCCCCCCTGACATAATGTCCAAAGTATGAGAGATGAAGTTTGGTAGGGTGGAGGGTCAGAGAAAAAAGAGGAAGACCCCCAGCGAGATGGATTGGCCAAGTGGCAGCATCAATGGGCTCAAGTGTGGCAATGATAGCCAGATTGGCCCAGGATGGGGCAGTATTTTATTCTGCTATGCATAAGGTCGCTATGAGTCGGTACCGACTCGATGGCACCTAACAACCACAACATTGGCCCTTTGCTTTCTTCCTGTATGATAGTCTTGGTGTCATACCACAACTCGTCTGGGCTTCAGTCATAAGTGTTTAATGCATTAAATCTATTGTTGAGATGGTCCATAAATTCAGGTAAAATATGTTCAAGGTTATATTTTTGGTTCTCATGGACTTGTTTTAATTTTCTCCAGCTTCAGCCTGAATTTATATATGATCAGCTGTTGGTCTGTTCCACAGTCTGCCCCCGGCCTTTTTTGATTGAGATATGGAGCTTTTCCATCTCTTCCTACAAATGTAGTCTATTTGATTTCTGTGTATTCCATCTGGTCTGATCCATGTGTTTAATTGGCTTTTAGGCTGTTTGAAAAATATATTTACAATGAAGAAGTCATTGATCTTGCAAAAATCTATCATGCAATCACCAGTATAATTTCTATTACCAAGATCATATTTTCGAACTACTGATCCTTCCTCTTTGTTGCCAACCTTTGCATTCCAATCACCAATAATTATCAATACATCTTGCGTGCACCTTTGATCAATTTCAAGCTGAAGAAGTTGGTAGAATTCTTCAATTTCATCATCAGTGGCTTTAGTGTTGGTGGGTAAATTTGAATAATAGTGGTATTAACTAGTCTTCCTTGTCGTCATATAAATATTATTATATCACAGATAATGTTGTACTTCAAGACAGATCTTGATATTTTTTTGTTGTTGTTGAATGCATCGCCATTTCCTCTCAATTTGTTATTCCTGACATAGTAAATCATGTGATTATCAAATATAAAATGGTCAGTACCAATCCATTTCAGCTCACTAATGCCTAGGATACCAATGTTTATGCATTCCCTTTCATTTTTGATAATTTCCAATTTTCCTAGATTCATACTTCATACATTCCATGTTGTGATTATTAATGCATGTTTACAGGCATTTCTCTCCATGTGCATCATTACAGTCAACTCTACTTTGAAGAGGCAGCTCTTCCTCAGTCACATTTTGAGTTGCCTTTCAACCTGAAGGGCTCCTCTTCTGGCACTGTATCTGATAATATTCTGGTGTTGTTTATTATGTTTAAATATTCAATATTCTGGTGTTAACTGATAGTGTTTCACTGCTATTAATAAGGTCTTCATTGACTAAATGTTCAGAAGTAATCTGTCTCTCCTTCTGCCTTGTCTTTGTCATTCTTGTCTGAAACCTGGCCACCATGGGTGAGACCCTGCTAGTTTTTAAAATACTGTGGCATAGCTTCCAGAAACACAGCAATACCCGAACCACCACAGTATTATGAACTGACAGATGAATGGTTCATCAAGAGCTCTAGTTGTAAGAAAGTCTTGGAAATGTTATTTTTAAACTTCTAACTTTTACAGTATAAGGTTGGGGTTGTGCATCAGGTATGAGAATGTTGGTTGAGTACTAATAAGCAATAGTTTTCACAATATTTAAATTAAACTTTCTTTTTTTTTGTTTGCATTTTGAACATATGAAGACTTTTGTTGGACTTCAAGAAGAATGTTATACCCTGTAAAAGGGATGATTTTGGAAAGCTCTCCCTTCCTTTTATGGATATAGCTTTATGAAGTGGTAATGCCTGGAACTATGGTTTCTTTCTTGCACCTATAAAGGCTAACAGTCAATAAACCAAGGATAACAGTAGAATAAAAATTACTCAGGTCCTTGAAAACAGCTATGTCACGAAACTGTCTTGTTACTGTTGTTAGGTGTCATTGAGTTTGTTTCAACTAATAGTGACTCTATATGCAACTGAAGAAAACACTATCCAGTCCTGTGCCAACCACCAAATTGTTGCTTTGTTTGAGACCATTGTTCTAGGATCTTTTTCAATCCATCTTCTTGAGAATATTTCTCCTCTTCTCTGAACCTCTACTATTCCAAACATGATATCCTTCTCCATGGGCTAATCCCTCCTGATAACAAAGTATGAGAGATGAAGTCTTGTCATTCTTAACTTCTAAGGAATATTCTGGATATACTTCTTCCAAGACAGATTTTGTCATTGTTCTTGTGATCATTGATATATTTCTTATTCTTAACCTACATCGTCATTTGAACACATGTTATTCTTTGGTCTTCATTCACTCTATATTCTTTATCTAGATTTCATATGCATATGTGGGTTTCAAAAAATACCATGCCTTGGGTCAGGTGAAACTTAGTCCTTAAAGTCCTCAAAGTGGTATCTTTGCTTTAGACCTCTTTAAAGTGAATCTCACAGGGAATAGTCAATAATACATTTGGAAACCGTAGCTATGTTGTAAATAAATATTTGGATTCCTTTTCTTGAAATTATTCTCTGTAGCACAGTCAAACAAAATAGGCAAGTAATTTGTTGTAAGTATACCTGACCCTGGATGTTTCTTTCTTTGAATTTACAATCTGCAAATAAGTGAGAATCTCTTATTTCAGAATTCTTCTTTGATGCTCATTTATTTACATGGCAAGTCATCTGTCACTGAATGTCAGCTAGTTTAACTGCCCTTCCTGATTTTTAAAAATGGTTCTGCTGTATGTTAATTTAATTTGCATGCCAAATTTCCCAGCAGAAAATTTGGTCTTGTTTAACACATCTGCAACTCCAGCTGTCAACATGGTCATTGGGCAAAATATAAAATCCAGCAAAACTGCCCAATACATTTCTTGTGGTGAGGTAGGTTTAGACTGATAGGTATCTTGTTTATATGTTGGTCCATCTGTCTATCTTTGGATTCTAATGCCTATTACATTCTGCTATGATATTTCAAATTGATATAAGAATAAAGTAATAGAAATGTAGAAATACTAATTAATCCTGAAGTGATTATTTGTGACCTTCTGTGTTATGTTCACTGTTTAAAATGTTGGAACTGCACGTTGAAGACTGCTATTGAATCTGAAATAATAATGCATTTTGTTCAAGTACAATAATGCAATTCCCTAAACATTTTTTTCCTTAAAATGTAATTTACAGTATTTCTACATTAGTATGATCCAAAATTGTTCATCTTAAATGTAACCTTTTATGATAGACAAATATATTTGATTTCTTTCATGCAAAATGGGAAGAAAACATTGCCTCTTAATTTGACTCAGTATAATACTTAATCAGGGGTATGAATCTTGTTTAAAGGAATCGATTAATAAAATTCTCCCACTTAAAAAAAAAAAAAAAGTTGGAACTGCAGTGTGAGACTACACACTCTCAGGAATGTTCACTCTAGTAGAGGTCCTGCATGAGCCTTGGAAATCTTGATTCACAGAATCTCTTCTATAAGAATCATATAATATTGGGAAGGTAGATCACTGTTGTGTACTGACTAATACCAAGTTCATGGTAAGTCAAATGGTTTGTGCTCACCTATGAACCTAAACGTTGGTGGTGCAAGCTAATCTGGTGGAGCATCCATAAAGATGCTATTGTTGGGCTTGGTTGAGTTGATTTTGACTCATACAAACCCTATGTGACAGAGTGAAACTGCTTTCTAAGGCATCCTAGGCTATAGAAATTCACAAAGTAGTCCTGGTTGCACAGTGGTTAAAGCATGTGGCTGCTAACCAGAAGGTTCAAACTCACCAAATGCTCCATGGAAGAAAAACTGGGCAATCTAGCTTTCATAAATATTCTAGTCTAGAAAACCCTATGGGGCAGTTTTATTCTGTTCTACAGGGTAATTGTGGGGCAAAATTGACTTGATGAAAATGGGTAACATTTTTTAATTTGTTTTTAATATTTACAGGAACAGAAACTCAGGTCTTACCATCAGGAAATCTCTACGGCACAATTATACTCTCTAATACATGAGGTCATCATGAATTGGAATTGACTCTATGACAGTGGGCTTTAAAAAATGATAATAATAATTAGTGTGGTTCTTCCTGCTGAAGCATAAATACATAGGTTATTTAGATTACATTCTATGAACAATCACTACAAAAATGGCAGTAACAAATGATCATGATCCTCATCTTCTTTGCACAGAATGCTCTCATCTTGCCAGTTTTGAATGAATTTTAATTATTTAAATTTTTAAGAGCATAATTCTATGAAAAGTTTGAAATTAAATCTCAGAAGATCAATCTCTCATTGATTCAGTTAATGAATAATCTTTCCATGGCTTCAGTGAATGAAGAAGTGAACCCTGTTCTCCATTTGTGGAAACAAAACATCATATGAAAGGAACACACAGGGACTCTTTGCTTTTGCTCCAACTTTCGGCAACTTTATGATTATCACACAATAAAATGTTGCCTGGTTCTTTGCCACTTTCATGATCATTGTTATGTTTGAGCCCATTGTTGTAGCTACAAAGTCAATCCAACTCATTGAATGTTTCCCCCTCAGTCTCTGCTTTACCAAACATGACGTGCTTTTCTAGAAATTGATCGTTCCTGATGATGTGTCAAAAAAAAAAAAAAAAATCACACCACTCTATCATGTAAACCATACATGGGTATGGCTGTGAAAATGGGGAAACAAGACTCAAGAAAGTAACACAATGAAGACTGATGATGCTGAGAGTAAAGCATACAACAAAGAGAATGAGTAAGAGTTGAGTTTGGGTTACAACAATATTAGTTAATTTACTTTGTGAGTTAAAAGTGTATAATTGAACCCTGTTCTGTCTCTCCAATTCCCACTGCTGATACACCATCCTTAATGTGTGTTTCTCACTGAGTTTGTGGCTGAGCTGAGTGAGTGTCGGGGATGGAAATGGAAGAAGGGCCACCAGATGGGCAAAGCCAGTTTGGCACAAACCCTTCAATTGTCTAGGGGGCAAACAAAGCCAAAGGCTCTACAAATAATATTTTATGGATTTTGATGTATATCAGGATTTTGCCACATCTGTTCTGTGCTGTTAAATTATTTGCTGCTGTTACTAGTTGTGTTTGAGTAGATTCCAAATCATGACAACCCCATGTGTGTCATAGGGTTTTAAAGTCTGTGAACTTTCAGAAACAGATCACTAGGCTTTACTTCTGAGGCATTTCTGGTTGGGTTCAAACTTATAACATTTGACCAACAGCTGAGTGATTAGCCATGTCCACCATCTAGAGATTATTTGATAATGTGTTTGCACACATAAAGTTAATACAAAGGACCTAACTTTGAGATTAAAAGTAAATACAAGTGGTTATGAGCTCTGGTAGTGTAGTGGTTACGAATCTGGCTGCGAACCTTAAGGTCAGCAGTTCGAAACTACCAGCCTCTCTGCCTCTGAGGGAAGAAAGATGAGGCTTTCTGCTCCCGTAAAGATTTACAGCCTCGGAAACCTTGTACAGGGTCGCTATGGGTCGGAACTGACTCTACGGAACATAACAACAACAAGTAATGGTTATGACTCCGGCTGCGAATCACAGTCAGTTGGAAACTACCAGCTGTTCCGCGGTAGAAAGACAAGGCTTTCTGTTCCCATAAAAAGCCTTGGAAACCCTGTACAGGGTTGCTAAGAGTCGGAACCGACTCCAGGGCACATAAAAACAACAAAAACAAGAGTCTGGGTGTGGCGTCCTAGGATAAGCACGAGACCTTAAGGAGTCCTGCTGTGGCGCTGTGGGTTAATGCGCCAGACTGCAAAGCCATTTGAACTGCAAGGTCGGCGGTTCAAGCTCACCAGTCGCTCCTCAGAAACCCTGTACAGGGCCACTAAGAATCGGAGCCGACTCCAGGGCACATAGCAACAACAACTGGAAGAGTCCAGGTGTGGTGTCCTAGGATAAGCATGAAACGGCACTTGACAACAACAGCGAAGTGCTTATATGTTCCATGATAACTACAGAGGTCATAGGATTTGAAGGGTATTTCTCTCCCAAGACCATGGAAGAACTGCTCGTCTTCTTACTTTGGTGGTATAGGATCCCGAGACACCTACTGCCTACAAGGTCACATTTGCAGGTCCAAGGATTAGGGTGTGGATATACCCTAATATGGAGCATTATTTATGAGGGATAGTCAAAAAATATTGCTTCAAAGACAAAGAAATTATTATTAAACAAAGAAATCAGAATGTGAAGGTACTATTTCTTGACATATCTTCCATCTAGGTCTCTCTACTTCTGAAGGTGGTGTTTCTATTTCTCTAACCCTTCTTCATGGGCTACCAAAAGAACCAATAGATCCATTTTGGAAGAACTGCAGCCAGAGTGCTCCTTGGAGGCCAAGATGGCCAAACTTCATCTCTCGTACTTTGGACATATTGTCAGGAGGGACCAATTGCTGGAGAAGGATATCATGTTTGGTAAGGTGTAGGGTCAAAGAAAAAGAGGAAGATCCCCAATGAGATGGATTGGCCAAGTGGTAGCATCGATGGACTCGAGTGTGACAACAGTAGTGAGGTTGGCCCAGGATCAGGCAGTGTTTCCTTCTGCTGTACGTAAGGTCGCTATGAATTGGTACTGACTTGATGGCACCTAACAACAACAACAGCAACAACCCTTCTCAGAGGAGCACCGTGGCTCTGTATTATAATCACTAGACTGCAAACCACAAGTTCAGTGGTTCAAGTCCACCAACCACCACGCAGGAGAAAGATGAGACTTTTTGCTCCCACAGGTATTTACAACCCTGGAGACTCTACACAAAGTCACTATGATTCAGAACGGACTAGTCAGCGCTTGAAAACAACAATAACCCTTCCTATATTTCTTTGGTTTACACCACGTCAGAATAAGAGTTTGGGCACCCTTGAGGGACTCAGATAATGTTCCTTGTAAATGTCTTTTGATTTATGGGAACAAAAAGAAGTTAGAATTGATAAGCTCAGGGATGTAGGATGATGGTTGTTGTTAGGTGCTGTTGCATAGGTTCTGACTCATATCAACCCTATGCACAATAAAACAAATTGCTGAAAGGACCTGTGTCAGCCTCACAATTGTTGTTATGTTTGGGCCCATTGTTGCTGTCACTGCATCCATTTACATTGTTAAGGATCTTCCTCTATTTTTCTGACCCTCCTCTTTAACAACATGATGTCCTTTTCTAGACATTGAGCCCCCCTGAGAATAAGTCCATAGAATAACAGACAAAGTCTCACTATCCACACTTCTAAGGATCACTCTGGCAACTTCTTAGAAGACAGATTTGTTTGTTCTTCTGGAAGTCCATAGAACTTTCAGTATTCTTTGTCAGCATCACAATTCACATTCATCAATTCTTCTATGATATTCCTTATTTATAGTCCAACTTTCACATGTATATAAACTGATTGAAATTGCAGGGTTTGGGTCAGGGGCATCAGAGTCATCAACCTAACATATTTCCCTTGAACACTGTAAGAACATCTTGTTCAGCAGCTATACTTAATGCAATATGTCCTTTAACCTCATGACTGCTGCTTCCTTAAGTATTAATTGTAGATCCAAGCAAAATAAATTAACTGACAATTTCAGGTTTTTTCTCCACTTATCATTAGTCTGGTTAAGAGGATTTAGTTTTCTTTACATAGAGCTATAATCCACACTGAAGGCTGTAATTTTTTATCTTTATCAGTAAATATTTCAAGTACTCTTTTAGCAGGCAATTATGTCATCTGCACATCACAGGCTGTTCATGAATTTTCCTCCAATCCTGATGCCATGTTCTTCATATACTACATCTTTC
>NW_006408825.1:1736225-1737770 GCF_000296735.1 Chrysochloris asiatica
AGTCCTCACAATCAGTCCTGGTAACAATTTTCACCATTGCATCAAATGAGACCCTTCTGCATTTCTTTTCATCAGCCCTTCCTAGACAGGTTGGGTACTATTCACTGGAGACTCCACTATCCTCCCTACCCTGCGGATCTAGGTTCCCTCTCGAAAGCTTGTAAGACAGTCACTTCTTACCTTTGCATCCCACCCTCATTTTGGGTAGCCAATGTTCAAGTTGCCCATCCCTTTCCACTCTTTGTGTGAAGGGGGTGGGATCTTGTAGCCGGGAATTGTTTCCTTTTTTGAGCTACTGCAGTTATAGGTGTAGGTCCAGTTCATCAATTTGTATCAGATGATATTTTATTTTTTTTATTATTATTTCCTCTTCTTTCTTCCTCGGGTTGAGTTCTGTTCATCCAGTCATTGAAGGCAGGTCATGTGGGTATCATCTGCAAATGTGGGTGTCTTTGCGTCTGTCTGCCCTCTTCTTATCAGCTGGTCTCTTCATTCTCCGCTCTAGTCCTCTGTGGCTGTGTCACTGACTCTGAGCCCCTGGGTCCCTTGGTTCTGCCTCGCTGCTGACTAGCCGAGTCTCCACCTGGGTTCGCGGTAGTCTGCAGAATGATGCAGGGCTTAGTTCATCGCTTCATTGTGTTCTTCGGTCACTTCCCTTTATGGGTGACGTGCGAGGTCACCAATCAGAGTGTGGATTTCCATTGCATCTTAGTCTTGGGAGAGGATCTGCACTGAGAGGACCCAGCCACTTGCCTTGATGACTCCTGGGCTAGCAACTTGCTTGTTCTTGTACTAGCAGTCAGACTGCCCTTACTGTTCTGTATTTTTCCTGTAGGTCTTTCTTTCAAGAAGTATTTTCTGGTTTTCTGGCTGCTCCAGGCTGGTGTGCTTGCCCTTTCGAGAGGAAAGTTTACCGTCTCTGAAGTCTGGATGTTGTTAGGCTTCGATCTATATTTTCTGTACTGCTGAGGCTCTTCAGGAAACCTCCTTCACTAGATACATTGTAGACCCCTTTCTATAGTGACATCTCTGGCTATTCCTTTCTCTCTCCCTGCAGTGTCTGTTTTATAATATAATGTATGGGAAACCCAGATTCAAAAGTCAGCCAAGCATCTTAACATTATTTCCCCCTTTTCCCATTCCAACCATATCCCAGTCTCTGTATCCCAGAGCCCTGTTGTTCCAAGGCTTTGCCTATATCTTTTTTCACTTCTGTCCCATTTAGTTCATTCATACCTGTCTAGTTGTTCTCCCATCTGCTTTGTTCTTCCGTTTCCCTCTCCCTAGTTGTATATTGTCTCCCTCCCCCCCCCACTCAAAATATCCTGTGTCTACTCCCTGCCCAGTGCTCCCCCTTCCCCTCCCACCCTTATTCCTACCCCTGCATCCTAGCAGTCGGCTTAGAATCCACTTTAGTGGGATAGTATGGGTTCTTTTTCTTAGACTTTTACTGTAGTGGTCCTATGCAGTATTTTTCCTTTTGTGATTGACTAATTTCACTCAATATAATGTCCTTAAGGTTCATCCATGTTAGGAAGTGGCATG
>NW_006408825.1:1739066-1742966 GCF_000296735.1 Chrysochloris asiatica
TAAGTCCTTTGTTTCTCTGGTTATGTTTATTCCTAGGTATTTCATCCTTTGCTTGGTTATTATAAATGGCATTGTTTTCCTAATGTCCTTTTCATCATTATTGCTGTTGCTATAGAGAAATCCAATTGATTTCTGTATGTTGATTTTATACCCTGCCACTTTGCTGAATCTTTCGATGAGGTCTAAAGGTTTTTTTTTTTTTTTTTACTGAGTCTTGGGGTTTTCTATGTATAGAATCATACCATCTGCAAATAAGGAGAGTTTTACTTCCTGTTTTTCAATTTGTATGCCTTTAATTTCCCTGCCCTTCCCATATATCTCTTGCTAAGACTTCCGGCACAATATTGAATAGGAATGGTGTCAAAGGGCATCCTTGTCTTGTTCCTGTTAGTGGCTTCTCTACTTCATTTTGTGGATTCTCTACAACTGTCTGATGTTCTTGGCTGTCTGTGTATATTTAAAGATTCCAGAACACCAAACATGTTTCCACTGAGATCATTCCAACTCCATTGAGACCACTGCGACCCTATTTGAAACAGTAGAATTGCCCCCATAGGGTTTCCAAAGCTGTAATTTTTTTCAGAATCATACTGCCATATCTTTCTATTATAGAGTGGATGGAGGTTTCAAAGTGCCAACTTTTTAGCTAGTAGCTGAGAATTTAGTTACTGCATCAACAAAGCTTCTTACATGAAGATAACCCCAACTTCCACCCCCACCCCCAAATAAGCCCATTTCCATTAAGTCAATTCCTAGTCATGGATTCCTCATGTGTTAGAGTAGAACTAAGTGCAGTAGCATTTTTTGTCTAAGCTTTATGGAATCAGATTGCTAGGACCTTTTTTCAAGACACTTCAGGATGAGTCTGAATTTCCAACATTTGGACATTGATCAACACAAACTGTTTGAGCTACCCAAAACCTATATTTTACAGTAAGATAGGAAAATAATGTATGGAAACTTTTTATATAGGGATGTGCAGGTAGGGGTGGGGAACAGCTTGTAAAATGGTAGCTTTCACTGTCCTGTGGTCACATAGGCAGCTAGGTTTTGAAGTCAGGATCTTCTATGGTCTTCCTTGGTGTCCTCTATTTCCATGGTCTTCCCAGGTGTCCTCTGATTCAGTGACACATTTTCTAAGTTGCTGCCTGGTTCTTGAAGTTCATGTTATTTCTAGAAACAGGCTGTCTAAGTGGATATTGGCACTCAATATTCAGGATTTTATCAATTTCTCCAGGTTCAGCTCTTAGCTTCATATTTGCTTCCATCTGTTCCTGGCTCCCCAGGCCTGCACCTTCACTGGTTGTCTCTCTGAAGATTAAAATTCTGGTCTCTTGCTTGGGGATGGATGGGAGCATCTTGGCTGCTCTGAACAGGGAGAGATCAATCTTTCTCTAGAGACTTCCATCAGTTCCCCAGGCTCCAGGCCAAGGCACTATCCCTATATTTCATGTCACCAGCACCTCATATATTAGGTATCTCTGAGTTTTCTAGAGGAATTTGACTCACTTTGAATAAGGAGAAGTCATCTACATTTATACCTCTTCATGTCTGTTAAATCAGGTTCTTCTTCCAATCCCCATTTATTTTCAAAATGTTAGACGTATCTCTGAGGATTGATATGTCTTTTTCCATTATCTTTGTCCTGTGGACTTAAACTTTATTTTAATTTTACTTTCAATCTGTTGGTATTTAAAGAAGGAAGGAATATCAATTTCTGTCCTAAATTCACTACATTGAACTGACCCTTTACCATACAGTATGTGAAAATTTACCTGTGATTGACACCTTGTCCCTAATTTATCATTATTAAGATTATCACAATGAGGGACACAATCAATAGAGCATACCTATTTATTTCATATCTTTGTCTCTTAGTAAAATGAAAGCTTTGAAGACAGACGAGGGGGGGCTTGTTCACTCTCAAAAACCAACTGTTAAGTATGGTGTCATCACCCACTAACTGAATCAACAATTAATTGGCGTCTTTAATTTCCGCCTTCTTTGAGATCTATCTTGAGAGATGGGAGCACCAAATTACAGGGTAAAAGCATTGTAAAGCTGTTGATGAATTAGCCAAATTGCTTCCTTAATTTCTTTTCTGCATTTTAGTATGGAGATATTTATGAGGCTTTATTTATTCCCACTCCAAAAGAGATCAGAACTAAAGACCAACTCATTTTAGTGTCCTATGCCTTCTACAACCTATTGGTACACTCAATGTTTTTCCCAAGTGACAGATTTTTTTAGACTTTAAATACTGAAAGATTGAATTAATAAGATAACAGGGATCACTACAATTTGGTAGATAAAATAGAGGTAAATATTTTCTGACTGAGTCACTGTGTTAACATATAACCTTGTGCATCAACTTTACTATCTTTTTTTTTCCAAACTGTATGGACTGAATAACTTATAAGAAGTCATTTCATTTGGGCAAAGAAATCATAAAATTTAGTTTGAAACTCAAGTCTTCAATGCACCTTTTCTCAACTGCTAGACTTGAATAATTGAAAATTTCATGAAAGACGAAGTCATAGTTGAAGAATTTATGTCCTCTTTGGGGAAAAAAAGTATCAAGTTGACAGTCTGGAATCCTGAATAAAAGAATGTTTTAAAGTCCTTCGAAATGTATTTCTATTTAGTGAAGTAATGAAATGTGTAATGTAAACACAAAGATATTCTCATAATATTGTATGAAACCTAATTAATAGTCATAATTGCTGTGCTTTCTTAGTATTTATTATCCCTTGTGTCATAGAAAGATTTTCAAGGTTATTTTTTCTGTTATGCACAAATGCTCGTAGACTTGAGTTTTATCAATAACATACCAAGTATGAAGTTTTTCTCCTCCCCCTGTTATTTTTTTTTAAATCCTACTCTTTGGTACCTCTCAAAGTTGATCTGCCAGGATTGATGATACTCACTCTTGCTCCCACCCATGACGTTGTTGAAGTTTCATGCTGAAGAAGAAAGAGCATTGTCACAGGTCATGGTTGTGTGCTTAAACACAGTATGGATGACCCAGTCATGGTATTTCAGGTTAGAGTTTTACCTCTGTATCACAGGCTGGGAAATATGACCTGATGGTTCCACCAAAAGAAGACCCAGCCCTTCAGGGAATTTTCTTATAACCCAAGCCCTTGAAATTGATATATAAAGCCAGAGGACCAGATGGGTAGCTTTACAATATGAAAAGTGTAATTGCTGTTTAGAATTAAATACTCTTGATGGCAGGACCAGTTCATTTCCTACCAGAATGTAGATTCTCATAGAAAACCAAGTCCAAAAGCTCTGTAGTGAGCAAATTCATGGAAGATAAATTGGAAAAAGAGGATGTTTCAACTGTTTCATGGCAGCATGCTGAGAGATCTTGAAGGAGCCACAAAAGGGGCAATTCCATCAATGTGAATATGATGTATCATGTCCCTTGCCTGTACATAGGATGTTCAGACAAGCATAGGTTAACCTCAGTATTGGCCTTAATTGGTACATCACCGGTCACATTGATGTCCCTAAAAAATGACAAATCCAGAGGTCACTGACTTGCCCTTCACTTTTTGGGTACAAGTTATTATTTTCCTATCCTTTCATCTTTGGCTCAATCACATCACTGTCATTTTCACTTTTAAAGCTCACTCTGTATGCCCCATCCCCAAGATCTTTGCCTCTGAGATTGAACTTTCTAAACACTAGCTGGGCTTTGAAGCCTCCCAGTAGGGATTAGTTTTCTTTAGATAAGTAATTATGATTGTTATTGAGTGTTTTCAAATCTATTTCTGATGCATAGTAACCCCCTGTGGCAGAATAGAATTTCCCAATAGGGTTTTCATGGCTGTAATTTTTACAGAAGTAGATTGTTATGTCTTTCTCCCATGGAACTATTGGGTGGGTCCTGTT
>NW_006408825.1:1743711-1763280 GCF_000296735.1 Chrysochloris asiatica
CAAGGTTGTATTAGCAGTCAAGTGCTTAACATTTGTGTCACCAGGATTATTTCTTCAGATAAGTAAAGATATAAAGCCATATTTTACTCATTTATGAAAAGCCTTACAACTTTCCCACTTTTTATCAACTAATGTCAGTGATGTCTAGTTCTTAGTTCAGATAGGTGTATGTATACCTAGGTGTCCATTAACTTGGTGCCTTGTTACCTAAAACTCAACTCAAGTGTTCACTGAACATAATTGTAATATTTAATTTAATCAATAAAAATGACCCCAAATCTTTCAACCAATTATTAACAAAAATACCTGGTGTGGCGCTGTGGGTTAATGCACCAAACTGAAAAGCCATTTGAATTGCAAGTTTGGCAGTTCAAGCTCACCTCAGAAACAATATACAGGGTCACTATAGGTCAGAACCAAGTCGGCGGCACTTGACAACAACAACACCCTTCTTGGAAGTTTACTAATGTAGGTTGAGGCAGTATGATCAATGACTGTAGTGGTTGTTTTGTTATGGGATGTCAAGTAGATTCTGATTCATAGTGTATAGCAGAAGGAAACACTGCCTGATCCTGAATCACTCTCAAAGTAGCTTCTTATCTTCTTTGGGCTTTCTTATTCAATGTGCAGCCTTTGCTTGCATGTAAGGCAATTGAAAAGACAATGACTTGCATAAGGTACTCCTTAGTTCTCAAAGTTACATCTTACTTTTTAACTCTTGGTCTTTTTGCAGCAGATTTGCCCAATGCAATACATCATTTGATTCCTTGAATGTTGTTTCCAGGGGCATTGATTGTGGATCCAAGTAAGATTAAATCCTTGGCAAAATTAATACTTTCTGTATCTATTATGCTATTGCTTATTGGTCCAGTTATGAGTATTCTTTTTTTCTGAGATATGATCCATACTGAAGATTGCATTCTTTGATGTTCATCAGTAAGTACTTCAAATCCTCTTTAATTTTGGGGAACATGGTAATGTCAGCTGTATATCACAGACTGTCAATGAATCTTCCTCCAATCTTGATTCTGCATTCAGTTTCTTGGACAATTTGCTTAGCACACAGATTGAATAAGGGTGCACATCTTTCCTGATTTTAAGAAACACTATATACCCTTCTTTAAATGACTGCCTATGAGCACACTAAGGTGTTTTAGAATTCCCATTCTTTACAATTTTTCCATAACTTGTTATGATCCACACAGATAAATGCCTTTTAGTTCTGTGGTACAGTCTTCAATGCATTATGGGACCAAGACTAAAGGCATTTCTGAAAGTATGAAAACATACCTTTGACTTAAGCCTGCAAAAGTTTTTATCACTGAAATGGTTTCTTATGTAGGATATCATGTAGACTTAACTGATTTAATTGATTGAAATAATGACTGAGAACAACTCCAGAGACAAGAAATGGGACCTAAACAGCTACAGAGAAGACTAAGAACCCTTGTTGTCAAGCATCTTCTTTACTCCATCTGTTCATACTGTTCACATATAAAATACCCTCCATGTCTAGGAAGTTCGAATCTATCAGTTGTTCCTTGGGGAAAAGATGAAGTTTTCTGTTCTCATAAACATTTTCATCTTCATAAACCCTATACGTGGCGCTGTGGGTTAATGCACCAGACTGCAAAGCTGTTTGAATTTCAAGGTCGGCGGTTCAAGCTCACCATCTGCTCCTTGGAAACCCGATACAGGGTCGCTATGGGTCAGAATCAACTCGACAGCACTTATCAACACAACAACCAAATTAAAGTCACACTAAAACAGTAACAATCTTTACAGAGGGACTGAGTTTGATTGTTTCAATATCAACAACTCAAGAGAAGATAGTATGGATATTAAGATCAATAATTTTTAGTCATTTTTTTATCTTCGTTTTTTTTCTTTAAGCCCTATGATTGATAACTTCTACATGTTGTTTACATATATTTTACTTTTATTATAATTCAGTTAAAATATCTTAGAATTCCAATTATGAAATTATTTAATTGAATTATGAAGTTATTTAGAAATGTATTGCAAAATTTCAAACACCAGAGAGTTCTCTAAATTTGAGTAACAATTTCTAACTTTAATGTTCCAAGAATGTGACTTTCATATTTTTAAACCTTAGAAATTGTTTGAAACTTGATTTATGGGCCTGATTATGGTCAATTATAAATATATTTGCTCTCAGTACACATGAAAAACAAAACAAAACAAAACAAAAACCATGATTCTTGAGTTGTTGGTATAATGCTATACATATGCTAGCCTTTTTAATGATACAATCTACAGTTTTTATAATTGATTTGTCTTCTACTCTTTAAGGAAAGAAGTTTATCAAACTCAGGGCAATGTAACTGTGGATTTATCTATTTTTTCTTTAAATTTTGTCAATGTATGCTTTATATTCTTTAATATTTGTCATTCGGCACAAGGAATTGACCATGTGTTCTTGATTAATTGTAGCATCTATCATAATAAGCAGCCTATCTTCTACAATAACAATTTATTTCTTTGAAGTCTATTTTTTCAGTAACATGAATATAACAGTACTTTTGTTGTTTCAGACTTTTATGGTAAAATTTTTCTTTCTTTCTTCCAAACTTTTATTCTCCATGTAGAGTTTTTGTTAGGATGTTTTTTGGAGCCCAGAGCTGCTTCCACAGTGCCAGTCCATACATTTGGGGTACTTACTCTTTTCACTTTATACTTTACAAAGCATGATGTACTTCTCCAGGGATTGGTCCCCCCGATAATATATCCAAATTATGAGAGATGAAGTCTCACTGTCATGGCTTTTAAGGAGCATTCTGACTGTACTTATTCCAACATAGATCTGTATGTTATTCTGGTACTGCATGGCACTTATAATATTCTTCTCAAGCACCATAACTCAAATGAATCAATTCTTCTATGATCTTGTTTATTCACTGTCCAACTTTCATCTGCATATGATACGACTGAAAGACTTTAAAGAGGTCCTATGGAGCAGTTTTGCCTAATGCAATTGTTGCTGTGAAGCGTCATAGAGTTGATTCTGACCCATAGCGACAATGTATAGAGTTTCCAAGGAGTGACTGGTGAGCTTGATCCGCTGACCTTACAGTTCTTTGCAGTGACTTTACAGTCTGGGACATTAACCCACAGTGCCACACCAAGACTCTTGATTTCTCACTGTTGCATCTATTAATGTTGATAGTGGATCCAAGCAAAATTAAGTCTTTGACAACTTCAATCTTTTCATCATTTGTTGTGATATTATTTATTGGTTGAAAGGTGAGGGTCTTTGTTTTCTTTACAATGATGTGCAACACATAATGAAGGTAGTGGTCTTTGATGATCATCAGCAAGTATCTTAAGTCTTCTTCGCTTTCAGTAAGCAAGGTTGTATCATTTGCCTATCACAGGTTGTTATTGAGACTTCCTTCAATCTTGATGCCATGTTCTTCTTCGTATAACCCAGCTTCTTGGATTATTTGCTCAATATATGGATTAAATTGTTGTTGCTGTTAAGTGCCACTGAGTCAATTTTGACTCACAGAGACCCTGTGCAGGGTTTCTGAGGAGCGGCTGGTGAGTTTGAACTGCTAACCTTGTGGTTCAACCCCACCTTGTGGTCGAGGTCTTATCCTATTGTGCCACATCAGGACTGGTTGAACAAGTATGGTGAAAGAATACAATGCTGGCATATGCCTTTTCTAATTTTAACACATTTTAACAGTGTTCCTGTGTTCTGTTCAAACAACTGCCTCTTGGTCTATGTATAAGTTCCTCATGAACACAATTAAGTGTTCTAGGATACTCGTTCTCTGAAATGTTGTCCATACCAAGCCATGATGCACATAGTCAAAGGTCTTTGCATGGTCAATAATGCACAGGTAAACATATTTCTGTTATTATCTGCTTTCATCCATGATCCATCTGTCAATAATGATAGCCCTCATCTAAACAAGATTCAAAATGTGCAGATCCTTGACAATGTACTTTTGCAGTTGTTTCTGAGTTATCTTTAGCAAAGTATCACTTGTATGTGATATTAATGATATTGTCCAAAGATTTCTGCATTCCATTGGCTCACCTCTCTTTAAAATGGGCACAGATAGATGCATTTCTTTTAATCATTACGCTAAGTAGCTACCTTCCAAATTTCTTGGCATGGATGAAAATACCACATATGCTAACTTACTCATCACTGACTTTAGTGGTTGGTGCATAATCTGAATAATAATGGTGCTAACTGGTCTTCCTTATTTTGTTGTTAAGTGCTGTCAAGTGGGTTCCGACTCACAGTGACCCTGTTTGTGGTTTCCAAGGAGCATCTGGTGAGTTTTCACTGTTGTCCTTGTGGTTTAAACCAACCTTGCAATAAAGTGCTTTATCCCACAGCACCACGCCAGGACTCTTCCTTATGAGCATACAGATATTATCCTATCACAGACAACATTATTCTTCTAGATAGATTATATAGATCATGAAGTGTTCTGTTTGATGATGAATGTGATGCCATTCTTCATTAATTTATCATTCCCAATATATTAAACTATGTGATTGTCAGATTCAAAATGACCAACACCAGGCCATTTTAGCTCACTAATGTCAAGCGTATCGATCTTTATACATTCTATTTAATTTCTGGCAACGTACACTTTTCCTAAATTCATATTTAGTACATTCCATGTTCTGATTATTAATGGATGTTTTCAGCTGTTTCCCCTCATTTTGAGTTGTAACCCTTTAGGAAATGAAGGTCTCCAAAACTTTACTCCATTCCTGTCATTACACTCAACTCTTCTTTGAGGAGGCAGCTCTTTCCCAGTGCTATTTTAAATGCCTTAAAACCTAATGGGCTCATTTTCTGGCACTATCTTTGGCAATATTCTGGTGCTATTCTTAATGTTTCAATGTTCAATATTCTGGTGCTGACAGTGTTCCACTGCTACTAATAAAGTTTTCAGTGGCTAACCAGTCTGAAGTGGTCTGCCTCTCTTTCTTCCTAGCCTTTCTTAGACTGGAAATTCAGCTGAAATTTGTCCACTATAGGTGACTGCCAGCATGTAAAATACCTGTGGCAGAGCTTCCAACATCACAGCAACGTGAAGACACCACATACAACAAACTGGCAGACATGTGGTGGTCATATAGTGCAAGTGTGTTTTACTAATGTATTTGTTATCCACATTGGATTGTTTTGTTTTGTTTCTTTTAACTGATATTTTAGTCCTTTTATATTTAATACAATTATTAATACATCTGCTTTCAAGTTTTATGACTATTCGTTGCTATTTTTCCTGTCTGTACTCTTTCATTTTGTTTTCCTTTCCTCTTTTGTCTTCTTTTATATTGATTGAATACATTTTACTTCACTTTCCTTCTCAATTATAGCTCAACTCTATTCTTTCAGGGTTCACTCAAAATTATAATAGGCATTATTGCTTTTTCAAATCATTATTCTGTTTTATTTTATTCATTTACAAGACAGTGCTAAATTTTACCTTTCCCCTATTTTATATACTGCTATTATTTGTATTTAAAATTTATAAATATTGCAACCTCAGAATAAGTTCCTATGACTATTTTGTTCTGAAACTATTCCTGTAGATTTAATAAATATTTATGTTTTTCAGATCTTTTATAGTTCCTGACTCTATATTTGCATCTGAAATTATTTATTTTTTGTTTAACAACTTTTGGTGCTGTCTTCAATATGGCGTATCGTGTGACAGCCTAAACATTTTCATTTTACCTTCTTTTTGAAATCAATAATTTTGCAGAGTATGGAATTCTAGACAAGTACTTTTTAAAGTTGAAAATTCGATGAAATCATTCCAAAGTCTGCTATTTTTGTTTGTTTCTACTAAGAAATCACTTAGCACTTTGCTAATATGTTTTGTGGGTTATTTTTTCGTATTGTTAGGAGTTTTGCTTTTGCTGTTGTTGCCTGCTTATAGATATTGCTCATTCTCTTTTTTTTGCACTGTGTATTTTATTTTGTGTGTATTTATTGTGTCTGTGGTTGCAGGGTTTCTTTTAGTTTTGGTCAGTTCGAGAAACTTAATGCTCACCAGGTTTTCAAATATCATTTTGATTCTTTTCCCTTTTCTTTTCTTTGCAGAACTTCAGTTACATGTATATTGTTGTCATTGTTGTTAAGTGTCGTCGAGTCAATTCTGACCCATAACGACCCTGTATAGGGTTTCCAAGGAGTAGCTGGTGAGCTTGAACCACTGACTTTGCAGTTCAAACAACTTTGCAGTCTGACGTATTAGCCAACAGTGCCACACCAGGACATGCATTGTTGTTGTTGTTGTTATGTGCCATCGAGTCGGTTCCGACCCATAGCGACCCTGTATAGGGTTTCCGAGGGTGTAAATCTTTACGGGAGTAGAAAGCCTCATCCTTCTCCCGCGGAGCACCTGGTAGTTTCGAACCGCTGACCTTAAGGTTCGCAGCCCGATTCATAACCACTACGCTACCAGAGCTCCCTAGGACATGCATAGTAGACCTTTTTTATGTGGCTCCTATATCAGCTTAACTCTCTCTTGTTATTCTATCTTCTTTATTATTCACCTTCTTTCCTTGCCTTGTGTTATTCATTAGGAATATTTTCTGCTTTTCAGCCTTCTGAGTCACAGAATTTTGTACTTGTCTGTGTTCATTTTCTTTTTTTATGAAATTCATTCTCTTCTTATTTTCATTATCATGCTTTTCCAGATTCAGAAATTCTACATGGTTCTATTTTATAGTTTCCTGATTTACTTACTTTTTGGCTACAATTTTAGACCTTGCCTTTATATCTTTAACCTTATTGTTATTGTTTTTGTTAAGTGCAGTTGAGTCAGCTATGACTCAGAGCAATCATGTATAGTGTTTCCACGGAACAGCTGCTCTGTTTGAAGCACTGGTCTTGCTGCTTAGCTATCCAGTGCTTATCCTACAGTGCCAGAGTAAGACTCTTAAGCATACTCATTTTAAATTCTGAGCCAGAATTCTATTATAAGAATCCTCTGTGAGTTTGTTTCTATTGTCTGTTACCTTATCTCCTTGTTTTTCCATAATTGAGTATTGGGAATTGATAATACATAGTTCAGAAATAATTTTATCATTAAACAAATGTTGTCATTTTTCAAAGATCATTTCTATGTTCCTCTAGTTGGTAGTTACAGGCATTGATAATCCAGTAAGATCTTAACTCAGTTGCAGAGTCTGTGATTTTTCAAACCCATGAGTTGCTATGAGTCCAAACCTAACAACAACAGCAACATGATTATTTCAACTTTGGTTTCAGTCTATGCAATCCAGATTAATTTCAGTTTATATATTCTCTCATAGTATTCAGTTTATATATTCTCTCATACCTATTAACTCATAGTATAATCCTATTAGGTTCCAAAATCAAAGCATGAGAGATTTTTCAGTCCTCCCATCCTCTGCCAAACAGGCCCTTGTTGTCATTTTCATTGTTAGGTGCCATTCAGTCAATATCAATTCATAGTGACTTTATGCACAATAGAACAAAATACAGTTTGTTCCTATACCAATTTCATAATCATTGATATACTTGAGCCCATTGTTGCTGCCACTGTGCCAAACCATCTCATTGAGGGTGGGAGAGAGTCTTCTTTTTTGTTGACCTTCAACTTTACCAAGCATTATGTCCTTTTCCAGGGACTGGACACTCCTGGTAATATGTTCAAAGTATGAGAAACAAAGTCTGGCCATCCTGGATTCTAAGGAACATTCTGACTGTACTTCGTCCAACACAGATTTGTTTGTTCTTTTGACAATCCATAACACTTTGAATATTCCTTTCAACACCGTAACTCCAATGCATCAATTCTTCTACAGGCTGCTTTATTCCTTGACCAACTTTCACATGTATACGAGGTTACTGAAAATACCATGGCTTGAGTCAGGCATACCTTAGTCCTCAAGCTGACATCTTTGTTCTTGAACACTTTAAAGAAGTCTACTGCAGCAGATTTGCCAAATGCAATACGCTGTTTGATTTCTTGACTGCTGCTTCCATGACAAGTGATGGTAGTAGTCCCTAGACTCCAGTTTTTGTCCCTCTTGATGCTTAGCTTCTTAATCTCTTGGCTATCTTTTTTTTGGAATCAGTTGATGTTCTTAAAATGTAGGCTCACCTCTCATTTTTTTCTTCTTGCTACATACCACATCAATACCTATTAACTCCCAAATGTCTATCAGTTAATTTATTTTACAGTTTGTCCAGTTGTTCTTAATGGGAACAACTAACTAAATAATTTAATCTGTTATTAGTAAAACCACATTTTTTCCATATAAATTGGAATATTTGACAGTGATTTTCTAGTTAAAAAATATGATTGAAAATATCAAAATTCTAATCTTCTACTTTAGTAGGCAGTTGATTATTATCATGTTTGTGGCCTTCTTTCTAAACCCCTCTCTACATTTCATTTCATAAAACAAATCTGACATCCAAAACTTGAGTTTATTTTGTTGCTTTATAGCTTGAGCATATCTTGTGGCTTAACCATGACGTTCTGTATTTTCACCCTTGTCTTCAGTGTGACACTTCAATGCGATATAGATGACTGTGTTAAAGAAAGAAAAAGAAAAAGAAAACAACATCACAGATCCACACCACCACTCAATATGATATGGAATTTGAGAACACTTTTATACTAAGTATGCAATTCTATGCATAATGCAATTCTCATTTATTTTACTGCTGAATTTTTATTATATCACAGAAACACACATAGAAATTATATAGGAGGCTGGACTTGGGCGATGCTAACTTATTTGCTGACAGATGCTTAATTCAATATGGCTTTACATGAATTGATAATGAGTAGTAGCGGACAATTCCCCAAACTATTCTTTGTTCATCCTCTGTCACAACAACATAAAAGACTGAAGGCTGCACATTAATGTAGGCGTCCTACTGCTAAATGTTAAGACCAATTTAGGTGGTGCACCATTAATTGCAAGTTCCCTGGGGAACAACCATATCCTAGAAGCTGCTTCTGTTCATCTGGCTGAACTTGAGATTCATGGGAATCCTGTTGCTTCAGCACCTGCTCCAAAGAGAATAGATTTGTCTTAGGAAATCTATCCTTTTGACATATTGGAGTTACATTAATATTTGCCAGAAATTGGAAAGTGGACCAATCTCAGAACCTTTTGTTTTAATTCTCTTTGTCACTACCATTTTCTCTGTCTATCATCTCTATCTCTTCCCCATTCTTTTCTTTAAAGCTCAACTTCCATATTGACACTGTTCCTTTATAAAAATATTCCATTCTTTCTTAGGGATATCACATTCAACCATACAAAGTGACGTTCCTGTGAACCCTCTTAATTTCTATATTTACCATTACTGATTATTTGTCTATTAGTTTTTATATTAAATTTAAAAAATAAAAAGCTATATTGGAAGTTTCTAGAGAAATAATAATCCCTGACACAATGTAGACACCCGATAGTTTCCATATATAGCCAGTGAGTGGTGAAATGGGTGCAGTGAAGGAAGTTTCTTCCAGGGAATAAGAGGAGGATTTCCCATAAGAAAGAACGTGGAATGGCTCTCTAGGGATGTTTGACCTTAAGTCCTGCTGGCACTACCTTTCCATGCTAGTGCCTTCTTCACATGCTACCACCTAAACATCTGTTCAGGACACACTCTGAATACACAAGTTGGTTGTTCTTTTTTGCTTTCTGGTCTTTACCTATTAATTTCCAAATGATAGTTGTTTTATCTCTGGAACATTGCTTCAGTTCCTTTGTCTGTTGAACTGTGTGATGTTCAAGTGATGAAAACTATTATTTTTTAATGAAAAAAAAATGATCCTGATATGAGGCACAGAGGGGTGCAATATCACCTCTATTTTTCTGGAATCCTGAATGTTTCACTCTTGACTGAAATTCAATATATATCCATTCACAATGGATCTATGTTTCTTAAGCATCAAATACAACCGCAGTACAGCCTACCAAAGCTTGGTTTATTATCTCTATGCCTCCTGCTAACCTGTACAGCACACACCTTACTCTCAACCTTTTGTTGTTAGGTGCCATTGAGTTGGTTCAAAGTCATAGTCACCCTAAGTATAATAAAATGAAACAATATCCGGTCCTGTGCCATCCTCAGAATTGTTACATTTAAATCCATTGTGTCAATTCATTGCTGCCAATGTGTCAATTCATCTTGTTTGGGGTCTTTCTTTTGTCACTGATGCCACACTTTCTCAAGTATCATGTCTTTCTACCAGGACTGGTTCCTCCTGATAATATATTCAAAATGTTATTGTTGTTATGTGCCTTGGAGTCGGTTCCAACTCATAGTGACTCAAACAGAATTCCAAGGCTGTAAATCTTTACGGGAGCAGAAAGCCTCATCTTACTCCCGTGGAACAGCTGGTAGTTTTGAACTGCTGACCTTGCGGTTCTCAGCCCGATTCGTAACCGATGAGAGAAAAAGTCTTGACACCCTTGTTTCTAAGGAGCATTCTGGCTGTACTTCTTCCAAAGCAGATTTTTTTGTTCTTTTGGCAGTTCATGGTACTTTCAGTATTCTCCACCATGCTGTGTCTCATATGCATGAAAAACTATACAATGATAAAGGAAGAGATTGAAGAATTGATGTATTCAACATGTAGCATTGAAGAATAATTTAGAATATAGTGTGAACTTCTAGAAAAGCAAGCAAATCAATTGTAGAAGAAATATAACCAGAATGTCCTATAGAAGAGAGAATAGTGAGACAGTGCCTCACTGACTTTGCACATGCCATCAGAAAAGACCAATCTCTAGAAAAGTATACAATGGTTAGTAAACTAGAGGGTTAATGAAAACGTGAAAATTTTTCATGGTTGGTAGAGTAGAAGATTTGTAAAAGCAAGGGGAACTCTCAATGAGATATATTGGCACACTAGTTACAACAATGGACGGAAACACACCAACAATCATGAAGATGATGCAGGAGGACGCCATGAATTGGAACTGACTGGACGACAATGAAGAACAATGATACTGGGTGTCAACAGTCTTCAGCTACTGGAACATTCACTACGACAAAAGGTGACTAAGGCATTTGTGAGTAACCAACCCATCTCCAATCAGTATTCCAAGAGCAGGGTTTTCTCACACCCTAATCCCAACAGATAAGAGTCTTGCTCCATTATAGAACACAACAGATAAATCTTACAGCCAGTTATTTAGGAAGAGACAACTTCCCTAGTTTGCAGAGGCAAGATTGAACCAAAAGGTACAGATAGAGCTATACAAATCCATTGTGTCCTCTTTGAAACTGTCTTAAGAACATGTCCTTCTGATGATAACTGAT
The DNA here is from genome assembly GCF_000296735.1 of Chrysochloris asiatica. Classification (NCBI taxonomy): domain Eukaryota; kingdom Metazoa; phylum Chordata; class Mammalia; order Afrosoricida; family Chrysochloridae; genus Chrysochloris; species Chrysochloris asiatica. The sequence goes on from NW_006408825.1 coordinate 1,755,029, forward strand.
TGCATAGACATGATTTTTATTGATAAAGGAAAAAATAAGAGTGAAAGACAAACATGTGTACAAGAGGAAGAAGACTGATACCTTCTCTGTGCCCAGAGTCCAACAATGAACCCAGAACTCAGATCATTCCCTATTTGTTTGATTTTCCTACTGTGATAATTAATTGTCAAAAGGTCTAAGGATTTAGAGAAAATCAACTGAGTCTTTTGCTCTGATTTTCATATGACGTAACGTAGACTCTGGTCTGCTACCTTACGCATAAAAATGCCTCAACTTTTCCAAGATGTGAAACAATGAATCTAATTGGAGTGGAGTAGAGTTTCCTTAGACTCTTTGGTAGGGATTCTAGGTTTTCTTTCATTTTTGAGACAGTAGAGGCTTTAGGGTCATTATCTTTGCAGAGAGGCAGGCAGGCAGCCACCTTGGTTTTTTTTCTAGACCCCCAGAGGCTGTGCTTACAGCACTATGTGTGCAATAGCCCAAGGCTGGGCTGTCCCTGAATATCTGAACTCTGCTCTGTGCAGGAAGCAGCATGTTTTCTAGGCTGGCCAAGGAAGGAGCTAGGAGAGAAGTGATTTTTCCAGGCTTCAAATGCCCCAAATATTTGCAACCAACTTACTGGGTTATCTCCTTGTCCTGCAGGGCTGACACTGTGGTGCACCCACTGCCCCCTGAAATGGAAACTGAAGGGAGCTTCTCAGCTGAATCTTGTTGTTGTTTGTTGTTAAGTGCCGTCGAGTCGGTTCCGACCCATAGCGACCCTGTACAGGGTTTCCGAGGGTGTAAATCTTTACGGGAGTAGAAAGCCTCATCTTTCTCCCGCGGAGCGGCTGGTAGTTTCGAACCGCTAGCCTTAAGGTTCGCAGCCCGATTCGTAACCACTACGCTACCAGAGCTCCTTGGTGGTGCTTAAATATGACAGGGTTGTGGTAAGAATGGTTTGCAGAACTCCTTTCATATGTCTGCTAGGGATGCCTGTCCTTGCCTGAAACCCTGGAAGGCATCCAATTTACACAATTTTAAGACTCAACAGATTCTGATTGGTCAAGTAACTTTTACCTCTTCCATGAAGGAGCTCTGGTAGCGTAGTGGTTACGAATCGGGCTGCGAACCTTAAGGTCAGCGGTTCGAAACTACCAGCTGCTCCGCGGGAGAAAGATGAGGCTTTCTACTCCCGTAAAGATTTACACCCTCGGAAACCCTGTACAGGGTCGCTATGGGTCGGAACCGACTCGACGGCACTTAACAACAACAACAACAACAACATGAGTATCAATTGTTCTGTTCCCAAATTCCTCAGTCAGCACGCTCCACCCTCCTCCATAGTTACCCATCTTTCCCTCTCATTTCATCTCTCTCCCTTTTACTTCCTGCCTCTCTTGTGTAAACCCAGATCCCACCTCCACAATGAAGTTTATATTTTAATATCCTGTAGGGAGAAAAATAAACTCTAGAGCCTCAAGGAAAGTAATTGGAATGGTTTCCTTTTCAATTATTTACTCATTATAAAACAAACAGCAGTTGTGTTCTATTATTTTTAAGTTCCACGTGATGTGAAGGAGATAGTAAATATTGATCTATTTTTTGAGGTTCTTACCATCTGTCAATAGAGACAAGGCAAACCCAAGAGCAAATCTTCATGGGAGAGGCCCAGATGCCCTGGGAGAGGAACTGGTATCATTTAAAAAAGAGCAAGGCTACATCAGGCCAACCCATGCACTGCTGGTGAGTTGGTTCCAACCCATAACAACCCTGTCAGACAGAGTAGAGTTTCTGAGACTGTAAGTCTTCATGGGAGCAGATAACTGCATCATTCTCTTATTGAGATGCTGCTGGGTTTAAACCACTCATCTTTGGGGTAGCAGTAGAGCACCTAATCCACGACACTACTATGCATCAAGACAAAGATAAGGGTCTTGGTGTGATGTGGCATGTTAGAGGGTCTCAGGGTTAATTCTCTTACTTGTACCCTCACTAATGCATCTGTTTCATATCTATGCCCCAGACCTGGAGGGAGCACATGTCAGTGGCTGTGGCTATGGGCCCAACAGTCCAGTGGGAGGGTGGGCCTACCTTGCTTGGTTGCTTCCTGTACAAGAGGTGGCCCATGGGGAAACTGCACTTTGCAAGTCTGTCCACTGGGCAGCTGGACACCTGTCTGTCTCCTGAGAAGATTCCATTTGAAAAACCACTACTCACCTTGCCCCTTGTGCAGCACTGAGAGTTTGAGGGACAGAGATTAACAAACACAGAGCAAGTTGAACAACCTGGGCAACTTCAGTAGGAAGTCCAGGTTTAAGAGAACCTGATCCATTTATTTTCCCACCGCTTATTCCCTCCTGGAAGAGTTTCATTCATCTGAGAAGATGTCAGGGACTGTGGGAGTTCCTGGCTCTTCTGCCCTTCCATGTTCTTTCCAATCTCCAACTGTCCCCTCAAAATTATCACCTTCAACAATACTGGCAGAGGTCTCCTTGTGCTGTTCTCTGAAGCAGCTAGACCCAGTTTGCACAAGTATGACAATGTGCACATATCAGTAGCTTTCTCACCCCAGCTCTTGGCTCGGTGTTGTTCTCTTGTTGAAGCCATCCACCAGGGCACGTCCCTAAGAAGCCAAAGAGAGCACCGTCTTTTTCTACTGGGAAACGCTGCTCACAGCAGTGAAGTTCAGGTTCCCGTCTGTGCATGTCCAGCACTTATGGGTGGCATTTGTCAGCTGTTCAATGTCAGAACTGTCTCATATCTGTGCCAATCTGGGTCTTCATGATAGTCTGTTTCTCCATGACTCTTTCTCCTTCAGATAGCTTGCTCGTTAGTGTATTGAGAAGCCTGGCTGCCTTCCTGCTAACCACACCTATTTCACAGGGATGCTGTTGGTTATCACCTGCACTCTGAAGCCCCCCCCACCACAACTGGGTCCTGTAGGCTTCCAGGTGGATCTCCAAGCATCAAACTTCTCACAGATGGCCAGATCCTCTGTTCTGATTGTGTCATACAGGACACTGGAAATGCTAGAAGATGTAACGACAAAGTGGAAGACCTGGACTGAGTTATCAAGTGTCCTAACTGGAATGTTCTAGCCCATGGTGATTAATAGCCCAGTACTGTTTGCCACCATTCTCTAGTAGGACTGATATTGCTTGTCTTGATGTCAAGTTGATTCCACCTCATGGTGACTCATGTGTGCAGAGCAGAATCACTCCACAAGGTCTTTTGGAAAGAGATCATCATGCTTATCTTCTGAGCATCACTCAGAGGTACAAACCATCAACCTTTCAGTTAGTAGTCAAGTTCTTAACCATTTGTGCCATGCAAGGTATTCCTAGTAAACTAGCCTGGAAATAGATATCAGTGACAAATCAAGGGTATTTGTCTTTCTCCTTTTCCAAGATAATGTAGAAATACTCATTTTGTAAAGTGAGTTGTGTCCTCCAAAACAATATGTTGATGTCTTAGCACCCTGCAAGGGTGAATGTAATCTTGTTTGGGAAAATAAGCTTTCTGTCTAGTTTCATTTCATTTTTGTTTTATTTTGAAGATGTGCTCAGGTAACAAAGGTATGCTGGAGTGGGGTGGACCCTAATTCTAACCCTTCTGAGTCAAGCCTTATAAAAGAAGACAGACATAGAAGCAGTCACACACTTGGGAAGACAGACATCATGTGGCAGTGGAAGCAGGAGGTGCATGTCGATGCAGACAAGGATCCTAGGGGAACCCAAGAAGCTAAGAGAGAGACCAGAAAGAGTCCCTTTCTTACAGGACTGAGCTAGTCACCATCAAGAATGTGGACTTCAAGCATTTAGGACTGTGAGACAGCATATTTCTGTTCTGTGAAGCCACCCAGTTTGTGTGTGTATGTGTGTGTGTGTGTATGGCAGTCTGAAAACTCTGAGACAACTGCATTCAGATAAATTGCACCAACACGAGAACATTCTGAGAAGTTTCTTAAGTTTTTTTTTTTCTCTTTTTATTTCTTGAACCGCATATAATTCCTCAGTCTCATGACATTCACTTTTAACTGTGATTCATGAAGTAATAAAGGAATCCTTTATTCAAGAAGCCACTTATCCTACTAAGAATTCCTTCTTTATTAGCTTTCTCATTATGTGCCTGTCACTAGCATTCATTTCTTAGGAGAAGCCTTATCTCTTGAGAGAGGGATGGGAGAGACATACGAATACTTGGATACCCAGATTGGTGATTTGTCAGAAACACATGAGGGAATTAGTCCACTTCTCAATGATCTCTGAGAATATTCTGAAGTATGAAGTGACTGAATGTGCTGTGACTCAGGTGGGTTACAATTGCTTTCCTTGGGCAGCTTTGTCTTTACGGTACTTCAGAGAGGACCATCTCCAACAAACCACAATGGACAAATTCTCCCAAATTCAATTCATCTGAGACCACACAAATAGACAGTCCCAGCCTGAAGCCACAAATGAAATTCACCTGAGACCCTACAAGCAGACAACTCCAGGTTGAGCCCCCAATTTGAATTTGTCTGAGATTCCACAAGTAGGCAGCCTCAGTCAAGCCCCCAAATTCTATTATTCTGAGACCCCACATGTAAGCAACACAGCCCAAGCTCCTGACTAGGGACATTATCACAATGCACATTTATCTTTGGATCCTGAACAAAGGGTGATACCCTCAATAGATGACACAATGCACACTGAGAGGACTCTGATCAGCATATGTTCATATATTTGCTCTGTCTCCATTCCCCCCGCCTCCTGCAACAAGCACACTTTGTGTGCGTGTTCAGGATCTCTTTATTTCTTCCTCAATCTGTTCTCCTGAGCTTAGAGATGCTGCTGGGTTAACTTATGTTATCCACCCACTGCTTGGAGAAAGATGTAGGAAGAGCTGAAAGTGAATCAGAAATATGTGGTATAACGTGACTGCTAGTTCATCAAAAGACAGAAACACCCAACATTTAATTATCTCTGCTTCACACTGGGCACAGAAATGATGTGTATTTGCTGGAAGGTGGTTTTGGCAATTTGGGGAGTCAGTATCCCACGCCCTTGAAATCTAGCAGATAGTATATCTTATACTTTCCATTTATGAATAAATAAAAAGAACGGAAATTTAAATTTTGTCCATGTTTTCTCTCTCATCCCATGATATTAAGTGCCATTGAGTTGGTTTTGACTCATGTTGTTGTTGTTGTTGTTGTTAGGTGCCATCAAGTCAGTACTGACCCAAAGTGACCTTATGCACAGCTGAACGAAACACTGCCCGATCCTAGGCCAACCTCACTATTGTTGCCACGCTTGAGTCCATCGATGCTGCCACTTGATCAATCCATCTCAGTTGGGGTCTTCCTCTATTTCTCCAACCCTCCACCTTACCAAAAATGATATCCTTCCCCAGCAACTGGTCCCTCCTGATAATATGTCCAAAGTATGAGAGACAAACCTTGGCCATCTTGTCCTCCAAGGAGCACTCTAGCTGCACTTCCAAATCTGATCTATTGGTTCTTTTGGTAGCCCATGGCATTTTCAATATTCTCCTTCAACACTGTAACTCAAAGGCATCAAATCTTCTATGGTCTTCCTTATTCACTGTACAACTTTCACATGCATATGAGGTTATTGAAAATACAATGGCTTGGGTCAGGTGCACCTTAGTCCTCAAGCTCACATCTTTGTTATTCAACACTTTAAAAAGGTCTTGTGTAGCAAATTTGTCTAATGCAATACATCGTTTTATTTCTTCACTGCTGCTTCCATGAGTGTTGATAGTTGATTCAAGAAGAATGAAGTCCTTGACAACTTCAGTCTTTTCTCCATTGATAAGAATGTTGTTTATTGGTCCAGTGGTGAGGATTTTTGCTTCCTTTACATTGAGATGTAATCCATACCGAAGGCTGTGATATTTGATCTTCATCAGTAAATGTTTCAAGTCCTCTTCACTTTCAGCAAGCAAGGTTGTATCATCTGCATATCACAAGTTGTTAATGAGTCTTCCTCCAATCCTGATGCCACATTTTTCTTCATAGAGTCCAGCTTCTCAGATGATTTGCTCAGCATACAGGTTGAATAAGTATGGTGAAAGAATACAACCTTGTGGCATGCCTTTTTTTTTTTTTAATAAATGTTCTATCATGAATTATGTGATAGTTTACATGGGAGAACATTAGTTTTACATTCATTCTATCATATATCGTTTCATTGCCATAGTTACAATCTCATCCATGCATCATCAACCAACCAAAGGGTATACCCTGCAAGCCTGCCCCTCCCTCTCCCACCCCCGGTCGTCAGCTTGTGATGCAATAGTGAATAATTGTTATCAGGACTGATTGTGAGGGTTGGAAATGTAAAGGTGGACATTTTATAGTAATGAGGGGAGTGATTAACTTTTCAGTCTAGGAGTGGAGGGCCCGGGGACAATCAATGGAGAAGAGCAGAGAGCGGGACCCTACCCAGAGATGCATGCCTTTTTTAATGTGAAACCGTTCAGTGTTCCCATGTTCTGTTCAAACAACTGCTTTTTGGTCCAGACACAGATTCTTCATGAGCACAATTAAGTGTTCCGGAATACTCATACTTTGCAATGTTGTCCATAGCTTGTCATGATCCACACAATCAAAAGCCTTTGTATAGTCAATAAAGCACAGGTAAACATCTTTCTGATATTCTCTGCTTTCAGCCAAGATCCATCAAACATCAGCAATGATAGCCTTTGTTCCACAGGCTTTTCTGAATCTGGCTTGAATCTCTGGAAGTTCACTGTCAATGTATGATTGTAGCCATTTCTATATTACCTTTAGCAAAACTTTACTCGCATGTTATATCTAAGAGATTGTCCGATGATTTCCGCATTCTATTGGGTTACTTCTCTTTGGAATGGGCACAAATATGGATCTCTTCCAATCAGTAGGCCAGATAGTTCTCTTCCAAATTTCTTGGCAGAGATGAGTGAGTGCCTCCTGTGACGCCTCACTTTCTTGAAAGATTTCAATTTTTATTCCATCAATTCCTGATGCCTTGTTATTTGCCAATTCCTTCAAAGCACCTTGGACTTCCTCCTTCAGTGTCATTGGCTCTTGATCATATGCTACCTTTTGAAACGATTGAACATTAACCATTTCCTTTTGGTACAGTGACTCTGTGTATTCCTTCCATCATCTCTTGATGCTTTCTTCATCATTCAATAATTTGCCCGGTGAATCTTTCAATCATGAAAGTCGAGGCTTGGATTTTTTCTTCAGTTTCCCCAGCTTGAGAAATGCTGAGCATGTTCTTCCTTTTTGGTTTTCCGATTCCAGATCTTTGCACATTTTGTTGTAATATTTGGCTTTAATCTTTTCAAGCTGATTTTGAAATTTTCTGTTCATTTCTTGGACCTCTAATTTCTTACATTTGCTTTAGCATCTCTACACTGGAAAGCAAGTTTCAGTGTCTCTTTTAACATCCATTTTGACCTTTTCTTTGTTTCTTGTTCTAATGACTTTTTGCTTTCTTCATGCATGACATTCTTGATGTCATCCCACAACTATTCTGGTCTTCAGTCTTTAGTGTTTAATGCATCAAATCTGTTCTTCAGATGATCTCTAAATTCAGGTAGGATATATTCAAGGTCATATTTTGGCTGTTGTGGACTTGTTTTCATTTTCTTCATCTTCATTTTGATTTTGCATATGAGTAATTGATGGTCTGCTCCACAGTATGCCCCTGGCCTTGTTTTCACTGATGATATGGAGCTTTTTCATCATCTCTTTCCACAGATGTAGTCAGTTTGATTTCTATGTATTCCATCTGGTGAGGTTCATGTCTCTTATGATGTCTAAAGAAAGTATTTGAAATGAACAAAGTATTGCTTTTGCAGAATTTTATCATGCCTTCTCCAGCATTATTTCTAGAACCACGTTATGTTTTCTAGCTATGATCCTTCCTCCTTGCTCCCAACATTTTCATTCCAATCACCAGTAATGATCAGTACATCTTGATTGCATGTTTATAAATTTCAGATTGTAGAAGTTTGTATAATTTTTCTATTTCTTCCTGACTTGCTTTAGTGGTTGGGCATAAATTTGAATAATAGTAGTATTAACTGGGCTTCCCTGTAGTCACATGGATATTATCCTCTCACAGACAGCATTGTACCTCATGACTGATCTGAATATGTTCTTTTTGACAATGAATGCAACATCATTCCTCTTCAATTTGTCATTCCCAGCATAGTAAACCATAGGGTTGTCAGATTCAAAATGGTCAATACCAGTCCATTTCAGCTCACTAATG
>NW_006408825.1:1763859-1766001 GCF_000296735.1 Chrysochloris asiatica
CACTAGAATGGAGGTGCACAAACAGCGAGAAACCAATGAACAGATACCAAAAAAAGAATGTGCACACCTGTAGCTCCACAGTTCTCTCTGACTCATAGTGACCCTCTAAAGAGTTTCTCGGGTGTGGTGCTGAGTTTGAGCCATTGGGGTTCAGTGCTTATTCTACAGTGTCACACTAGTATTCCCTGTCACCACTGACACTTATGAAAAATGCTGGATATTTGTCACAGGTATTGGTGGATCTTTTGAAAGTTCTTTGGTGCTTCCAAGTTTAAAGCTGAAGACATCATGAAGTGCTAACCAAGAAGACAGTAGGACAGAGTGGACAGGTCTCTGCAAAAAAAAGTGATGATGATGGTCTCTATTTGTCTTCCATCCTGAGAACCTCCATCCTGAGAATGTTTCTAGTCTGCTGAGCAGCTGGCCCGCTAGCCTTGGAAGGGCCTAGTTCATCAGGTGTTGCCTGAAGCTGTCACTGCAGTGTAGACTGTGCTCTCTACTTTCTCAAAAGTGGAAAACTATATAACTCCCCTGGATTCTTGAATATAGAGTTCCTTTATAAAGCATTCTATTTTGTATAAAAACATGGAAGTCAAGCATTTCCCCACTTCATGGATCACAGTTAAAAGCCAATATCATGTGTTTGAGAAATTGTCTGTGGTTCAAGAAATTAAGGGAGATTAAAAAAAAAAGAAAAAAAGAACTTAGAATCAACCCTGACTCATGATTGCCCCACTCCATGGCACCTTAGAGTTTTTAATGGCTGATATTTTAGAGGTAGATAATCAGATCTTTTTTTCTGAGGCATCTCAGGATGAGCTGAAACCTATAACCTTTCAATTAATAGCAAGCATTTTTGCCATTTACACCACCTAGGAACCCCACAACACCCTAGTAGCCTGCTCTAATATGGAATAAAACTCCAGAGATAAAAGATTTTCACAAAAAGAGGTGTGCAAGCTTGTTCATCTATGTGCTATTGGAAAGCTAGATATCAGTTGAGTGAATCTGATAAATGCAATATCCAAGCTAGATGTATCTAGGACAATAGATGGTAAGCATATGGTAAGTTAAATTTTTAAAACTATTTATTTTTAAATCTGGAGTAACTTTATGCTCAAAAATAGTGTTTGAATGAATGGATTGCTAAATGATAGTTAGTAAAAGAATGCAGAAAATCCAAAATTACAAATGGGAAATTGAAATAATTATAACTTAGCTAAAGTACAAAATAGTTGAAGAGAAGTTAATAAAAAGCATTATAATAAAGAGCACTGGTAATGTAGCAGTTACAAATTGGGCTGCTAATATTACAGTCAGCAGTTTGGAACTAAGTGGTTCCAAGGGAGAAAGATGAGGCTTTCTGCTTCTATAAAGATTTACAGCCTTGGAGCCTTATGCAGGGTCACTAGGACTTGGAACAGAAATCACAGCACATAATTACCACCACAACTACACATAATAAATCATTTGCCCATTTGCCATATTGTAGTGACTTGCCTTTTGGTCTGATGCTGGAAGCAATGTCATCAACATTTCAAATACCAGCGTGGTCACTGAACATATTTCAGCAGAGCTTCTAGACTTAGACAGGGTAGGAATGAGAAAATTCCATTTCTGGAATTAAAAAAAAAAAAAAAGTCACTGAAAATTTTATGAATATCAGTGGGACACTGTCGATTCACGGAGCTCACCAGATGGAATAGGGATTCACGGAATCAAATCAGCTAATCTATGGGAAGAGGTGATGGAAAAATTCAATATAATTAGCCAAAACTAGGCCAGTAGCAGACTGTGGAAGAGACCATCAATTGCTGATATGCAAGTGTAGGTTGAAGATGAAGATAATTAAAACAAGTCCACAAGAGCCAAAATATGAACTTGAATATAACCCATATGAATTTAGAGATCATCTCAAGAAGAGATTTGATGCATTAGACACTAATGACTGATGATCAGAAGAACTGTAGGATGAATCAAGAACATCATAAAAGGAAAAAGGAAAAGTTCATTAAAAAACAGGAAAGTGAATAGAAAAAATTAGGAAATCAGATTGCTAAGCAGAATCTATCAAAGGACAGCCTGAGAAGACAAAGTCAAGTATTATTATGAAAAGTACAAATATGTGGAGTTAGCAAACCA
>NW_006408825.1:1767091-1770476 GCF_000296735.1 Chrysochloris asiatica
TTATGAGGAGGGACCAATCCCGAGAAAGGACATCATGTGTGTAAAGCAAAGGCTTAGTGAAAAATAGGAAGACCCTCAATGAGATGAACTTACCTTGTACTGCAATCATGACTCAAACATGACAATGATTGTGAGGATTTTACAGGGCCAAACAGTGTTTAATTTTGTTAGCTAAACAGTCTGAATCAACTCAACAGCACCTATTAGCAACCACATAAAATAAAGCTAAATAACCTGCCATCATTTGTCTATTAGGATGTCATGCTATAGTGGTTGTGTGTTGATGCTTAAAGCAATGCCACTGTTATTTCAAATTCCAGCAGATTCAATGTGGTGGACAGGTTTCTCCAGAAATTTCAGATAAGCTAGAGTAGGGAGAAGGAACTGGTGAGCTACTTGTAAAAAAAATTTAAAAAGAAGAAGACCAGGAAAGCACTATAGGTAAAAGCTGAAAATGTTGTATTATAATGCTGAAAGATAAGCCCCTCAAGATGAAAGGCACTCCAAATAAGGTAGGGAAAGAGATTCCCCCTCAAAGTAGAGTCGAGCTTAATTAAGTGGATATATAATCAAGAGGAACAAATTCTAAGGGAAAGACATCATGCTTGCTAAAGTAGAGGGACTGCAAAAATGAGGAAAGACCTGAGTGAGATGGATTGACACAATGGCTACAACAATGGGCTCAAACATGGCAACAATTGAGAGGCTAGCTCAAGACCAGGCAGCATTGCATTCTGTTGAATATAGGGTCACTATGAGTCAGAGACAACTCGATGGTACCTAGATCAATAACAAATCAATGATATTTAAAGAATGGTGGAGGAGAACAAACAAGATGGTGGATGGGGTGGAAGTGCAGTGAGGAGCTCCATCAGCAACAACACAGAATACTGGACCAAGCAGGATCAGGGGATGGTCCCAGAACTCTGAACCACATATAAAGAAATATTTAGAATATTGGAAGGCTTATAGCCAGTGGAATTTATAGCAGAAGCAAGAAATCCAGAGCTTTCAAAACCAAGGCACTCAACTGCTCCACAAGCAGCCATCTTGGGTGAGATTGAATGGGAGAAAGATTAGAGCTGCCATGGATGGCTGACAGAACCGATAAAAGATGTGGACAATCTTTCCTTCATATCTGTTTATTGACCTCTTGCTATCTGTGCATATCCATTCTAGTGATTAGAGGGGTGCCCGAGTGAACAGAAACACCACCCAGATCCCCAGAGGGTTCTATTACACATACACAGAGAGCTCCTCAAAATTTAAAGGGACAGTGTCCACTTAAAACCAAATAGCAATGCAAAACGGCCACAGCCAGCCCTGAACTGTTTATCACTAGGAAAAAGACCTAAATGGGGGCTGTGAAGCACAACAGGTAGGCTAACAAGAAAACAGGCTGATAATTAAATCCTGAGTTATGTCATAAAGACCAAAGTGGCATCTTGATATTTCTCAGGAAGAAGAGTGAAAAGGGAAGTCCTTCTCCTGATCACAGCTACGCTACCTAGAGATAATCAGAAAACATAAAAATACCAAAATATACACTCATCTAAGTATTAAGGCCACAGATAACTCCTGAATATGCCTAAAAAACAGAAACAGATGACCATATCAGCACATGTCCAGAAACAAGATAAAGTGGCAAATGAGCTGGAGGTAGACCTACACTCCATACTGGAAGGAGGGTAGGCTTTGGAAATGCATGAGAAAGAATTCAGAAAAATGATTATAAAATATATCAAAACACTTTACAATGGAGTTGAGAAAAAATAAGGAAGAAGTCAGGAAAGTGCTACAGGAACAATCAAATCAAATAGATATAGCATTGGAAACAATTCAGAACCTACAGAAAGAGATCCAAATGATTAATAATAGAATACCAGAAATGGACAATTTACTGAAAGGGCAAAGGAGTAGAACTGAAAAGATGGGAGCCAGAACTAGTGAGCTTGAAGATAAATCTCTTAATACCACTAATATAGAAGAACAAACAGGAAAAAGATGAAAAAATCTGAAGAAGGTCTAAGATTCATGTTGGACAACATGAAGAGGAATAACTTAAAAATTATCAGCATTCCAGAACAGGAAGAATCACACAAGTCCACAGAGGTTACAGTTGAAGAACTTCTGGAAGAAAATTTCCCTAACATCCTAAAAAGTGAAAAGATAAGTATCCAAGAAACTCAACGAACCTCAGGAAGGATAGACCCCAAAAGAAAATCACCAAGACATATAATAATCAAGCTCTCCAAAATCAAAGATAAGGACAGAATCCTGAAGGCAGCTAGGGAAAAGAGAAGTGTAATATACAAAGGCAAGCAAATCAGAAAAAGATAGGATTTCTCAGCAGAAACCATGCAAGCAAGAAGGCAATGGGGAGACATATATAAAACCCTGAAAGAAAAAAACAAAAAAAAAAAACTGCCAACCAAGAATTCTCTACCCAGCAAAGCTGTCAATCAAATATGATAGTGTAATCCAAACATTTCAAAATAAACAGGAGCTAAGGAATTTTGCCAAAGCCAACCCTGCTATGAAAAATATCCTAAAGGGAATTCTGTGGACAGAGAAGCAACAAGAACAGACAACAACTAGAGATTGACATACGTGGCAGCATCGCCTGGAAGCCAATTGACAAATGGAAGAGTCGAGAACAGAATAAAATTGTAAGAACAAATTCAGAGGATCTCGGAGGTCAGTCAATGAGCAAAACAAGTACAATGTGAAAGGAGATAAACACAGAGGAACAGAGATCTAGGTGGTGGGAAGGTCAGGTAGATTACAGGATAAAATAGACTTCTTAAATGGAGGTAAAAGTTAATGGAATATAAATTAACCACAACGGTGGGGTTGGGGTGGGGGGTTTCAGGGAGGTGGGGGGAAGCAACGGTAGAGCACAGGATAAAGGCAGAGACATCACAGTTTGGGTATTGGGGAAGGCAATACAAGAATGGCGAGAAGGTAGACGAACAAGATAGAGGAACACTGAGACAGATTTGAGTGGGCTAAGTGGGACAGAGGTCAATAGTGAAGCATGTTTAACCTTGGAACAACAGGGCTCTGTGATACAAGGATCAAGGCATAGTCTGAAGAAGGGAAATAATACTAAGATGTTTGACTGTCTTATGAATATTGGTTTCCCTTGCTTACTATTGTAAAATAGACACTAGAATGCAATAGAAAGGAATGTTGGGAAACATAATTATAGAAAACGTGTATAGAAATTATGTAAACATAATTATAGAAAACTTCAGCCTATAACTGATTGGAATAACTAAAAGGGGTTCTAGAACTTGCCCAGTGAAACAGGCCTCTTGTGGAGCCTTTGCAGAGTATAGGACATTAGATGGAATCCTGAGTCCCATCCAAAACCTTCTGAGGT
>NW_006408825.1:1771967-1775168 GCF_000296735.1 Chrysochloris asiatica
AAGAGCTAAAGGGAATAGAGAGAAATACAGTTAACTGATGGTTCATGGAGGGGGATGTAATCACTGTGATGAAACAAGGTGTATTATTTGTTGAATGTAAAACTGATCATCTGCCCTGTAAACTTTCATACAATCCACAATAAAAACTTAAAGAAAAAAGAAAGAAAGAAAGAAAGAAAGAAAAAAAAAAAAAGAATGGTGGATGTTAGTCTCCCAGAAGGATAAACATAAGAAAAATTGAGAAAAGGTATTTAGCAACCACACTCCTTTCCTCAGAATTGTGAAGAACTATGGAACTCTTTGGATGATGCATTTTTAAGGTTGGATCTAGGCTGCAGTTGTAGGGAGTGGAAGGAGCAGACCTGTAAGTAATTTCAGGAAGTGAAACCTGCAGCAGTGATTGATGTGAACTTGAAGGGAAGGATGGTGGAGCTTGGGGGAAACTCCCTGCCTCTCTCCTTCTGGTCCATTTCCACAGAAGCACCTGTGACCCCATCCGTGAGGCTTTTCTAAGAGTGACAGACAGTTAATGTCTATGGGAGCAACACCTGGACCATGAGAGGTGGGAGTTGATGAGTGAATGCCACAGATTTCTTGTTCCACACACAGATCTACACAGAGAGAAATCTTCTCAGGTGATCACAGCAGTCATCTGCTCAGGAATGAACTCTGCACTGACTTTCTCCCCTTCCAACTACCCCACTACTTTAGTGCTTCCTGTAGTCATTTCCTAAATCACCTGCTTAAAATCATACCCTGGTTTCAAGGTCTTCTGTAGGAGAACTTAAACTAAGATTGGTGCCATTAACTAAAAATAGGAGGATTCATCATTCTCCAAGTAATACTCATGAACATCTGTGTTTATTCTTTCTTTTTTTTTTTCTTTACATATGCTCCACCTCATCTCTGTATTTGCCTGCTGATCAACTGATATCTATATTTCTCTCTCTCTCTCTCTCTCTCTACATATCTATCCATCCATCCATCTATCCATCTAGCTATCTAGCTATCTATATTTCTGTCTACTTATCATCTATCTATCATGGTCTATGTATTATCTGCCATTTATCTACTTATTCGTCATCTGTCTGCCTATCTGTCTATCTATCCATCTATCATCTGTCTACATATCATCTATCTGTCTATCTATCTATCTATCTATCTATCTATCTATCTATCTATCTATCTATCTATCTATCTATCATCTGCCTATTTATCATTTGTCTATCTATCATCTGTCTATCTATATATCTATCCTATACCTGCCTATCTGCATCTATCCATCTGTTTTTCTACCATCTATCAACCTATCTATTTACCTTGTGTGATGCTGTGGTTTAATGCACTGGACTTCAAAGTCATTTGAACCACAAAGATTGGTAGTTCAAGCTCACCAGCCGCTCCTTGGAAACCCTATACAGGTAGCTATGGGTTGGATCTGTCTCGGTGGAACTTAACAACAACAACACTAAGATAAAAAAGTAAACTAATTATACAAAATGTCAAACATTGTCATTACTTGGTGATAGGATTAAAGAAGATGTTTGCATTCACACATATGCATTTAAGATTCCTCAAGTTCTCTAAAATGAATATACATTCACTTTTTACATTTAGAAGGAAACTAGAAATATTTTTAAATGCTTGCCTTAAAGACTAAGGATCAAATACTCAGCTTCCACACTGTTGACATAAGCCTGCTCAGAAAGAATGACAATTTAACATAAATATATATATTCAGTACCTCCTTTCCTTTAAAATAAGACAGGGAGAGACATCATGTACCACTTCACTGAAAACTAATGCAATGCTAGTTGCTAAGAAGCCTGTTCTCTTAGCTTCCGCGTGGGATGGTGCCCCTCACCTGCTATTTGAAGGCATTTACTACAGGGGCACATGCCTTCATCACCCTGCCTTCACTATGCATTGTGACTCAGTTTCGCCTACACACACTCACTCAGCAGCTTTACCTTCTTCTGAATCAGTAACATCTAAGTGTCCTGTGTTGTATATTACTCTCATGATACAGACACATGCCAAAATGAACTTCCATTTAACTTAAAGAATGAACCTGAGCATCTTTGTGAGAAAGAGCACATTGAAGAATGAAGCACTGGAAATTTTGCATATGTGGCAAATAGTGTCAGCTTTCTATCTGATAGGGCGTTGTCACAGTGAAATAAGCTGAGGAAGTACATCTTCTTCATTCTTCTACTCACACATTAGTGAGATTCACTACACGAGTCCCAGGAGGAGTGAAGACCGAGAGTCTACTTCCCCAATACTTTCTAGTATATGTGTGTGTGTCTATGTGTGTGTTAATAGAATAAAGGCAGAGGACAATGATCTGATTATTATCAGACTTATTGCATTGCTACAAACATGTGCCTTAGTCCAGAAGGCTCAGGTCCCACTATTGGAGGTGGATTGAAATATCAAATTACTGGGATGGGACCAGACATTTGCTAGTCCTCAGATAACACTAAAACCTGAGCAAACCCAGAACAATCATAAATGTAGTAATCAGTGAGGAGGAGGAGGCAAGAACCTAGAGTGTGAATCATGGTCCAGCTGCTCTTATCTCCAGTGGATGGCCACATGGAGATGCTAGTCATCTGGGTAGTGTAGGAGAGCATGAGAACATATGGTCAGGCAATGGTTGGGGATAGCTTGGGGCATTTTTTCCACAACTTTACTGGAATATGACTCGTGTCCCTTCAGGATAATGAACAGTGACTTCACATTCTTTATAGGGAATTTAGCCACTCCTTCACGGTTATAGTGGAGTGTTGCAGACTGCAATTACTGAGGTGTTGAGGCCCTGTGTCATGGACGAAAAACCAACACAGCGGTGCCACTCAGACTTGCTAGCCAGAGACCCTGAGGACTCAAGGAAGTAACCTCACGACGTCCCAGGTTCATTGGCTTTTACGAACTCACTGTTGGGCTACCTCTGTATAATTTTCTTTAGTCCTATTAACTCATTCTATGCTTTGAACTCCAGTGATTGTAGCTTCTGAGAAAAATGGTTTCTTATGTGCCTCTCTTAATGTCTCCACTGTGTTGGCAGTGCTTAAGGTTCTAGGAACAAATCTCTCTGAGGAACAAACTCTGGCCACCTGGCAAATGCGTCCAAACTGTTCTTTATCAAATTATTCAGTTATGTTTGATATTAACTTAATACATGAGCCCTTGATACCC
>NW_006408825.1:1775618-1777469 GCF_000296735.1 Chrysochloris asiatica
CTGTTTTGAACGATTAATCACATTTCACTTCTGTACCCTGTCTTAATAAACCCCGCCTTCCTTTGTGTAAAGCTCCTCCCTGAAATAAAAAGGAGGGGCAGACCGAAGCCCGCATGGGTTACGGCGTGCAGGGCAGGCATTATGGGCAGGCATTGCAGTTGGCAAGGTGTGCAAACCACCGGCATAGCCAACATGTTTACAATGCAGGACCTGTCTGATACCAGTTATGCATCCACTCTAGTTTCGGGGTGTCTTCTTGTCTCTCTCATTATGTCTTTGTGTGTACTCTTTATCTGTCTCTGTCGCCGCCAGATCTCCCAACTTTGTGAACCAAACTCTTGTGTCGAGGCCTGTTCTCGACAGTGGAAAATATGGAAAACAGTCTTGAAAGAGATGGCTGGAATTAGAAGGTAGAGATGTAAATCCTGCTAGAGTCATAAAGGAGAGGCTACCCAATAGAAAGTTTCTAATACTCAAGTCTTACAAGGGACTGCTGAACTGGTACCACAGAAGCTTGTTACTGTGAAGTGCCAACGAGTCAGTTCTGACCCATAGCAACCCTAGGATTTCCTAGGAGCAGCTGGTGAGCTTGAACCACCAACCTTGCAATTCAAACCGATGTTGCATTTCAGAGTATTAATGCATAATGCCAAACCAGGAGTCTGGCTTTAATGAGCTCGAGAGTGTGTAAGCCTGTGTTTTTGATACCATGTGCACAACCCAGAGGAAAAGCCTCAGGTTTGAGACATAGCAGTGCAGCATCCAGCAAAAAGGATACTGATTTTCCAAGAAAATGACTTCATTTCCGACATGCTGCCCTGGCCACATCCCTGTATTGCTCTCCCTTCTATCACTTCCTTTTCTGCATAGCCTCCCTCTTCCCAAACTCTGCTATTAATTGTTGTCCTCTCTTCTTGCTTTGATTTCATCTCCCCTCCCCTGTCTTCTGTCTTGTATTCTTGTTTGCAAAGAAGAATAAGTGGGCAGTCTTGAAATCAGAAGAGGGTAGGGTGAGTGTAGCAGAGTCCCCAGTAAAAATAATAGTACAAGGGGTATCAAAAAATCTGTGGGAAAATTTCATTATCTTTTCATTCCTCTGTTCATGAACGTTTTGAAGCCCCCTAGCATTTTAGGCAGCACATCTGGTGACCAAACACATTGAAGAGAAATAGCTGTTGTGCTGAGCAGTCTCTATTTTCCCCTCTAAATCCAATCATTTCTTGCTTCCATCCTTCCACAGACTTCAAGGGAATTAAACCCTACGGTCAACTAACCCCCAACCCTTTGCATTCCCATTGGATATTGTCAATGGAGACAGTGACGGAAGAGAGAAGATTGATTAGAGAGACAGGTCAGGCTCTTTCTCCTCCTACCCCATTTCTACTATAGAAGCAGTGGTTATGACATAGCTTCATCCTTCTAAGTCCTGGGCTACTATTGGGTAGCCTCTACTCTTATGGTTCTACCTCTCTCACTGTCTCAGGTGATGCTTCTTTCTCCCCTGCCTCACAGGTCTATGGAATTTAGTGGCCTTCCATTGCTGAATGTTTCAGCATCCCTAATTTATTGTCTATGACCCATTCTTTTATGAAGCTTTCTTAAGTGATATCACCTCGAGTAAAGAAATTCTGACTGATAGCATCATTATTCCACTCACAGGCCTTATCACTAGCAATGATGAAGCTTTGTTGTTATTGCTAGGTGTCATTGAGCCATACCAACTCATAACAACTCTATGCACAACAGAATGAAACACTGTCTGGTCCTGCACCAACCTCACAATTATTGTTATACCTGAGACTATTGTCGCCCCCACTGTGCCAGTCCATCTCGTTGGAGATCTTCCTCTTT
>NW_006408825.1:1779779-1787983 GCF_000296735.1 Chrysochloris asiatica
TGAAGAAGTTGGAAGAATTCTTCAATTTCATCATTACTGGCTTTACTGGTTGGTGTTTAAATTTGAATAATAGTGGTATTAACTGTTTTGTTTTGTTTTTGTAGGTGTATGGTTATTATTCAATCACAGACAGTGTTGTACTTCATAACTGTTTGTGGTATATTCTTTTTAATGAATAATGCTACACCATTCCTATTCAATTTGTCATTCCTAGCATAGTAAACCATGTGATTGTCAGATTCAAAATGGCCAATACCGGTCCATTTCTGCAAACTAATTCCTAGGGTATTAGTGTTTATGCATTCCATTTCATTGTTTACAATTTCCTATTTTGTTAGATTCATACTTTGTATATTCTGTGTTCAGATGATTAATTGATGTTACAGCTGTTTCTCTTCATTTTGAGTTGTGCTCCATAAGCAAATGAAGGTCCCAGCATGGAGAATGGACTAGGACACTTTTTTGTTGTTGTTTCCATCCTAGATTTCTTATGCTGGGACAGGTGAAATGATCACTCTCTATGAGCTTATAACATCAGTGGTAATGGTCTTACTTTGCTGTTTTTACTTCAAGAGCAGTCTTGAAGATTGTTTGTAGCAGAACCCTATTGGAAGTGGTTTGGGTCTGGGTTTGGCTTCTCCTCAAACAATAAATGAACAGCTTTGGCTATCCAGGTATTTTTGGCAACCTTGCCCAGCTGGAATACATCTAGTAGTGTTCAGACACTCCTCTCACATATAATGCTTGGTATCAGCTACTCAGTCAAGGCAGCTATTTTCTAGTGTCTCATACTTATTTACCTTTAAACAAAGAGACAAGGACAGATATCAAGTCAGTTCATAGGTTTCTTTGTGATAAATGACTGTCATGGTCCCCATATTTCCCTTTGTTGCCCAAACCAAAGAGGAGAGACACATAGAACATGTGGACTTTGTGGTGAGAACTGCCAAACTTCTGAAACTCAAACTCCAAACATGTTCATAAGGTAAATCCAATTCTGAGGCCTTCTATTATTATTTAAATTTATTTCCTCTAACTCAAGAAGCCACCAGTCCTCTGTTAATTTGTCTTACTGTGATGGCTTACTTGTTGCTGGGATGATGGAAACAATGTTACTGATATTTAAAATACCAGCAAGGTCAACCATGGTGGAAAGATTTAAGCAGAGCTACTAGACTAAGATAGAACAAGGAAGAAGGAGAGACTGACTACTACTGAATATTTATCCACTTAGGAATGGCAGTAGAACATGAAAATACTGTAAATAGTACCAGAACACCATCAAATATAGTGCCAGAAGATAAACCCCTCAGATTGGAAGACACTCAAAATATAACTTGGAAAGTGCTCCCTTCTCAAAGTAGAGCTGACTTTGAATGGACTAATCTTTTGAACCTTAAATTGCTAATGGGGCACAACTTAAAATGAGGAGAAATGGCTTAAAAAATCCATTAATAATCAGAACATGGAAACTATGAAATATGAATCTAGGAAAATTGAAATTTGTAAAAAAATGAAATGGAGTGCATAAATATCCATACACCAGGCATTAGGGCCTAGGTATTCATGGGAGTCCAAGCATGGCATTGTAAGATAAGCATCGGACTGCTAACCACAAAGTCAGCAGTTCAAACCCAGCAGTCACTCCTTGGTAACACTATACAAGGTCAATATGAGTCAGAACCCACTCAACTACACACAACAACAACAGGCATCAATAAGTTGAAATGCACTAGTATTGGCCATTTTGAATCTGACAGTTATATGGTTTACTATGCCAGGAATGGAAAATTCAAGAGAAATAGCATTACATTCATCAAAAAGAAGATTTTAAGGTATATCTTGAAGTACAACTCTGTCTGTGATAGGATAATACTCATAGGTCTACAAGAAAGACTCATTAATTCAACTATTATTCAAATGAATCCACAAAACACTAAAACCAGTGAAGATGAAATTGAAGAATTCTACCAAATTCTTCATTCTGAAAATGATCCAGCATACAATCAAGATGCATTGATAATTACTGGTCATCGGAATGCAACAGTTGGCAACAAAGAGGAAGGGATCAATAGTTTGAAAATATAGTCTTGATGATGTAAATGTTATTGGAGCTTGCATGATAGAATTTTGCAAGACCATTGACTTATTCACTGTAAATATATTTTATAAACAACATAAAAGATGACTATATACATAGACTTCATTACATGGAATAAATAGAATACAATTGACTATACCTTCGGGAAAAGATGATGGAAAAGCTCCACATCATCAACCAAAAACAGGCCAAGGAAGGATGGGGAACAGGCCATCAACCACTCAAATGCAATTTCAGGCTAAAGCTGATGAAAATTAAAATAAGTCAACAAGAGTAAAAATGTGACCTAAAACATATTCCACCTGGATTTAGAGATCATCTGAAGAACAGATTTGGTGCATAAGGACAGAAGACCAGAAGAATTGTGAGATGGCATAAAGAACATCATATAGGAAGCAAGCATAAGATCATTAAGAAGACAAGATAGAAGGAAAAGATCAAAATGGATGTCAGAAGAGACTCTGAAAGTTGTTCTACAGCATACAGGTAATAAAGCAAGTAGAAGAAATGAATGCGTAAAAGAGCTAAACAGAAAATTTCAAAAGACAGCATAAGAAGACAAAGTCATATATTATAATGAAATGTGCAAAGACCATGAGTTAGAAAAACAAAAGGGGAAAACATGATCAACATTTCTTAGGCTGAAAGAACTGAAGAAATAGAAAAAAAATTCAATCCTAGACTTTAAATATTAAAGAATTCTATAGACCAAATGTTGAAAGATGAAGAAAGCATCAAGAGAAAATGGAAGGAGACTGACTGTGAAGGTTGTAAATGTAAAGGTAGACATTTTGTAACAAAAGGAGGGGAGTGGTTGGTTTTGCAGTTCAGGAGCAGAGGTCCCTGGGACCATCAAGGAAGAGGAGCACAGTGAAGGATCCTACCTAGAGAAACAGTAATGCCAGAGATGGAGGCAGAGAGGATGATGTGGAAAGATGGAGTGGTTGAAGACTCTGAACTCAGGGAGGAAGAGGGGCTGTGTGCTGGTGGCTGGAGGGCAGGTATGCGGGGCATACCTTTTGGTTGTTTCATGAAATCATGGAGGAGATTGTGATCATTGCAATGAAACAAAATATGATAGGATGAATGTAATGCTAATGTTCTCCCATGTAAACCATCACAAAGTTCACAATAATAACTTAAAAGAAAAAAAAAAAGGGAAGAAATACAGACTCACTGAATCAAAACAAAACAAAAAAAAAGTCTGATGTTCAACCATTTCAAGAGTTACCATAAGATAAAGAGATAAAGAGCCAGTTGCTGATGAAATAAAAGCTGAAAAATTTTAACACACTGATGCAGCATTGGGGTACTCACTCATTTATGCCAAGACATTTGGAAGACAGACATCTGGCTTATAGATTGGAAGAGATCCATATCCACAGTTCTAAGAGAGATGACACAACAGAATACAGAAATCTTGGGACAGTATCATTAATATCACATGCAAGCAAAATTTTTGACTAAAATAATTTTTAAATGGCTGCCACATTCCATTGTCAGAGAGCTACTAGAGGTTCACACCAGGTGCAGATGAGGACGTAGAATTAGGGCTATTATAGCTGGCATCAAATGAATCTTGGCTGAACACAGAGAATATCAGTAAGATGTTTACCTGTGCTTTATTGACTATGCAAAGACTTTCCAAGGTGTGGATCATGACAAGTTATGGACAACATTGTGGAGAATGAATATTCCAGAAGAATTTCTTGTGTTCATGAGGAACCAGTGCATCGACCAATTGGTCTAATCGAACAAGGTATCACTGAACAGTTTAAAACCAGGAAAGATATTTTACAGGTTTGTATTCTTCCACCATAATTATTTAATCTGTCCTGGTGTGGCACTGTGGGCTAATGCGCTGGACTGCAAAGTTGTTTGAACCATAATGTCAGTGGTTCCAACTCACCAGCCACTCCATGGAAACCCTATACATGGTTGCAATGGGTCGGAACCAACTAGGCAGCACTTACCAACAGCAACAACATTTAATCTGTACAATGAACAAATGATCTGAGCAGCTGTATTCTATGAAGAAGAAAGTGACATCAGGATTGACGGAAGGCTCATTAACAAGCTGTGATATAAAGAGGGTGCAACCTTGCTAACTGAAAGCAAAGAAGACTTACAATATTTACTGATGAAGATCAAAGACCACAGCCTTCAGTATAGGTTGCACTTCAATGTAAAGAAAAAACAAACAAAAACTCCTCACAACTGTACCAATCAATAACATTATAAATGAAGAAAAGTTTGAAGTCATCAAAGACTTCATTTTGGTTGTATCTACTATCACCATTCATGGAAGCAGCAATTAAGAAACCAAACAACATATTGTATTAGGGAAATCTGTTGTACAGGACCTTTTTAAAGTGTTTAAGGATAAAGATGTCTATTTGAGGACTGATGTGGGCAGACCCATGTCATAGTGAAAATTGGACAATGAATAAGCAACGCCAATGATAAATTGATGCATTTGAGTTCTAGTGTTATAGAAGAATATTAAAAATACCATGAACTGCTAGAATAATAAACACATCATCTGTGCTGGAAGAAGTACAGCCAGAATGCCCCTTGGAAGTCAGGGAAGTGAGACTTTAATTCTCATACTTAGGCCATAATATCAGGAGGGACCAGTTCCTGGAGAATAACATTATACTTGGCACATGGACGGTCAGTGAGAAAGAGGAAGTTCTCCCACATGATGGATTGACTCTGGAGCAGCAGTAATGATCTCAAGTGCAGCAAGAATTGTGAAGATGGTGTAGACTCCAATAGTGTTTCATTCATGTCGTGCATATGATTGCTATGAGTGGGAAGCAACTTGACAGCGCTGAACAAGTCAGAAAATGACTTCACCACCCACCAGATTGCCAAGCCATATCCCAGTATCCTTTGTGAAATGTCCTCCTCTCTCCATAATACCAATCACTAGTCAAGCCTTGAAAATTCTGTCTGCTCAATATTGCTTGAATTAGACTCAACTTTCTCCTTCCTCATCAATACTACACTAGTTTGTGGTTAGTTGTCATTGAATCAACTCATGCACAGCAGAACAAAATGGTCCTTCACCATCCTTGCAAGCATTACTGTGTTTGAGCCCATATTCGCAGCCACTGTGTCAGTCCATCTTATTGAAGGTCTTCCTCTTTCTTATTTTTTAGCTAGCTGGGTATGATGTCCTTCAAAAATTGATAACTCCTGATACCATGTCCAAAGTGAGATAAGGTAACATCCTCTTTGCCTAATGAGCATCCTGGTTATACTTTCTCCAAAACACATTTGTTTGTTTTACCGGAAGCCTATGGAATAGTCAACATTCTTTACCAACACTACATTTCAAAAGCACAAAATCTCCATGCTCCTTTATTCACTTTACAGATTTCACATGCATTAGAGGTGATTGAAAATACAGTGACTTGGGTCAACTGTTTTTTAGTCCTCAAAGCAGCATCTTTGCTTTTTAACCATATAAAGAGGTTATTTGCAACAGATTTACCCAAAGCAAAATGGCTTTTGCTTTTTGTGTTGCAGCTTCTATGGACATTGATTATTGATCCAAGAAAAATGAAATTCTTGACAGCCTCAATTTCTTCATCAACTATCCCTCAATTTTTTGTACTGTGCTAGCTCACATGTTGTTGTGATGCTAAAAACTATTTCATCAATATTTCAAAAAAGAACAGCATCAGTGAAGTTTCCAGACTAAAACAGAGTAGGAAAAAAGAACTGGTGATTTACTTCAAAGGAAGGGTTAGCCAATAGAAACCTTATGGATACAAACAGAACATTACATAATATAATGTTGGAAATTAACCCTTGCCTATGGCAAGGACTTCATTCTTCTTGGATCAACTATCAACACTCATGGAAGCAGCTGTCAAGAAATCAAATGACGTATTGCATTAGGCCAATCTGCTGCACAAGACCTTTTTAAAGTGTTGAAAAGCAGAGATGTCAGCTTGAGGACTAAGGTGTGCCTAACCCAAGCCAAGGTGTTTTTAATAATCTCATATACATGTGAAAGTTGGACAGTAAATAACGAATACCATAGAAGAATTGATGCTTTTGAGTTATGGTGTTGGAGGAGAATATTGAAAGTGCCATGGGCTGCCCAGAGAACCAATAAATCTGTGTTGGAAGAAATGCAGCCAGAGTGCTCCTTGGAGGCCAAGATGGCCAAATTTCATGTCTCATACTTCATACATATTGTCAGGAGGGACCAGTAGCTGGAGAAGTAGATCATGTTTGGTAAGGTGGAAGGTCAGAGGAGAAGAGGAAACCCCCAGCGAGATGGACTGGCAGAGTGGCAGCATCAATGGTCTCAAGCGTGGCAACAACAGTGAGGTTGACCCAGGATGGGTCAGTGTTTCGTTCTGCTGTGCATAAGGTGATAACTTCAATCTTCTCATGATATGGATGTTATTGGCCCAGTAATGAGGATTTTTGTTTCCTTTACGTTGAGGTGCAACCCAGACTGAAGGCTGTGGACTTTGATGTTCATCAATAAGTATTTTAAGTCCTCTTTGCTTTCAGCAAGGAAGGTTGTATCATCTGCATATCGCACATTATAAATGAGCCTTCCTCAAATCCTGATGCCACATTTTCCTTCATATAATCCAGCTTCTCTGATGATTTGTTCAGCATACAGATTGAATAAGTATGGTGAAAGAATACAACCTTTGTCCCTTGTTCTATTCAAACAATTGCCTCTTGGTCAATGTACAGGTTCCTGATGAGCACAATTAAGTGTTTCAGAATACTCATACTTTTCAATGTTGTCCATAGCTTGTCATGATCCACACAATTGAAAGTCTTTGCATAGTCAATAAAGCACAAGTATACATCTTTCTGATTTTCTCTGTTATCACCCAAGAGCCATCTGATATCGGCAATGAAATCAGCTGAAACCTCTGGAAGTTCTCTGCCAACGTATGGTTGTAGCCATTTTGTATTACTTTTAGTAAAAATTTACTCACATGGGATAACAATGATATTGTTAGATGATTTCAGCATTCCATTAGGTTACCACTCTTTGGAATGAGCACAAATATGAGTCTCTTACCATCAGTTGGCCAGGTATTTGTCTTCCAAATTTCTTGGCATAGATAAGTTATTGCCTTCAGTTGAAAGATTTCAATTTGTATTCCATCAGTTCCTGGTGCCTTGTTCTTTGCCAATGACTTCAATGCACCTTGGACTTCTTCCTTCAGGATCATTGGCTCTTGATCATATGCTACATCTTGAAATGGTTGAACGTCAACCATTTCTTTTTGATACAGTGCTTCAGTGTATACCTTCCATCTTTGTTTGATATTTTCTTCATCATTCAGTATTTTGCTCATAGAATCCTTCAGTACCACAAATTAAGGTTTGAATTTTTCTTCAATTCCCTCAGCTTCAGAAATGTTGAGCTTGATCTTCCCTTTTGGTTTTCTAATTCTAGGTATCTGCACATTTTGTTATAATAATGACTTTGTCTTCTAGAACTGACTTTTAAATTTCTGTTCATTTTGTATACCTCCTCACTCTCCTATTTGCTTTAGTATCTCTATGCTGAACAGCAAGGTTCAGAATCTCCTCTGATATCCATTTTGGTGTCTTCCTTCTCTCTTGTATTCTCAATGATTTTTTTGCTTTCTTCCAGTATGATGTTCTTGATGTCATCCCACAACTCTTCTGGTCTTCAGTCTTTAATGTCTGTCTAATGCATCAAATCTGTTCTTCAGATGATCTCTAAACTTAGGTGGGGTTTATTAAAGGTCATATTTTGGCTCTCATGGAATTGTTTTAACTTTCTTCAGCTTCAGCCTGGATTTGCATACAAGCAACTGATGGTTGGTTTCACAGTCTGCTCTTGGCCTTGTTTTGGCTTTTCAATGGTCTCTTTTCACAGATGTAGTCAATTTGATTTCTGTGTATTCCATCTGGTGAGGTCCATGTGTATAGTCATCTTTTGTGTTATTTGAAAAAGGTATATGCAATGAAGAAGTCATTGGTCTTCCAAAATTCTATCATGTGATCTCCAGCATCCTTTCTAAAACCAAGGCCATATTTCCAAGTATTGATCCTTCCTTTTTGTTTCTAACTTTTGCATTCCAAG
>NW_006408825.1:1788408-1790623 GCF_000296735.1 Chrysochloris asiatica
ATTCCTTGTTCAGATTATTAATGGATCTTTACAGCTGTTTCTTTTCATTTTGAGTTGTGCCCCATCAGCAACTAAAGGACCCAAGGGTTTTACTCCATTCCTGTCATCACAGTCAACTCTACTTTGAGGAGGCAGCTCTTCCCCAGTCGCATTTTAAGTGCCTTCCAACCTGAGGGGCTCATCTTCTAACAATGCATTTGACAATATACTGATGCTTTTCATCATGTTTAAGTATTAACTAATCTGGTGTTGACAGTGTTCCATTGCTATTCATAAGGTTTTCAGTGACTAAATATTCTGAAATAGTTCATCTTTCCTTCTTCCTACTCTATCTTCATCTGGAAACTTATTTGAAACCTGTCCACCATGGTTGACCCTGCTGGTATTTAAAATACCCATGGCATAGCTTCCAGAGTCACAGAAACACACAATCCTCACAGTATGACAAACTGACAGATGAGTGGTGGGTGAAGCTCCTAGATCCAGGGAAAGACTCAAGCAAATCCACATGGAGATAACTAAGGAAGGCTGGGTTTACAGATGCTGAAAGGAGGCAAGGACTTTTCTCCAGAATTGATGTTCTGAATCAGAATTCTAGAATCCAATACTGTGAGAGAGTAAATTTCTGTTTGTTAAAGTCATCGATTTCTGTTATTGCAGCATTACGCAACTAAGACAAATATATTCACCTCAATAATTGAGAGAACACTTCAAGAATAAGTGTGATCCTATCAAGTCAACCACAATTTCTGTTTTAAAAATGCAATGAACATCTTCCCAACTGATCTCTTTGGTTTCGATCTTGGCCTCTGAAATCATTCTCCATGCTAACATTTGAACAGATGGTCTATACCCGACAATAGTAAAACTTTACAAGGCACACAATACTTCTCATGATCTGACCATTCTTACCTATTTAGCAATGTGAACTGTTAATCCTATCTCCCACCTTTTGCTCCCACTGCTTGCAGTCCTGGTATCCCATGCCAAACATTAGTAAACTAATTGCACAAATTCATTTTTCAAATTTGGCTTTCTTTCCAAAATGTTATAATTTCCTTTCACAAAATATAATGATGTATTTAGAATACTAGCTTGATCTAGTCTTCCACTCAAAATCTAAAATAAATATCCAAATTTCATCAAACTCAATTCTGCCCTGATAACTCAAAAAGCTCACCTGGGATTACCAGGAAACAATGTATTCCCTCCAAGTGTGGGCTCTGATCTGTATGTGGAAGGCCAGATAAGGAGAGGTGAGGTGATTTCTATCCATAAATGTCTCATCAATCACCAGAGCACACTATTGACTTTATGTGAATACTACATACTCTTGTGCTAACAGGCACAAAAGCACTTCTAGATATTCCCTGCATTTAAAATACCCTCTGTATATTTCCATAAGGATCTTTGGTGGCACAGTGGTATATGGCTGGACTTCTAATCAGCAGGTCAGTGGTTGAACTCCATTTGTCACTCTGAGGGAGAAAGATGATACTGTTTGTGCCTGTAAATATTTATAGTTTCAGATACCTTAAAGTAGAGCTCTGTTCTGTAAGGATGCTATGAATTGGAATTAACTCAATGACAGTGGGTTACTTAGTCATTACTTCACTTTTTATTGCTTGGAGAATACTTTTTCATGCTTCAAGACTAAACACTTTGCTATCTTAACTATTCAAAGTACTTATATAACAGAACTCATTTATTTTTTTTACTAGTCTGTACAATTCATCTTACCATATTCACAGGTTTTTGCGGTCATTATGTCATTGTAGTCCCCACCTGACAACTATAAAACCTTGATGGTGTAATATTGCCTTAGGGATGAAACTATGGTTTACAAGGACTTCCATTACTTACCCCATCCCATCTCTCCAAACTCACCCCAGAAATAATGTACACTAACCCAGTATGAATGCATAGACATCAGGTCCATGCACCAGAAAAGACTAGGGAATAGTTATAAAATCAATACTCCCCTGGCAACTAAAATTATCATGGAATCTTCTATGATTCCTAGGAGAGATCTGTCCTCTCACAAATCATATAAAGTTAAAATCTCCTATACACTAGGATAGCCTAACATAAAAAAGCTCTTAGTGCATGAATAAAAGCTCATCAAAATATTATGCAGAAAATAATAATCTCTATGGATGATGTGCTGCATTGGGTAAATCTACTCCAAAAGACCTCTTTAAAGTGTTGATGAACA
>NW_006408825.1:1805377-1806720 GCF_000296735.1 Chrysochloris asiatica
AACTCTTCATAGTATTTTGTTATTATCCTTTTGATTTTGATTGGTTCTGTTGTGACATCGCCCATGTAGTTTTTAATGCGAATTATTTGTGTCTTCCCCCTCTTTTCTTTTGTTAAATTTGTCAATGGCTTGTCAATTTTATTAATCCTTTCAAAGAACTAGCTTCTTGTCCTGTTGATGCTTTGTATAGTTTTTCTGTTTTCCATCTCATTTATTTCTGTTTTTATCTTTATTATTTCTTTTCTTTTGGTGATTGTAAGTTCCCTCTGTTCGTCGGTTTCTAATTGTTGTAGATGCTGTGTTAATTTGTAAATTTTGGTTCTTTCTTCATTTGGATGTGCACATTTATCACAATAATTTGTCCTGTCAGCACTGCTTTCTCAGTGTCCAATTTCGGTATAATGTGTTTTCATTCTCTTTTGTTTCTAAGAACTTTGTGAATTCACGTTTAATTTCTTCTTTTACCCAGTCACTTTTCAGCAAAGTGTTGTTCAGTTTCCATGTATTCGACTTTATTTCCTTAGTCTTTTTGTTGTTAATTTCTAGTTTTATAGCATTGTGGTCTGAAAAGATGCTTTGCAGTATTTTGATATTTGTAAATTTAGGGAGGCTTGCTTTGTGACATGGTCAATTCTGGAGAATGTTCCATGTGCACTGGAGAAGAAAGTATATCGTGCAGTTGTTGGGTTGAATGTTCTGTATACATCTATGTGGTCAAGTTGGTTGATCGTGCTGTTTAGTTCCTCTGTAACTTTGTGGAGTTTCTTTCTGATTGTTCTGTCCCTTTTCAAAAGTGGTGTGCTAAAATCTCTCACTATAATTGTAGATTTCTTTCTTTCTTTCTTCAATTCTGGTAAGGTTTGCTTCATATATCTTGGTGCTTTTTCATTGGGAGCATAGATATTTATTATGGTTATGTTGTCTTGCTCGATTGATCATGAGATAATGTCCTTCTTTATCTCTTATGCTGTTTTTTGTCTTAAAGTTTACTTTATCAGAGAGTAGAATTGCCACTCCTGCTTGTTTATTGTTGCAGTTAGCTTGATATATTTTTTTCCATCCTTTAACTTTTAGTCTGTTTTTGTCTTTGTGTGTAAGGTGTGTCTCTTGCCAATCTGCCCCTCTCTGTCTCTACTTCATGACACTCATATCTCTTTACACTCTGTCTCTTGACAATGCATTCAATCCCTTGACATTCAATGTAATTATTGATAGGTATGAATTAATTGCTGCCATTATCTTAATTTTTTTGTAGTGCTGTTTGTTCCTTTGTTCTGCATGCCATCTTGTGCTGTTTGTGTTTTTTGTGCTATTTATTGTCTGTTTATTCTTAGTTTTCATGT
>NW_006408825.1:1808161-1810640 GCF_000296735.1 Chrysochloris asiatica
GGTATGCTTGTAGCTTGGCTATATGGCCACAATTGCTGACTTTTCTTGGGTAAAGTAGGGTGAAAAAGCTCCCACCTCCAGGAAAAATTTGTGATCAAAAGGACCAAGAGCGGAAGCAATATAAAAGCAGATTCAAAAACCACCACTTTGAAACAAAAATAAAACTGGTTGACTGTCCAGTTGCCTTGCTACACAGGCAGTGTGTGTGTACCATAGAAGCCTCCAGCAGTGGGTGGGGTTGTCCACTCACTCAGGCCCCTCCTCTAGTCACCACCATAGATGTGTGCAGCTAGATATTGAGAAGTTAATGGGAGAAAGATTGTTTACTACTATTGTCCCTGAAGGTCAGTTAGGTATCTGTGTATGCACAATGTAATTCTTGAGATAGTTGTCTTTTAATGTTGGTGTTTTACACATTGTTCATATGGTTTGTCTGTCGGGTCAGATCAGATTTTTTTCTTGCTGTACAGGCTGAGTAAAGGGTCCCACACAACTTAACTTTAGGGCTGGGGCCCACAGGCTGATGTGTAAACAGCCACCAAGCTCTTTCTCTCTGTGCTGTGGGAAAGCTATGTACTCAGCGCTGGACTTTTTTTGTGTGTGGAGGAGGTATGTGTGTGTGCACTCACCTGCCTGAAGGTGTCCAGGCTGGGCAAAGAAGGTGCAACAGGGACAAGGAGGAAAAAATGTGTAGAATCTCCCACATCTCCTTTTGCAAATGTTACTGTACCACTTTTAGTGCTGGTTCGCTGTGCTGGTCTGGCTGTAGCCCTGCCCTCTGAACTCTGCCCAGGTGGGATGGCCGCAGAGAAAGTCCTTTCTCAAGCATATCCTAACTTGCAGTATTTTCCTTTATTTCATGATTTTTTCACTTGTGTGTGTGAGAATCTGACACCCTGTATCTTATGCTAGATCCAGAGCCCTGGTGATGTTCCTTGAGCGGAGCTTCTCTGGGTTTTCAATCCCTCCCCCATGGAGTCTTTCTTACCTGGATGTCTCTGCTGTCGGCCAAAACCTGAAAATGCCTCCTTGTGTTTTTCGGTTCCATTATTCCTTCTTTCCTAATCCTTCTGAACTTTGTCCTTGGTTAAATACCCTTTTGATCTCAAGTGCTTGATTATACTCAAGCATGTGTACCTCATTGATGGTATTGTTACCCTTATAGACACGGCTACTATTTGACTGAAAATTAAGCCTCAGGGAGTAATTCTGTTCCTGTCCTCAAGGGTGACAAAGTGCTATAGTCTGATGTTTCACCAGTCTCTATTTGACCAGTAAACCTGATCCTTGCCATGATTTTGAGTTTTGCTCCACATTTTCCTCCCATTATGTCTTAGACCTTCTAATGGGATCCCTTTCATTTGATAGTGGTAGCCAGGTGCCATCTAGCTCTTCTGGCCTCAGGTTAATAGAGACTGATGTTGATTTGGTCAATTAGTCCATTTGGTGAATGTTTCTTCAATTTTCATCACTCTTCTTTTCTCCTGTGTGAGATCAGTAGGTGCATCTTAGATTGCCACTCATAAGCTTCTAAGACCCTAAAATTTGCTCACCAAAATGACATTTAATTTCCTGAGTGCTGCTCCCAAGGATATTGATTGTGGATTCAAGTAAAATGAAATCCTGCAACACTATATCCTTTTGTTGAACCATCTCAATTGGTATTCCATTTATTCCTAGAGCCTCGATTTTTGCCAATGCCTTCTTCCTTCTCTTTCAATACCATCCATTTTAATCATATACTACTTCCTAACATGTTTTTAAATTGCCTTATATGCATGTGAAAGTTGGACAATGACCAAGGAAGATTAGAGATGAATTGATGTATTTGAATTATGGTGATGGCAAAGAACATTTACATTACTGGGAACTTACATAATAACAAACAAATATGTCTTGGAACAAGTACAGTGATAATTATCCTTAGAAGTGAGGATATTAAGACTTTGTCTCACATATTTTGGACATATTTTCAGAAGGAAGACCTTCAACAAGCTGGATTGACACAGCAATTAAAACTATGTGCTCAAACATGATCATTGTTGTGAGGTTGGCTCAGGAATTGGTAGTGTTTCACTACGTTGTGTATGGTATGTTGTAAGTCAGAACTGATTAGATGGCATCTAACAACAACAACCATAATAAAATGGCTAAATGTTGACTAATATTTTTATTACAATGATTCTGCATATTCATTTGATAATCTTCTAATGCTTACTGCATTCGTCACAATTTTGCCCAAATTGTTGTTAGGTGCCAGTAAGTAGATTCTGACTCGTAGGGATTTAATATACAGGAGAATTTTCCCCATGGAATCCTTCAATATTGCAACTGGAAGTTTGTTTTCTTCAGTTCTATCAGTTTTAGAATTTCCAGAGGTTCAAGTCAGATTCCGAAGAAGCCATGGTACGAGGGATATCATTGCTCATGTCTGGTGGATCTTGACTGAAAGCAGAGAATATCAGAAAGATGTTTACCT
>NW_006408825.1:1811508-1824304 GCF_000296735.1 Chrysochloris asiatica
GGGCTCAAGCATGGCAACAATTGTGAAGTTTGAAGGATTGGGCAGTGTTTTGTTCTATTGTCCATCGGGTCACTATGAGTCAGCACCAACTGGATGGCACCTAACAACAACCACATTGGTTTTAAAAATTCCAAGCACGTTCTTCCCTTTTCGTTTTCTTACCCCAAGTCCTTACACCTTTTTATTATAATACTTTGTCTTCACAAGCCTTCACAAGTCTTCACAGAATACTTCTCTGAAGTATTCTGTTTAGCTCTCTTCAACATTTCTTCCTTTTGTTTTAACTACTATACTTTACATTCAATAGCAAGGTTCAGTCTCTCCTGGTATCCAGTCTTATCTTTTCTTCTTTCACATCTTTTGAATAACATTGCTTTCTTCATATATGATGTCTTTGATGCCATTCCACAACTCAGCTGGTCTCCTGTCATTAGTACTATTGCATTGAAGTTATTCTTGAGGTAATTTATAAATGCAGTTGTGATATACTTTAGGTAGCACTATGGCTCTTGAGGACTTGTTTTAATTTTCTTCACTTTCAATTTGAACTTGCATATGAGTAATTGATGATTTGTTTTACATTTGGCCTCAGACTTTGTTCTGACGGCTGATCTGAAGCTTCTTCATCGTCTCTTTTTCTTTCCTCATATACAGTCTTTTTGAATCCTGTGTATTCTGTCCATTGAGTTCCATGTGTATGTTGTTGTTAAATACTATTGAATCAGTTCTGACACAAAGTAACCCGGTATGAAGTTTCCAAGGAGTGACTGGTGGGATTGAACAGCTGACCTTGTGGCTGGCAGTCCAGTGCTTATCTTACAGTGTCATAACACTATTTATGTTACTTAAAAAGGTATTTGAAATGAAGAAGTCACTGTTC
Source organism: Chrysochloris asiatica (assembly GCF_000296735.1). Lineage (NCBI taxonomy): Eukaryota > Metazoa > Chordata > Mammalia > Afrosoricida > Chrysochloridae > Chrysochloris > Chrysochloris asiatica. The sequence continues at coordinate 1,812,389 of NW_006408825.1, forward strand.
TTGCCAAATTCTGTCATTCAGTGTCCAGCACAATTTCTGTATATGTATGGGCCATATTTTCCGTTTATCAGTCCTTCTCCTTTGTTTCTGAAGTTTGCATTCTAATCATATGTAATCTATGCATCTGATTACATGCTTGATCAATTTTAGCCTGCATAAATTGATTAACTTCTTCCTACTTGTCATTACTAGTTGGCTCATACATTTGAATAATAGTTGAATTAACTGGCTGTCTTTGTACAAGTATAGGTATTATCCTATCGTTGATAGTATATTTCCAGATAGATCTTGAAATATTTTTATTGACAATGAATTTGACAGTGTTTCTCTATCGATTGTCATTCCCAGCATAAAAAAAAAAAAAAAGTCATATAACAATCCAATTCAAAATGGCCAAAATCAGACCATTTCAGCTCCATTTAGTTTTTATGATTTCTCATTTTTCTTAATTTATACTTCATATATCTCTTTATTATTATTAATGAATGTTGATAGCTATTCCAATTTGAGGCATACTGCATCACTAAATGAAGATCCCAAATTTTTACTACATCTATGTCATTATGATTGATTCTAATTTGAGAAGAAAACCCTTCTCCAGTTATATTCTAAATGCCTTCCAACCTGAGGGTTCATCTTCTAGTACAGTATCAGGCAATGTTCTGCTACCATCCATAATGTTTTCACTGGTTGATTTTGTTTTTACAGAAATATATTGCCAGTTTCTTTTCCCTAAACACCTGTGGTAGCATAGCGGTTATTAGTCAGTCTGCTAACCTCAAGGTCAATAGTTTGAAACTATCAGCCATTCCATGGGAGAAAGATGAGTTTTTTTTCTGCTCCCATAAAGAGTTACAGCCTCAGAAATCCTGTGCAGAATTTCTATGAGTCGGAATCCACTTCATGAGACACCAGCAACACCAGAACTATTCAGTCTGAGCCTGAATACGCTATCAAAATCTTCCCATCATGAGAGAAGCTTTTATTGTGAATTGAGTGATAGCTTACATAGCAGAATATTGGCTTTGCAGTGAACCCATTGTATTGCAATGATTACAGTCCCCACCATGCACCATTGGTTAATAGTATTTGCCTCTTGTTGTTGTTGTTGAGTGCCATTGAGTCAATTCTGACCCACAACAACCCTGTATAGGGTTTCCAACGAGCACCCAGTGAGCTTGAACTACTAACCTTGTAGTTCAAATGACTTTGCAGTCTGACACATTAGCCCACAGCACCACATGAGGAGTCCCTTTTTTGTTGTTGTTTTGTTGATGTACACAAAAACATGTATATAATATATAATTGTTTAATCAACCAAAGGTCACATTTTGCAATCCAGCCTCCTGCCTGCAGTTCACAACCTTTCTCTTTACATGAGTCTAAAGTCCTCAGCTGCTTTATCTCTACATGTCATCATCTCTGTCTCCATCTCTGGTGATGCTACACAAAGAATTTCTTATACAACAAGTACTTCTTATAGTAATAGCATCAGGGGAAACAAAGGCAGCTAAACAGACAAAACCCCACACAAAATGGTGTAAAAATTTTCTAATAGTCTTTGCTAAGGAAATAATTATAAAATATGATTAATAGACAGTTATTCAAACTGAAAATTATTATTTATTATACTGACTGCTTGGACACAATGAAAATATGGAAGATTATGAGAATGTTAAAAAGTTTATTTATTCCAACAACGGGATGGGTTTTCCTGCTGTTATTAGAAACATGATTTAAAGATAATATTCATGACCATAGCAAATGATGATTTTATAATAATAAGTGAAGAAAGTAAAGCAGGATCCAAAGTACAGCATAGCAGACATTGCATAAAAGTGTTGTATATAATGCAAATCACAAGGTGACGATAACCAAATTATTTTTATTGTATTTGTGTAAAGAGAGTAAAGGGAATGTGCAGTGGTTCCTTATTATAAGTACTGTACTGCAAACCACAAGGGCCATGGTCCAAGCTGTCAGCCACTCTGTGGGAGAAAGATAAGTCTTTCTGCTCCAGCAAAAATGTAAAGCCCTCCAAGCCCACTCAGAGTAAAATGAATTTTAATTGTTTTCTTTTATATACATCTGTTTAATAATGAACTTATTGTATTTATTCGTAATTTTTTAATAAGTTAAAAACTATTAAAAAATAACCACAACTTTCTACCATTTTACAGGATTCTGTTGGTGATGAATACATCATATTTCTTAAATGCTTACTATTTATGTGTAAAAATTACAACATAACTGAAACAAAATACAGATCTAAATCCAAAGGAAGCAGAAGGATAAAAAATAAATTGCAAGCAAATCCAAAACAATGAAACTGTTTATGGAAAAAAAAATTTCAATGGCTGAGAGCCCTAAAAAAATAGATTGGCTTTTGCCCAGTAGGACTGTAACATATAAATACAGTATATCATTTGCATAATAATTGTGAACTCTCAGCCAAATAACAATTTTGAAGCTGAGAACATTGGGCAGATATAATTACAGTAATTTTTTGTTGCTATTATCACATTGGAATCACCTCTCAGTGTCTCACAGGAATGAAAGAATGTGAAGGTAGGTAGAATGACGGAAGAGAAGGTATGCAGAAGAACGGAATGGAAGGTATATATTACCCATAGTTGGTGAGATCATGCTGAAATGAACCACGCTTGAAACAGGATAAAATCTTGGTTTATTTTTGTTCCACGTAACATAAGAAAATATTGCATTCACCATAAGGGAAGACACAAAGAAAATTAAAACTGCAAACGGAGCTTACTTAAAACCAACCATAAGTGAATGTACAGATCTTAAGGAAATAAAAATAAAGCATCAAAAGACCAAGATCTGAATAAATGCTGAGAATGGTACTAGTATTGATGAGGAGACTGCATAGTAAACATGACCATTCTTCCCAAATTTACCTATTAATCCCAAACTATTTCAGTCAGAATTCCAGCAGATCTATTTCTGATAGCTTAGAAACCAGTTTAGAAATTTATATGGAAAAATAAAGGTCCATGAAAATATAAGATGCCTATGAGATGCCAGAAAGGAAAACATGCTATGAAGGTATCGCAATTAAAGCGTGTGGTATCATTGAAGGAATCAGCACCATTTCAGATTGGAAAGAATATTAAAAAGCTGGCGTCACAGACCAGTGGGAAAAAGATAAACTATCTCAATAAATGGGGTTAAGACCATTGACTCTGCATCAAGAAAAATCAAACCAAATGAAACTAGAGTTCTAATTTATGCAATCTGCCCAAATTAATCTCAGGCAGATTAAGAAACTAAAAAAAACAACTATAAGAAAATCTTCCCATCCTGAGTGTTATGAAGTTATTCGTCCAGAGTTTGTTCTAATTGTTTTAAACATCAGAAACTTCAAGCCAGAAAAGTGTAAGTAAATTGTTGTTGTTGTTAAGTGCCGTCAAGTTGGTTCCAACCCATAGTGACCCTCTAGAGGGTTTCCAAGGAACGACTGGTGAGTTTGAACCACCAACCTTGCAGTTCAAACTGACTTTGCACACCAGGACTCCGTAAATAAATTAGATTATTTCAAAACATAAGAGTACTCAATAGTAACTGATAAAAAATAAAAAGCATAAAATATCTTAAATGATCTCAGAAAATGTTTAAAGATGAATGATAGTTTGGGAAGAATACTTCAGTACATAAGAGGGTTTCAGAAAGTTCATGGATAAATAGAATCAAAAGATAATGGTATTTTTCCACAGGTTTTTTGAAGCCCCTTTGTATATAATCACTAAGAGATAAGTATACACAATAAATGATTTGTTTTTACAAATCAATAAGCACATCTATGAAAAGTCAGCTCACATAAGACATCTGAATATCCAAGATACCACTAAAAAGGAATCTAAGTTCATAACCTCTGAGCAAGTCATCCCACACGTGAATATGTAAACCTATATGAATTTTTTGCAAATGCACGCCAGGAAGCTTAGAAGAATGTTCACTGCAACCTAATTTTCAATGTTGAAAAGCTGGAGGTTAATCAACTTTCAATTGGAGGTTTGTTGTTGTTAGGTGACATCAAGTCGGTACCGGCTCATAGTGACCCTATGCACAACAGAACGGAACACTGCCTGGTCCTGGGCCAACTTCACAATTGTTGTCCCTCTTGAGCCTATTGATGCCACCACTTTGCCAATCCACCTCACTGGGGGTCTTCCTCTTTTTCTCTGACCCTCCACCTTACCAATTGGAGATTGTTGTAGTTGTTGTCAGTGCCATCGAAATTGTAATTATGTAATTGGAAATTACATAATTAAAATATGGTAGGAGTTGTAAGAAATGGATTCTGCTGCTGTTTGTCATTCTATATCACTCAGTGTTGTTATTAAGTGCTTTTAAGTTGGTTCCAACTCATAGACACCCTGTATAAGGTTTCACAGACTGCACATTTTTTTGTGGAGCAAAAAGCCTCATCTTTTTCCTATGAAGTGACTGGTGGGTTGGAACCACTAGCATTGTGGTTCACAGTCCAGTGCTTATCCTACAGAGCCACCAGACTCCCTATCAATCAGTAAGACATCTAAATAAAATTTTTAAAATGGAGAATGAAAAAGAAAGATGGATAATAAAAGTTTCAAAATATTCTGGAAAAAAAAAAAAAACCACTAAATAATATGTAGTGTTATGAATACAATGTAGGCATCTGTAAGTATGGAAAACAGAATAGAACACTGTTGTTTTTGTTTTCTGAATAATGCTCGAAACTTAGGAGATTTCTGGTGGTGTGCACAAAGGATGAATTTGGTAGCACAGCCAATTAAGTTTGGGTCTGATGACTATAAGAATTTTAGTTTCAACCCACAAGTCACTCTGTGGGAAAGAAAAATAGGTTGTCTTCTAAACTCTATTAATGTGCCCTGGTGTGGCACTGTGGGTTAATGCATTGGACTACAAGGGCACTTTGAACCACAAGGTTGGCAGTTCAAGTTCACCAGCCAATCCTCAGAAACTCTATACATGGTAACTATGAGTGGGTATCGACTTGATGGCACTTATCATCAACAACAAAACTCTATGAAAAGCAGACCTAAGTTCATTACAAGCGGGACTGCTAACCACAAGGTCAGCAGTTCAAATCTACCAGTCACTCCATGGGAGAAAGATGAGTCTTTCTGCTCCTGCAAAAATTTACAGCCTCAGAAACTCTATACGGGGTTGCTATATGTTGGAGCTGATTTAGTGGAACACAGCCACCAACAAAAAACTCTATGGAGAAGGTCTTCTGTCTTACAGTGTTTCTAATGATTGAAATCACCTTTTTAAATTATTTTTTTAATCTTTTATTGTGCATTGAGTGATAGTTTACATGGGAGAACATCAGTTTTGCACTCATCCTATTGTATTTTGTATCATTGTGATGATTACAATCTCCTCCATGCATCACCATTTAACAATATTCCCTTTGTTTTTTTGTGGTTTTTTTTTTTTTCACTGTCCAAAATTGTTTTTATTGATATATTTGAACTTTACAACATTGTCATAAATTATCATAAACAGAGCCTTCAGGATAAATAAAGAGGAGGAGGGGAAGCAAATTTAAATATATTAACCAGATTAAAGCAAGCAAAAATTCCAATCATGAACACATTAAATTATAATATGCTAATGGTGCTGAATTTACCTATTATAGGTTCTTCATATTCTGCCAAAAAAATATTCTTATTAAATATCAATTTGAAATTTGGTGAATGGACTTGATTCCTGATTTATGTGTAAGATAGTATACATCCGTGGCCTTTATTTGGTTCACTTTACTGGTTGTGTTACAGTGCAGCTAAAGAAGTTTTGAATTGTATTTCTTTTCTCCCTGTACTGCAGTAAATAGTGGATGGAACTGCATTCTCCGATATTGCTCTGGGATCTTAGAAAGCATTAGTGCATTAACAGCATGGGTCACGGAGGAACCAAAATTTCTCAATATTCACGTAAACTTTTTCCATGAACAGTTTCAAATATAACTCTAAAAAAAAATAAGAGTTTTCAAGGCAAACTTTTCAGAACAGTTTACAGAAGCAGATTTCAACAGAAAAGGCAATAACCAAGCTAATACTAAAAAAATACACATAGGTAGGAGGAGCTTGTTATCTCATTTTTCTATGTTGATATTAAAATGTGGTTATTTTTTGATGTACATAAAAACACTTAGGAATATAAACAACCGAAGGGTACATTCTGCAAGCCTGTCTACTGGCTATGAGCACACAGCTTTTTCTTTCCAAGAATCTAGACTCCTCAGTTGCTCTATTTCTCCATGTCATCATTTCTGCCTCCATCTTTGGTGTCACTGCTTCTCTGGATAGGGTCCCATATTCTGCTCATGCTCTTCTCCCTTGATGGCCCTAGGGTCCTCTGTTCCTGGAATGTAAGATTAACTATTCCCCCCCTTGATGTTACAAAATGTCTACCTTTACAGCTGTGACAATTGCAATTAGTCATGATAACAATTACTTACTGTTGAATCATAAGAATCGCATTCCCATTTCCTTTCACCAGACCTGTCTACACAAGATAAAAACTATTCAGGGATTCTACCTTCCCCTGTGCACTCTGAAACTAAACTCCCTCTTGAAAACTTGTTAGCCAGATACTTTGTGCCTGTAGAGCCCCACCACCACCACCTCTTTAAGGTAATCAATGTCTAAGTTGCTCAAGCCTATCAACCCTGTGTTCAGAAGGGATATGTTTGATCTTTGATGTGATGACTCCTCCCCTCTCAGTTGGTATGTTCAACTACTATATCCATAAGTATTGGTCAAGTTCATCAAGTTGTAGCAATTTACACTTGTTTTATCAAATTTCTTTATCTTCCTCTATTCGAGTTCTGATCTTCAGGTCATCATAGCTAGGTAAATTGAGCACTATCTACAAGTTTGGGCATTCTTGTGCGTCTCCCCTCACTTCATATTAGCTAGACAGTTCACTCTCGGCTCCAGCCCTCTGAGGTTAGGTCCTTGTCCATGGGCTTAGGGGTCTTCAGGTCTCACCACATTTTGGACCAACCAGACCTTTCTCATCTCTCTCTCATCTCCAGGTCAGTGAGAGTCTATGGAATGTGGTTGAACTCAGCCCATATCTTCATTGCTACCTTTCCCCCTCTTCTACTCACTAGTAGACCAATGTGGTCACCAGCAAGCTTACATGCCTGCTCATGTGTTACATTTGAGTTTCAGTCTTGGGAGAGAGTTTGTCCTGAAGGAACTTGATTGCTTGAATTGATGGTCCCCAGCAAACAACTTTCTTGTTCTGGAATCACCTTTTAGGTAACAGATTTGGTACAGCTCTATATCTTATGCCTTTAAATAGACTGTTGTCAAATAATAGTGTCAGTTGTACATATTAAGACTATGAAATTTGTGATAGTTGTACATATTAAGAATATGAAATTTCATTTTACTATTTTTGGTAGCTATTTTTATTTTCAATTTAAAATAAATTAATATTAATTTCACAAAGAACCTCTAACAATCCAAACAATGTCCTGCTAGCTTGGCTTGACTAAGCTAATCTTTCCTTCTAATCTTTCTATGCATTTGCCTTTGATCTTCCACTCGTCCTTAATAAAGCTTCGGAATCATGTGGGAGCCATTTAAACTATTCAGTAGACATCTGAGAAAGGTAAACTCAATTGGAGTCCTGGGGCTTTCAAATATGTTCAGCTTTGATAATATCTCATGTTGGTATGAATCCTTTCATCCCTAGAATATTAAGTTCTTTAGACACATCAGCACAACTGTCCTCGCAGGCCTTCTACAAGGTGGAATGTTGGCTGGTGTTACTTAGAAGAACCCAAACCTTGATCTATTCTGGTGTCTTTTCAGTCCTAGAGTGGCAAGATCAGACCCCTAGTTCTATAAGATCCAGAATATGTAGTAATGTAACTTGGGCTTATTCTGTTCTCTTCTTTCACAATCCTGTGCCTATCTTCTTTATTATTCATGCTTAATTTCGCAGTTCATAGTCCCATGCACAGCTTTTCCAGCTCATTTGTCCTTCACTGTTTTTAGCTATTCTCAGAGGAACACATTCAGAATCTCTTCTGAAATTCAATATTTACCATAGCTGTCTTGTTCCTGGTCTTGTCCTGCTTATCACTCCTGCTATTCATTTTCCACATGCCATTGGAAGTAGGCTAGAATGGGTTACCTTGCAGAACTGTCCTGGCCATTGGAAGTAGGCTAGAATGGGTTACCTTGCAGAACTGTCCTGGCATTCACCCAGACAACTGTTTGTTTTTCTGAGAACTGGGAGTGGATGAAGCAAAGGCTTGCCAGGCAGACTGATAATTCTGAGGACCAGAATTCTTGGAGGTTATCCCATCTTTCTTTGTACTTCATAAGCTGTTAGATTTACTTAGATCAAGAGTTTTATTCCTTCCCTGCATTACCTTGAAGCTGTTGCCTTTAAATTGACTCCAACTAATGGTGACCCGTGTGTTCCACTGCAGAACTGCTCCATGGGACTTTTCAGGCAGAAATCTGTTCAGAAGCATGTTGTCAAGACTTTCTTTTGCAGTGCCTCTGGGTGAATTCAAACCACTAATCTGTAGATGAGCAGCCGAGGACCAGCTGTTTGTTCAATCCAGGGCTACCATATTGCCTAAACAAAGGAAACACAGAAATAAAATCATGTCACATTATTTTTGTACCTCCATTTCAAAATGAAATATGCCCACGGTTTCTGTATGAGGAGTGAGACATGTTTAAGGAAGAGAGGGAAAAGTGATTTTTTTTTCAAATATTCAGAATGAGAGATGTTTGTAAGCACTAGTGTGTTTCTTCCATTTGAACTAAAGGGGCTGTTCCTAGATCATATGTACTTTTGTTGACTTGGAATCATTTGTCATCTGAGTATCACTGTCTGATGGAGGCTGGTCAGAGGTGGGACAGAGCCCCACACAACCACCAAGATGCCAGCGGGTCATCCATCATTATGAGTACATACTTTTTCCACAAGCAGAGCCAGGGACACTGTAAACCTTTGCTATGTTTTTGGTGCCTAAGTAATTGAAGGACAAAAACTCTGCTATGAATATCCATATGCGTTTTGAAACATTCCAGTCATGCAAAATGTTTGCATGTATCTTTGATGGTTTCCTTCTTACTTGCCAATTTCTCACTATAACAGCTGTGTTTTTAATGGTCTTGAAACAAGTATGCAGGTAGACAAATATATCCAGCCTGAGCAAATCTCAAAGCAAAAGCTAAATAAACCATTCAGGGCCTGGAGAGTCATTTTGTATGTGAATTTGCATAGTCATCCAGTCATCCTGGGGATGGGGAGCCGTATTCTACTCTAGAGCTGCTGGCACTGCCTGACAGACCTTGGTGGGTCTGTCAAGTCTGTAAAACACAACCGAGCACAGCTGAATGAGGTGGGGATCACAAACATTCAGGCTTTCTTTTTTTGACATTGCACATGCTAGTTGACAATCCCTGATTATTGAGCATTTATCCATCTCCGGCTTTGAATTGTTGTGGCCCTGGTATGGGCTCACCCCTGAATGCACACCCCTCCTCATCGTGGCACCTGTATTGTAGAATGGAACATGTGGCATCTGCTAAATTGTGTGTGGTTTATGCATGAACAGCCTTGAATAAATAAGTGGAGGCTGCTAGCTGCCTTCTGTCTGTGATAGAGTGAGAATGCTGGGCACCATGAAAAAATCCTGGCTGGAGGTTTCATGTTCAGGCACTGTTTACACTGCACATGGGGTCCTGGGGCTTGCAACCCAATTGCTTGTATGTGAAAATACTGTTGGTTCACCATTGATGAGACTGTGGTCTTGTTACAGTTTTCATTCTGTTCATCATTGATCAATAGAATTAGATAATCTGTCCATGCATTATCTAGATATTTGCTATTGCTATTGCATGACATTTAGCTGATTCTGACCTACAGCAACTGTACAGAACAGACAAAAACTGTCACGTGACATTTTCTAGGCTGCAATCTTTTTTTTTTTTTTTTTTTCATCATTCTGGAGTTTATTAGGGAAGTGAACAGGGTACAATTCAGGATCAAAACCATCTAGGATGCAGCAGTTCTCCAGTCAGTAACGCCTCTTGTCTGTGTTTGCCATACTGCAGGAACACTTTACTCTTGTCTACAGCCTTTCAGCATCATGGTCCTTGGTCTCTGCCATGTTCCCTAAGTGATGCAAAGCTCTTTCAGTCAGTCTGTGTATTCCCAAAGGGCATATTCTACAAGCCAGTCTCCTGCCTGTAGGTACTCAGTTTTACTCAGTCCATAGACCTAGAGCCCAAAGCTGCCCTATCTCTCCATGCCACCATGTCTACTGTTGCCTCTGCCATTGTTGTTTCTCATGTTCCTCATGTTCATTCTTCTTGATGGGCCTGATATCCTCTGTCTCTGCTTCTGAAATTGTTCTTTTAAAACCTAGTTGGAGAGAAAAAACTCACCAAACCCATCCTTAGAGTCCTATGTACTCTAGAATTCTGCATGGTGTCATCTAATCACTTGGTGGGTATTAAGAAGACTTCAGATAGAAAAATCTTATCAAGTAAATCCAAGGTACCACAGGCTTCTAATAACAGCAACAATAATTTAAAAAAAAAAAATGGTATAAGCTACAACCAACACAGAAAAATAGAATAATATTTTCATTCCTTTCCTAACTCATTTTTTTTTTCTTCAAAACTTTTGTTTTAACTTTTTATTGTGAATGGGGTAAAGGTTTACATACAAGATCATCAGTTTTACAGTAAACAAATAATACATTTTGTTTCATCTCAATGATTGCAGTCCCTTATGTGGACCGATAGCTGTCTGCTGCCTCCTAGGAGTTCCTATTCCCCTCCACCCCGCTTCCCACCCCTTCTCTCCATCATCCTTAGATACATGTTGCCCCTTGGATTTTGAATTATTGATTTCTCCATCATTCCTAGTGAGCATACTTTACTACTGTTATTGTTTCCCCTATCTAAGGAGCTCTGGTAGCGTAGTGGTTACGAATCGGGCTGCGAACCTTAAGGTCAGCGGTTCAAAACTACCAGCCGCTCCGCGGGAGAAAGATGAGGCTTTCTACTCCCGTAAGGATTTACAACCTCGGAAACCCTGTACAGGGTCGCTATGGTTCGGAGCCGACTCGACGGCACTTAACAACAACAACAACATGTACCTATCTACTGCTTGGCTAAAAGTTGTTCCATATATATCTACTGCTTAGATGAACGAGGGTGTGTTCCTTTCCAGACTTGAAGAGTGGTCGAGATCCACAATCTCCTATTCTTTCAGTTTCTTTCTGACCAGTAAGTAGAGTCTATATTTGTTTATCTATTTTTTAATAGTTTTGAGTTTTGTTCCACACATTAAGCTGCTGTATCCATGACTAGCGTGATGCCACTCAGGGCAATTGTAAGTGGAAGGTTGGCACCATCTAGTTTTTCTGGTCTCAGGTTCATGGAGACTAATGTTCACACCTCCCATTAGTCTGCTGGACCAGCTGAATCCAAGCATCTTCAATTCTCATCATGCTTCTTTCTTCTGCTCATGGAGAGACCAATAGCTGCACGTTATACCACTCATGAACTTTTCACATCCCAGACACTAATCACCAAATAGAACATAGAACATTGTCTTGGTGCACTATGTTGTGCCAATTGACCATGGTGGTCCTGAACCCCTAAGCTCAGCTTCTTGTCACTTTAAGATGTTTGATAATATCTAAGAAGTTTTCGTCATTTTGCCCACTGTATGTACCACCACATTCACAGTAGTGATTGCAAGAAAGGTAAATACTCATGTACCAATAGCCTCTTCCATACTCTTGTAATTGGTGGGTCATATAAATGGCTATGGTGGTGTGTTGATATGCCGTGGAGTCAGTTATGATTCACAGCAGCCCTGTACAGGGTTTCTGAG
>NW_006408825.1:1824714-1826297 GCF_000296735.1 Chrysochloris asiatica
TCCTCATAACCCTTATACAGAGTTTACCTCTAAGCTACAATCTTTACTGCAGCAGATCTCCAGGTGTTTTCTCCCACTGAGCCTACTGGTGGGTTCAAACTACTGAACCACTCTTGTTATTGTTGTTAAGTGCCATGGAGTTGGTTCAAACTCATAGCTACCCTGTATAGGGTTTCCAAGGAGTGGCTAGTGGGTTTGAACATCCAAACCTGCAGTTCAAACTGCTCTTGTGGCCCAATGCTGATCCTACAGCACCACACCAGGATTCTTAAAATTGCACTATTTTATTATTAGGTGCAGTGGAGTTGGTTCCAACCCACAGCGATCCTATGTACAACAGAATGAAATGCTTCCTGGTCCTGCACCATCCTCTCAATTGCTGGTACGCTTGAGCCCATTGTTGCTGTCACTGTGACAATCCAAGATGTTGGGGATCTCCCTCTTTTCCACTCCCGCTCTACTTTACCAAGCATGATGTCTTTGCAGCAAGAGGAACTAAGCTTCTGGCATTACATCTGACAATATTCTGGTGCTCTTCATTGTGTTTCACTATTCAATATTCTGATGCTATCTGACAGCGTTTCACTGCTCTTCCTAAGGGTGTCAGTGGTTAAACATTTGAAAATACTCTATCTCTCCTTTTTCTGAGTCTCTGTCTTATCTGAAAGATAGCTGAAACCTGTCCACTCCCTGGCAGCATTCAAACTACTGGTGGTATCTCAGTAACACACAAACCACCACAGTGACAAACTGACAGGTGAGTGGTGGATTGTATCACTAGGGCTCCTAATATTTAGGTATAAAGGATGTGACCCTCCATTTGACCAAACACAGTGGCCTCAACAATGGACTCAAACATAACATCTGTGAGGAATGCACAGGACTAGGCAGTGTTTCATTCTGATGGCACCTAACAACAACAATGACATAAATAAAGGGTGTGAATAACAAAATAAAAAGAAAGTTAATTCAGAAACCATCAAACCATGGAGATGTGTACCTTTTCTTCTACATACTGATGATGAGTAGACAATTCAAGGGTTGATAACAGATGTTAGTCATAAAAAGAAAGCATATATGCCTAACTTAGCATGGAGTCCACAGAACTAGAGCCTCTGAAAGTCATTCTCTTTGGAGCAGATGACCATGTCAGTCCTCTGAACCATATGTGCCCTGCAGAGTCACTCACCTTCAATATAGGAGAGTCAAACATTTATTGATACATCCTATGATGAAGGATGAATACCACAGCCTCCATTATGGATTTCACCTCTATATAAAAGAAACAGAAATCCTCATAACTGAAGCAATACAACGTCTCATCTCTGAATAATAAATAATCATGATAAATGGAGAAAAGATTAAAGTTGTCAAAGACTTCATTTTACTTAGATCCACCATCCACATTCACGGAAGCAGCAGTCATGAAATCAAATGATATTTTGCATTAGGCAAATATGCTTCACAAGATCTCCTTCAAGCATTCAAAAATCAAGCATGTCAGTTTGAGAACTAAAGTGCACCTGACTGAAGCCATGGTATTTTCAATAGCCTCACATGCGTGTGAAAGTTGGCTAGTGAAT
>NW_006408825.1:1827382-1829366 GCF_000296735.1 Chrysochloris asiatica
TCGGACTCATAGTGACCCTGTAAAAGGTTTCCAAGGAGCAGCTGGTGAATTTGAACTGCCAACCCTATGGTTCAAACTGATCTTGGGGTCCAGTGCATTATTCCACAACACCACACCAGGTATGTTTTTGTATTGTTCAGTGCCACTGAGTTGGTACCAACTTATAATGATCCTGTATAGGGTTTACAAGGAGCAGCTGGTGAGTTTGAACCACCGACCTTATAGTACACTGCTTTATCCCATAGTGCCACACCAGATATAGATGTGCCCAATTGCACTTTGTTAAAGTTGCATTTATATGTACATATATGTATGTGTGTGCTTGTGTTTCTGTGCCTGTGTGCCCAAGTATAAGTATGTGTATTTGTATGTACCTATGTGCATAGGTGTACATATATGTGAGAATTAATTTTGTCTCACTAGACCAATGATCTTGTTTTGTTTAATTCTACCAATACTGTCAATAGATTTTGTTGATCCACAGAATCTGCTGTGTATGCCACACAGTTTCATTCTAAAACCAGACAGAGCATACAAGGAGACTTGCCAGGCATCTGAGGACTTTCAGTGTGTGAAAGCAGTCAGGTAGAACCCAATGAGATTTCAAACAGCACTGAAAAAAATCTGTACTACTGTAAGCAAGCATAAACCAAATTAGTGAAAAGAAAACCAGGCAAGAATAAATTGGAAAGTGAGGCAGAATTGAGTCAGAAGGATATGGGAAACACAGGCCCAGGAAAAACTGAGAAATAAAGACTGAAAACAAGAGGGACTATAGAAAGAAGGCCTTCACACAACCATATACCCAGAGAAGTTCTACTAGGGGATGGTTTCTATTCACTTTTAACCTGCCCATGCTGTTCCTGCCTTATCAACATGAAGGCTGACTGGATGACTGGACCCTAGGGATAAAGGAACCCTGCCCGTCTGTCCTGGGCTTTCAGACACAAGCCTGCTCTCAACCATCTATTCTTGGTTACCATAGATACATTCATCCTTCTCTAGCCACGTGACCACAGGCCTGGTTCAAAAAACACAGGTATGTCACAATAAGGTCAACATGCCCCTCTCCCTTCAAGATGATTGCCAAAAAGAGACATGTGCTGGACTAATTTTCAGTTATGAATGCTCCTGTCCCCAATTACACTCATCCTGCATTTCAGTTAATTGTGAAATAGAACACTGCAATCTTTCTGTGTTTGGTGGACAAAGCTGAACACATCTCTCCAATCTAAAATAAATCACATATTTTGCAGCAAGAATTCCAAAACACTGATCACAATTCACAAAGCCAAACTCAGAAATGCCAGCAGCTTTAAAACCACTTTTAAAAGATGGACATTTTCCAAATAAAGAAAGATTCTTTTTAAAAGTTGTGATTTCATAGAAAGCAATAACTTTATTAGTAAAAAAGAAATTTATGAAATGTTTATTACATGGTTGTTATTACTATTAAGTGCCATCGAGTCAGTTCTGACTCACAGTGACCCTGTATTGGATGGATTGGTGAGCTTGAACCATTGACCTTGTGGCTCAAACCGACCTGGTAGTCTAGCAAATTAACACACAGTGCCACACCTAAGGAGCATTAGTAACTACTGACATTCATTATAGAAAAACAATTTGAAAATATGAATTGATTATGTGTATATTCTTTGAGAATGATGCTCACTATGGATCTAAATGATGTTATATACTCTAAAAGCAGAGGTCAAAATGGAAACTGACTGAACCTGAGTGTGATGTGAAACTCGAGGTGAGCTAAAGAAAAGTCAGTCGTTGCTGTTGTTATGTGCTGTGGAGTTGGTTCCAACTCATAGTGACCCTGTACAGGGTTTCAGAGGCATTTATTAATGATTACTGATGAACTTAGTGGATTTGGACTATCTTACATAACCCCGCCCCCCCAAAATTGGTTTTAGAACTAGAACAAAAGAACGTGGATGGTGGAACTGATGAACGTATTGGGCTATTGACTGACAAA
>NW_006408825.1:1852071-1861048 GCF_000296735.1 Chrysochloris asiatica
AGTGCCTTCCAACCTGAGGGGCTCATTTTCTACCACTATATATATACCAGTGTTTCTCTGCTATTCATAGGGTTTTCAATGACTAAATACTCAGTAGTAGTTCATCTCTCCTCTTCCTAGACTGTCTTTGTCTGGAAGCTCATCTGAAATCTGTCAACCATGGGTGACCCTGCTGGTATTTAAAATACCCATGACATAACTTCCAGAATCACAGCAACTCACAAGCCACCACAGTATGACAAATTGACAGACGAGTGGTGGCAGTTCTGACTGGAAGCTGTGTATTAAGATAAACTGATACATAGACACTCTTCTGACACCAATTCTATTGCAATGTTGATAAGAATGGAAATAAGAATCTTCAGAAATTCTTTTTTTCTTAATAAATTTTGTTCCTTTAGTTCAAAGGATCCCTGATGGCACACCTAACAGTAACAATGAGCATACTTCATGAAATTGACTATAGA
Source organism: Chrysochloris asiatica (assembly GCF_000296735.1). Classification (NCBI taxonomy): domain Eukaryota; kingdom Metazoa; phylum Chordata; class Mammalia; order Afrosoricida; family Chrysochloridae; genus Chrysochloris; species Chrysochloris asiatica. The sequence goes on from NW_006408825.1 coordinate 1,852,539, forward strand.
TTCCAGTTGATTTGAATGGCATTTCAATTGAAATTATAACATCATTGATATTGAAGTTACATCAAAATTACAATTACATGTTTTGCTTGAATTAAGGCGTGAACAGGAAAGTGAGGAAGGAATAAGTATCAATTCTACTAATGAGATTTTATGATTTACATAATTAATGTAATATAATTTTAAAAGTGAGAACTACTTGGTTTCTAACATATGAATTCATATCCCCTCCACCACACCTTTATTTAGAAAATGTGTAAAATAAATGTTTCAAAACCTCAATTACTAAAGATAGAAATTCTGTATAAAAGAATACATTGGGCATACATTGGTGATATTGTAGGTTCAATTCCAGAGCACCAGAATAACTAAAGGGAAGTTCACAATAAAAATACTTACACATATTTTCTAATTTTCTGCTTCATATTAAAGTATGTTTATACTATATTGCATTCTAAAACTCCAATAGTGATGTGGTTATGAGTCAGGCTGCTAATCTCAAAGTCAGCAGTTTGAAACTACCAGCAGTTCCACAGGAGAAATGTGAAGGTTTCTGCTCCTGTACAGATTTACAGCCTCAGAAACACTATACAAAGTCACCATGAGTTGGACTTGGTTCCACAGCACACCACCACCACCACGGCCATACTGTGTTCCATTAAGTGTGCAATAGTGTTATTGAAACTTTTGAAATAGTGTGTGAATTACCAAAATGAAACAAGAAGTGAACACATATTGTTGGAAAAGACCTATCAACACTCATGGAAGCAACAGTTAAGAGATCACATGACACATTTCATTAGGAAAATCTGCTGCACAGACCTCTTTAAAGTGTTGAAGAGCAAAAATGTTGTTTTAGGTCTAAGATGCATCTAACCTAAGCTATGGTATTTTCAATAATCTCAGATACATGTGAAAGTTGGACAGTGAATAAGAAAGACTGTAGAAGAATTGACGCATTTGAGTTGTAGTGTTGGAGGAAAATATTAAAAGTACCATGGACAGCCAAAAGAACAGACAAATCTGTGTTGGATGAAGTGAAGCCAGAATGCTCTTTTGAAGCTAGGATGGTCACACTTTGTCTATCATACTTCAGGCATATTTCTAGAAGGGACCAGTCCCTGGAAAAAGACATCCTGCTTGGTAAAGTTGAGGGTCAGAGAAACAAGGAAGACCACTACAAGACAGATTGGTTCAGTGGCCGCAGCAATGGCCTCAAGTGTAACAGTGCTTGCAAGTTGGACACAGGACCATGCATGTTTTGTTGTACATGGGTTCATTGTGAGTGGGTACCATCTTAACGGCACCTAAAAACAGCACCAAACATTCTGTTGTTCCTTGGAAGCCCTGTACAGGGTCACTGTGATTAGGGATCAACTTGAAGGCACTTAACAACAGTTAGAAACACATGGAAGTAATCTATCTCTTCTTCTTCCAAGCCTATTTTACTCTGGAAGCTCAGCTGAAACCTGTCCACCAAGTATGGCCATGCCAGCAATCAAAATACCGATGGCATAGCTTACAGAATCACAGCAACATGCAAGCCACCACAATGTGACAAACTAACAGATGCGTGGTAGACTCCAGTATATAGTATTGTGCAAAAGACCTCTTTAAAATGTTTAAAAGCAAAGATGTCACTTTGGAGACAAAGGTGAATCTGATTCAAGACTTGGTATTTACAATTGCCTCACATGCATGCTAAACAATGTATAAGAGGAAATGGAGAATTGATGCTATTGAATTATGTTGTTGATAAAGAATATTGAAAATACTATGGACTGACAGATAAGCAAACAAATCTGTGCTGGCAGACATACAGCCAGAATATTCCTTAGAAGTGAAGATAGTGAGACTTCATTTCATGTACTTTGAAGATGTTATCACGAGGGAACAAGGAGCTCTGGTAGCGTAATGGTTACAAATAAGGCTGTGAACCACAAGGTCAGCAGTTTGAAACTACCAGCTGTTCTATGGGAGAAAAATGAGGCTTTCTGCTCCCGTAGAGATTTACAGCCTCAGAAACCCTGTACATGGTCACTATGAGTCGGAACCAACTCCATGGCACATAACAACAACAACAACAACAACAACAACAACACTAATCATGAGGGAACAGTCCTCTGAGAAGGACATCAGATACAGGGTCAAGGAAAAGTAGGAAGACACTAAGAAGATGGATTGGCACAGTGGCTACAACAGTGGTCTCAAACATAGCAGTGACTATTAGGAGAGTGCAGAACTAGGCAAGGCTTTGTTCTGTTGCATGTAGGGTCACTCTGAATCACAATCAACTTAACAGTAGCCCTTACCAACAACAATGATACTACGACTCAGGATTGAAGGGATAGAACATAAAATATTCCTAGTCCAAGAGACTGCAGCTCTCTAAAAAAGTTCAAAGCCCATAATTATATTTTCTCCTTGATAATGACCACTTCAACGGATTTCAACAGGAGTCCTAGTTTCCAGGACTCAATGCAAAAGGAATAGCTGAAGATCTTATCCAAGAGACAAAGACACTATAGGGGCCAGGACTAGCTGACATTAAGAAAACTACACCCAGCCTTACAGAGTTTGTAGTCACTCTATTTCTTCCTTCTATTGAAAACCCTTCCAGTGTGTCTGTATTTATTAGCATTAGACTCCATGATAGTATTATTGCATCTTTAATAAGTTTTTTCTTTGTTTTCCTACCCAAGAAAGAATAAAATCATCTGGGAGTCCTTTTTCCTGAGAAACACAGTTACCAAACACAAGAAGATACTCTTTCCCCATCATTGAAGAAAATCTTTTCTTTCCAATATGACCCTTGCATGCCTTCTTTCAGACCCAGTACAAGCATGGCACCTTTTCTCATTGCTCTTCTATCATCAAGAAAATGCCAATTTTTTTTATGACACCTGATCTTGATGCTTCTCAAAGGGTTGAAGTTCTAGTGGAGTTAGCACTCTTTCAAACAATAAAGTATTTAAGGTCAAAGTGGCAGTACTTACTCAAGGATAGCTTTCAGGAAGAACAGAAACAGGAAACACAGTGAGGGATTGAAATAAGTGATGTTACATTTTGGGGATCAATGACATAAAACCAAATGTGTATGGATTGTTGAGTAGGAAACTGATCTCTGGAAACAACCAAATTCAAAATAAAAAGTTATGGGGGGAAAAAAATTGAGCTTTAAATTCTGAGTTCCAAGCATCAGCAACCTGAATTAGTTTACATCATGTGAACTTCAGGTTTTCTTGTTATCAGACTTCAGTGTCTACTGGATGTCACCAAATGACCTGAGACACTTCCTCATTTTCCTTCCAGAGAAAATATTCACCACCAATATTCAAACAAGCATCTCATAAAGTGATGCTTACATAAATCTCTGCCATTTATATTCAAGAACTTGCGGGCATGCTCATTTTACTGGCATTATTTCAGTGTCTGCATTTGGAAGCAAACCAGGCTGTTAGGACTATGAGCCAGGATATAGGGTTTCCATAGAAACCTCCTGGTCAAACAATTTGGCCAAATCTTCATTTGAAACCTGTCAAAAAATAATTATTAAGGCAGTACCATTCTTTTTTAAAGAAATAGAAAGAGGAAGAAAACAAGAAGGATAAGAGAAAGAGGACAGGGACAAGGAGGATAGTACATACATTAAGTATCTGATTAACTATCACATGGTTGTTGTTGTTGTTAGGTGTCATTGACTTGGTTCCAAATCATAGTGAACTTATGTACAACAGAATAAAGCAATGGCTGCTCCTGTGCCTACCTCACAATCTTGTTACACTTGAGACCATTGCTGCTGTCACTGTACCAAACAATTCCTTTGAGGGTATTCCTCTTTTCTGCTAACCTTTTGCTTTACAAAACATCCTACAGCAGCACACCAGGACTCCTACCTGACCTATATTTGGGAATACTTCAGCTCCCATAACCGTGTGAGCCATTGGTCTATTACCTAGCATCCATATCTGGGAATTTGCCAGAAAGTCCAGCTACATGTGTCGGTAGCTTGCAACACTAGTCTGTGAGTTTGTTGTACTGTGGTAGCTTGCAAGCTACTGTGATTCTGGAAGCTATGCCACTGGTACTTTAAATATCAGCAGGGTCACACATGGCAGAAAATTTAAGTTAAGCTTCTCCCCCAAGATAGACTAGGAAGAAAGCGAGATGGAATACTTCTTAATGTTTGGTCACTGAAAACCATATGAATATCAGTGAAGCACTGTCAGAAAGCACCAAAATATTGAATATAGAGACATGATGAAGAGCATCAGAATATTGTAAGATATAGTTCTGGAAGATAATCTCTTCAGGTTGGAAGACACACAAATTTAGACTGGGGAAAAGCTGGATCCTCAAAGTAGAGTTGACCATGATGACGAGACTGAAGTAAAACCTTCAGGGCCTTAATTTGCTGATGGGCACAACACAAAATGAAGAGAAATAGCTATACACATCAATTAATAATTGGAACATAGAATGTATGAACTATGAATCTACAAAAACTCAAAATTGTCAAAAACAAAATGGAAAGCACATACATTTGATATCCTAGGCAGTAGTAACCTGAGAAGGACTGGTATTAGCCATTTGAATCTGACAATCACATGGTTTACTGTGCTGGAAATGACAAATTGTAGTGGAATGGTGTCACATTCATCATCAAATACATTTCCAGATCTGTCTTGAATTACAGTATTATTTTTTTTTTCCCATTTAGAGACTTTTATTCAGGGTTAGGAAGAGGAAGGTGACCTCTGCCCAAGAAAGAAAGCAGAAGGCAGAAAGAAGGGGAGAAGAAGAAGAAGAAGAGAGGACAGAAAGAAGAAGAGGGAGAAGAGCTACAGTATTGTTTTAGATAGGATAATATCCATACACCTACAAGAAAAAAGTCAATATCATTATTATTTAAATTTATGCACCAAACACTAAATCCATTGACAATGAAATTGAAGAATTCTACCATCAAATGACATATTGCATTAGGCAAATCTGCTTTACAAGCCCTTTTTAAAGTGTTGAAGAGCAAAGATGTCAGCTTGAGGACTAAGGTGAGTCTGACCCAAGCCATGGTATTTTCAATAACTTCATATGCATGTGAAAGCTGGACAGTGAATAAGGAAGACCATAGAAAAATTGATGCCTTTGAGTTATGGTGTTGGAGGAGAATATTGAAAGTGCCATGGGCTGCCAAAAGAACCAACACATACATGAAGAAAGCAAAAGGTTGTTAAGAATACAAGAGAGAAGGAAAAGACAAAAAATGGATGTCAGAGAGTCTCTGAAACTTGCTCTACAGCATAAAGATTCTAAATCAAATGGCAGAAATGAGCAGGTAAAATTTCAAAAAGCAGCTTGAGAAGACAAAGTCAAATATTAAAATAAAATCTGCAAAGACCTGGAGTTCGAAAAACAAAATGGAAAAACACACTCAGCATTTCTCAGGCTGAGGGAACTGTAGAAAAAAATCAAGCCTTGGCTTGAAATATTGAAAGATTCTTAGGGGGAAAATATTGAATGGTGTAAAAAGCATCAAAAGATAGTGGAAGGAATACACAGAGTCACTGTACCTAATGATGTTCAACCATTTAAAGAGGTAATATATTATCATGAGTCAATGATACTGAAGGAAAAGGTCCAAGGTGCATTAATGTCACTGGCAAAAAACAAGATTCCAAGGTCTGATGGAATACAAATTGAAATATTTCAACAAAATGATGCAGCATTGGAGGTACTCACTCATGTTTGTCAATAAATAAGGAATACAGGTATCTGGCCAACTGATTGGAAGAAGTCCATATTTTTGCCCATTCCAAACAGAGGTGACCTAATGAAATGCAAAAATCATCGGACAATAGCATTAATATTAAATGCTAGTAAAATTTTGCTAAAGATGGTTAAAAAATGGCTGCAACCGTACATTAACAGAGAACTTTCAGAGGTTCCAGTTACACTCAAAAGAGAATGTGGCAGAGATGGCAACATGGAGAGAGGGATCAGCTGAAGACTGTAGATTCATGGAAAGAGAGGGACTGAGAGTTGGCAGCCAGGAGGTATGCTTGCAGAATGTGCCCTTTGATGGTTTAAATTACTGTATATGCCTGAGTGTTCAAAAAAAAAAGCTAAAATGAGTAGTGAGAAATATGTTAACTGATTGTACATGGAGGGGATTATAATCATTGTAATGAAACAACGTATATGGTTTGTTGAATGTAAAACTGATGATCTACCCTGTAAACTTTCACTCAAAGCACAATAAAAACTTTGAAAAGAGAGAGAGAGAATGTGGAACGAGAGATATCATTGTTGATATCAGATGGACCTTGGAAGAAAGCAGAGAATACCAGAAAGATGTTTACCTGTACTTTATTGATTATGCAAAGGTTTTCGATTGTGTGGATCATGATAAACTATGGACAGCATTGCAGATAATGAGTGTTCTGAAACTCTTAATTTTGCTCATGAGTTACCTGTACATAGATCAATAGGCAATTGTTCGAACAAAACTGGGGATCACCAAATGGTTTAAAATTAGGAAATGTGTGAATCAGGGTTGTGCTCTTTCACCGTGTTTATTCAATCTTCAAATTGAGCATGTAATCCGAGGAAATGGATTATATGAATAAGAATGTGGCATCAGGATTGGAAGAAGACTCATTAACAACTGGTTGATATAACCTTGCTTGCTGAACATGAAGAGGACTTAAAATACATACTGATGAAGACCTAAGACCACAGTGTTTGTTGTGTTTTGTACCATAATGTAAAGAAAACAAAAATTCCCACCACTGGAGCAATAAGTAACATCTTGATAAATGGAGAAAAGATTGAAGTTTCAAAGGTTTCTTCTCTCATATTTTGGACATATTATCAAGAGGGACCAGTCTCTGGAGAAGGACATCAAGCTTGGTAAAGTGGAGGGTTGGGAAAAAAAATGGAAGACTTCCCATGAGATGGATTAACACAGTGGCTACAGCAAATTCTCTGAAGAATAGCAACAATTGTGAGGATGCGGTAGGACCAAACAGTGTTTCATTCTGTTGTGCATAGGGTCACTGTGAGTAAGTACTGACTCAATGACACCTAACAACAACAGCCTCTAATACATGAGTCAAGTGAACTCTCCAGCCTGCTGTCTGCCACACAGACTTGGAAGTTGGCCAGTCTTCTTAGCAGAGCTTCATATTAATGACCCTGTAAAATGCTCACATTTTTAGGGGGAAAGCTATTTTGTGTCTATGTGCTCCATAAGAACGTGTGTGAGAGCACTGAGGGATGCTTGGAACTAAATGATGAGTCACTAACAACAAAACCAGTTCATGGTACTTTTAATATTTTCCTCCAACACCTTAACTCAAATGCATCAATTCTTCTCAGGTATTCCTTATTTACTGTCCAAATTTCACATGCATATGAGGCTATTGACAACACCATGACTTGGGTCAGGCATATCTTATTCCTCAAACTGACATCCTTGCCCTTAAACACTTTAAAGAGGGTTTGTGCATCAGATTGCCTAATGCAACATATCATTTGATTTCAAGACTGCTGCTTCGGTAACTGTTGATGGTTGATCTGATCAAAATGAAGTCTTTGATAACTTCATGTTTTCTGCATTTATATAGATGTTGTTTATTGGTCCAGTGGTGAGAATTTTTGTTTTCTTTACATTGTGTTGCAACCCATACTGAAGACTATGGTCTTTGATCTTTATCAGTAAGTCTTTTAAGTCCTCTTCACATTCGGCAAGCAAGGTTGTATCATCTGCATATCACAGGTTGTTAATGAATATTCCTCCAATCCTCATGCCACATTTTTCTTCATATAATTCAGTTTCTCTGATTATTTGCTCAGCATACAGATTGAATATGTATGGTGAAAGAATACAACCTTGGCACACACTTTTCCTAATTTTAAACCCATTGCCTCTTTGTCTATGTGCAGGTTCCTCATGAGTAATATGAAGTGTTCCAGAATGCTAATTCTCCACAATGTTGTCCATAGCATGTCATCTTCCACACAGTTGAAAGTCTCTGCATAGTCAATAAAGCACAGGCAAACATCTATCTGTATTCTCTACTTCCAGCCAAGATCTATCAGACATACCCAATGATATCCCTCATTCATCGTTCCTTTTTAAATCCGTATTAAACCTCTTGAATTTTCCTATCTATGTATGGTCATGATGTTTTTGTGTTTTTGTGTTTTTGGGGGGTTTTGTTGATGTTCTGTTGGATTCTGTTGGCTTGGATTTTGTTGAGAATGTTTGTGTCTGTGTTCTTAAAGGATATTGGTCTATAATTTTATTTCTTAGTGATGTCCTTCTGTGGTTTTGGTATGAGGGCTATATATGCTTCATAAAATGTATTAGGAAATTTCCCATCCTCTTCTGTATTCTGAAATAATTTGAATAGAATTGGTGAAAGCTCTTCCTTGAATATTTGGTAAAACTCATAAGTGAAGCCATCTAGACCTGGACTTATTTTTGTTGGGAGTTATTTGATGACCTGATC
>NW_006408825.1:1868698-1874275 GCF_000296735.1 Chrysochloris asiatica
GCATAACTTCCAGAATCACAGCAACTCACAAGCCACCACAGTGTTACAAACTGACAGATGAGTGATGGAACAATTTCCTTACTGCAGAAAAAATAACCTCTAACACTCAAAGACTCAGATTCGTAGACTCAGGAATGTCCTTAGTGATTGTTGAGAATATCAAATATAATTCCTTATCCGTTAAATGAGGAAAAGGAAGTTCAGTGATATTGAAGATCTAGTCAAAATCATACATCTTGTTAGAGACTTTTCAGGAACTTGAATGCACTTCATCTAAATTATTTTTTCAGTTTTTACCTTTTGCCCTTACTTAGTTCAATGGTGTACCATTTACCAAAGGAGGTTAACATTACTTAAGCATTTCTCTTCTAAAATAAGAGCAAACTTGTTGACGTTATCGAGATTTCAATGTTAGTAAGCAGGACGGATAATTGGTTGATTTCCAGTTGCTCTCTATAACTGTAGTTCTAGCCAGGGAATCCTAAGAAACAAGAAGAAGAAGAATCTGACTCATGTGGTGAGTCAGGAAAAGTTATCAGTAAAGAACAGAGAAGACACATCTTGTCCAGATTCTTCCTATACCTTTCACCCTCAAGCCTCTCTGTTCATAAATGTAAATTATTTTACTCCTTTCTTATTTCATTAGCTAACATAGTCTTTCTTTTCAGAAATCAAAACTTGATGTTTCTTTTTTTTTCCAGATCATCATTATTTCATTTCTATTTATATTGTTATTTCATAGTGTTCAAAGATTATGAATAATACCATCTCATTAATTCACCGTTGGCAGGGACAGATCCTTATTGACACATAATTTTGACAACTTTGGCACACATTTTTGCCAGAATCAGGGAGATTTTGTTTGTGATTCAAGAATATCTGTGCCAGTGGAAACCTTTCAGAAATCTAGCCACCAAATTGCTTCTGTTTTTATTCTGTTGAACAAAGTTCTTTCCAAGGCAGTGCACATAGTTTTCAAAAGGATGTAAAAATTGTTAATGCCAGATGGTTATCTAAATATTTTTGAGGAGGCAAGATGGTATTATTGTACAAAACATAGGAGAGGGGTTCACATATTTGGAGACTGGGATGGTTTTAATCAGCCTTTACTGCTACTGTAACATGGCCAACCCCTTCAGTTGGGAGAGAGGGCTCAGTGAATATCCTTCCAAACACCACTGATGGATTCACCACAAACTGCAAATTCTATCATCAATTTCACTGCATGAAAATTGCTAGCAATGAGTTTGATGCATGAACAGGAGCAGCCATTGGGACCTCTCTGAACTACATTTACTAAAATGCAAAAGTTTGATCTGATGAGCTGACAGTTTTAGAAATAATTTTTACTCAACCAACAGGAACAATCTGCAAATAGATAGTGAAGAATAAACTACCACGCTCCCCGCTGCGTGTGTCATCAAGCATACAATTAGCAATGGCTTCCCAGGGACTTGTCACAGCTGAGCTAATAGCTGGATACGCTCCGTTAGTGTTTCCAACACTTTAATCTTAAATGAATTCAGTGAAACACCTATACTTATAAATAGAAATCAAAGTCTTGAGCTTCATATTAAATTATATTAAGTTTTCTCCATAATTAAAACTCCAAATATCTTCCCTTCAATTTCACACACACTCTCGAAAACTATGTTAAATGGTTTTGTAAACCCTTATGAGGAAACTGGAGTCCTGGTGTGACACTGTGGGCTAATGTGCTTCAAAGTCTGTTTTAACCGCAAGGTTGGTAGTTCAAGCTCACCAACCACTACTTGGAAACCCTATACAGGGTTGTAACCAACTCTACAACACTTAACACCAAGAACAAGAATGAGGAAACTGAAGACACAGGTAATTTCTTAGGGATCAGGAGATCCAAACTGGCTATTGAAAAAAAAAAAAATATTGTAAGGGTTCACACAAGTTCGGAACTTCTGTGGTTTACGTATGGACATTGTTTTATTTCACCTTCCTATTTTAAAGGTCATAGGTTAAAAACATTCGTAAGGCCAATATAGTTCAATTTATATTAGCATATCTCCTTTTTCCATAAATATTGGAATAATTCTTTACCCGTAATAATGTTATTGTTAGTGCAAGTCAGGGTTCCAACTCATAACAATCCTGTATAGTTTCCAAGGAGACACTGATAGGTGTGAACAGCCTATCATGTGGCTTACAGTCCAGTGCTTACCCAACTGTGCCACACCAGGATTCCACCCATAAATATAGACTGATTTTTGTTTTCCATTTAAAGATTTTTTCTTGGCAGCATATTAAGAAATCTAAGAAAATTCTGTTGACAGAAATAGATTAAAACTGAACTTTCTACATAGACCTTTCATTTGCTTCTTGTTATTAAGTGCTGTCAAGTTGGTTCTGTCTCATAGTGACCCTGTATAAGGTTTCTGATGAGCAGCTGGTGAACTTTAACCACCAACCTTGCAGTCAAACCAGCCTTTCAGTCCAGTGCATTAACCCACAGTACCACCGAGGACTTAGCCAATAAGAATTCATTTGCTTAGCCAATAAGAATTCACTAAGATTATTTCTATTGTGGCTTTCTAGAGCTTTGGGAGATAAAAGAAGTATAAAATAGGATTACTGCACCATAGAAGCTCCAGACTTACTTGAGAAAATATGACAAGAATAAAGGCAAAAATGAGAAACCAACTTTACAACTATCTTGCTAAGAAAAATTTAAATAAAGCTGTAGTGCATAGATTCTCTACATTCCCTGCTGAAGCATTTGTATTCATGCCTGAAGCAGTAACTATGCCAAGAATGCCACAGCCACCTCATTGTCTTCAATGCAGTTCCTCTCTTGTAATATTCAACATTCAAAAAGAACATTTAAAGAGATCAATGTTCAACATGCTTTATATCCAGGAAGGGAATCAAAACAACCTCAAAGTTAGCTCAGATTAAAAAACTCAGTCCCTTATTCTCCTAACAATGCATGTTTCTTATTTTGGAAAAAGTGACTGAAATCGGACGCCAATTTTTGTACTGTTATGCATTTTTCTGGCTTTAAGCAATGAATCTTAATTTTATTTATTTATTTTTTTTATGAGGCTTAAGATATATTTAAAGAGCTCTGGTTATGAGTCAGGCTGCTAACCTCAAGGTCAGTAGTTCAAAATTACCAGCTGTTCCATAGGAGAAAGATGAGACTTTCTCTTCCCGTAAAGATTTACAGCCTCAGAAACCCTATGTAGGGATGCCATGAGTTAGAATTGACCCCACGGCACACCAGCACCAAGAAATATTGAATTGTGTTACTGATATACAGGGGGCTACGAAATTTTGCTGAAAAAATGAAATTAATAGATACCACACCCTCCTCTATGTATCTTCTCCTGCATTCTTTGTAACAATCCTGTTATTTGTTACCATAATTCTCTCTCTCTCTCTCTCTCTCTCTCTCTTTTTTTTCCCCAAAGATGATTCATGAGTTAAAACTTGGCAATTTGTAGTTAAAAAAAAAAAAAAGATGGAATGTTCCATGAGCTTCTTGATTCCCACACATAGAAGATGGCGTTGTTTCCTGTTTTAACTTGTTCAGTGCTGTTGCATGGGTTCCAAATCATAGTCCCTGTGTAGGGGTTTCAGGGTGTGGCTGGTGAGTTTGAATTGATGACCTTGTGGTTATGCAACAACACCACACCAGGACCCCTTAATTGTCTGAATAATCACCTGCTCTCTTCCAGTGGTCTCTGTTCTGAAAGATTTCTGGTTGCTTTGCATAATCACAGAATTGTTATTGTTGTTGTTAAGTACTGCTGAGTCAGTTCTGGCCCATAGCAACCCTGAATAGTGTTTCCAAGGAGCTGAGCTTGCTGTTCAAACCGACTTTGCAGTCCAGAGAATTAGTACACAGCATCTTTTATTTCCATAGTTCTTAACAATGCCAGATTTCTTCTTGGTCTTCTGTTTATTACCACTTCCAACTGGAAATAATGACTTTGCAATTAACAACCAAAATCTACAAGTGCCAAAGTCTCCCTGAACACCTCTGAGAATATGTCTTCTTGACAATGAAGAGCTTCCCTTACTAAAAATTCAAAATAAAAATCTGTTAATATGGCTTGTGGGTAAATTTTAAAACTTGTCAATATTGAAATGCCTTTTGACACTTGGGAAACTTAAATGACAAATTATTTTCCAGCTGCATCTTTTACATGGCAGGACATTTGTAGTATTGTTTACATCAGTTTTACAAATAATAGTGGTTCAATGTTTATCTTTAACTGAGTGAATGATTTCTTGCTAAGAAGAAGGCAACTCATGTACAATTAAATAAATAAGAACTATTTTATTCTACCATTTAAAGTTTAAATTGTTCATTGCAATATCTTGTTTGCATTCTCAAGCTTCTCCTCACTAAGGTGTTTATAGATCTTAATATTATGAGGGTGACTTTTTTAAAAGAAAAAATAATTGTTGGTGGCAGTGTGCCTGAGTAAAACTGCAAAACAGCCAGAACTCAATGACTCATGAAGATGGAAGGTAAACATTGTCATCCTGCTTGACTTACATTCAGATCTGAAATAGCAAGGGGACAAGACAGTGTCAGAAGACTTTGGAAATGACTCTATTTCCCTTGGTAGTAAGCACATGCTTATAGCCATAATGGGTGTTGCGACCACTCATTTGAGTGCTGCCTGGGAGGCCATTATTGTGTGAAGAACTGCTAGGTCCACAACAACAAATCACTACAAAAAGAGGGCCATGATGCTCTGTACTATGAGGAAGCATTAGGGTGAAGAGAAGGGTGATTCTGGGTATAGCTGGCATCCATTATGGCTGACCCAACTATAGCCCCAGCTTTCCCACCTTGCCATTTAAAGGTAGGACTACAGGTAAAAATGGTTGGGATCATTTTCCCAAAAATAGATGATAAGGTAGGAACCTTGTGATTTCTATATAAAGAGGAAAGACATACTGTCTTTCTGTGTAGTTGCAGAAAATCAGGTTATCAACTGGAAGGCCACAGCACATAGTTTAACCACTGATTCAGGACTGGCTGTGTCTGCATGGTGGACATGTTTCAGTAGAGCTTGATGAAATTATATGCAGACAAAGAGGTAGGAGTTCGAATGGAACAAAGGAACACTGGGCAATTTAATATCAGGAAAGGTGTGCTCCAAGGCTATATTCTTTATCATACATATTTAATTTTTATGCTAAACAGATAATCTGAGAAGCTGGATTAAATTAAGAAGAACATGGCATCAGGATATCAGGAATTCTCATTACCAACATGCGATAGGCAGATGATACAACATCCCTAGCAGAAAGCAAAGAGGACTTAAAATCCTTACTGATGAAGATCACAGACCACAGTCTTCATTATGGTGGCACCTCAATGTAAAGAAGGCAAAAATCTTCACCACTGGACCAGTAAATAACATGCAAACATCTGTCAGTTTGTCGTACTGTGGAGGCTTGTGAGTTGCTGTGATTCTGGAAGCTATGCAACTGGTATTTTAAATACCATCAGGGTCACCCATGGTGGACAGTTTTCAGATGACCTTCCAGAAAAAGACAGACTAGAAAGGAGTGACGAACTACTTC
>NW_006408825.1:1876980-1878435 GCF_000296735.1 Chrysochloris asiatica
GATTCATAACCATTATGCTACCAGAAGACACTACTTGGTTTTAAAAAAATAGACTTTCCTCTTAATGCCTGATCATAGAAGTGAAAAAAATATAAATGAACCCACCATTGCCAGTTGTCATAGCATATCTGTGTCACCTGTGTATTCTGAGATCAAACACACGTACTTGCCAATATATGTGAGCAGGGTTGCTATCTCACAGTTCCATTTGAGTTCTTGGCAGGCAGAATGGAAGAAAAAATTGTAACAATCTTTATGTCTTATTTAGAACAAATCACTAGTATTTCCTTAACTAACAGGTTACTATAGGAAGATACTTAACTGCCTAGATGTTATCCTTTTCACTTCGGTTCATTTTGAGTGTTTACATGATTTATATAGTCCTGTCACAAAGCATTAAAACACAATATACTCATTATTCCTTCAACATCTGCATTTTGCTAGCTTTACATATACTCTACTACATCCACAGTATGTCAGCAGTTCTTGAATATTAAAACAAATAAAGATAAATTAATAACTCTTCTAAAAATACAGATATTTATAACTACAATGGTGCTAGATGGAAATGGAGACAATGAGAGAATGAAAAAATGTAATAAGCAAACATGTTTATGTGCAAGGAATGTGGTTCAAGTTTTTAGATTTAAAAACAAGTTCCCTAGAGAAGTTGGCTATAATGGAATTTCCAGAAAATGTCCTTCAAACCCACAAAACAGATGAGAAAAACCCTAAACCAAAGTTTTGAAATCTTTGTTTATAAGAATACAATAGTGATGATCAAGTAGTCACAGGGAGAAGGATGAGTGTGCCTTTAATTTAGTTACAGATTTTTATCATAGCCTCTTTTTCTGTTGGTCTATCAGTAAAAAACACTGAAGGACCAAAAGTTCTTCTAAGGATTGGGGTTGTTGTTACTGTTGTTTAGTGCTGTTGAGTCCGTACCAACCCATAGTGACCCTGAAGAGGGTTTCCAAGGAGTGACTGGTGAGCTTGAACTACCAACCTTACAGTTCAAACCAACTTTGCAGTGTAGTGTATTAACCCACAGCACCTCAGCAGCCATGCTTAAAATTTTTTTCTAAACAGAAAAATACTCCTAAATGTCTCTTTCTCCAATATCAAGTATGGTACTTGAGAGAGAGATAGTGACAAGGTAGAAAACATAAACAATTTAAATGTTTTAGGTCCAGAAGTATTCCATGAGGCTAGAAAACCTATTTACTTCGAAAGTCCTAGTAAATGACTCTTGTGTATAAACCACCTGCTTATCACATGACCATTCATTGAATCACATTTCTCTCCATGTACTGAAGAGATTTACATTCATTCTTTAAGCATTTTGCATTTCTTTGTCAATTTTGTAATTGAGTACCTTGTTCAGTTGATTTTGGTGCGAGTAACTGGAAGCTTTTTAAAGTGTTGAAGAGCAAAGATGTCAGCTTGAGGACTAAG
>NW_006408825.1:1878900-1880856 GCF_000296735.1 Chrysochloris asiatica
GATGGCACCTCACAACAACAACAACAACTGGAAGCTGTTGACATAAGGTCTTGAATATGGTGCCTGATGTTGTTTGATATTTTTCAATAACTGCTGTCTGATACTCATTTGCTGCATGTTCTATGATTTTAGTAACGGCTTGGCAGTTTGGACTACATTTGAAACAATACTGAATCCCATACATCTTTATTACTAACCAACTGAACATTGTCATTTTCATAATAGTGAACCTGAATCTTAAGCACTCCAACCACTTGGGTCATAGGAGGTGTGATGGTGAAATTTTACTATGATCTCCAATAACTATTCCAGAAGTCTTTAGATTAAAACTATTGGCTTTCAACACATGCAATAATGGTCTGTTGCCCTTCTGTAGTTACAGCATAAACAGAACAGAAGTGGTTGGAATAATATTTCATATAGGCCTTTAGAACACTGTCAAAGGATTATCTGCAAGACTTCAGGCATCCTGTTTCCTCTTGTTGGAAGTCACTTGCTTCTTTTCATAAGTGATCAAATTTAAAGGAAATGTCTTGGATATAAAACATCTGCTGTTACAAAGGTCACAATATTCTGTAATTAAGACCTGATCTTCATATCACTCTGTCTTCACATATGGGAACTGATTCATGTTATACTGGGCATATTCATGTGCTACACCTTGCCTGAAGAGATTATCATTATTAAGTAGTAGTCAAGCATCATTTCTTACTTCAGTAAATTCTCCTGGCTGTGCATAAATGATGAATTTAGCTGCTATATATTCCTTCTCCTTATCCTACACCTGATCCTCAAGTGGGCCACCTTAGGCTACTACTATGGTATTTTCTATAGTCTCATATGCATGTGAAAACTGGACAATGAATAAGGAATAAGAATTGATAGATTACAGTTATGGTATTGGAGAAGAATATTAAAAATATCATGGATTGCCAGAAGAACAAATATATCTGTAATATTCACTCCTCATAAATGTGAGTAAGTGATCTCCATACTTTGTCATGAGCCACGCAGTCAAAAGTCTTTTCACAGTCAATCAGTCAAAAGTTAATATCTTTCTGACATTCATTGCTTTCAGCTAGGATCCACCTGACATCAGCAATGATAATATCCCTCATCCCACATCCTCATCTGAATCCGGCCTGAACCTCTGGCAGCTCTCTCTCATTGTACTGATGCAGCCATTTTTGTATTACATTTAGTATAACTTTACTCAAATGGGATATCAATGATATTGTCCAATGATTTCCACATTGCATTGGGTCACCTCTCTTTGAAATGGTCACAAAAATGGGTCTCTTACAGTCAGTTGGCCAGGTAGTTGTCTTCCAAATTTCTTGGCATAGATGACTGAGTGCTTCCAGAGCTGCATCAGTTTGCTGAAAGATTTCAATTTATAATCCACCAAGTTCTGGAGCCTTGTTCTTTTCCAGTTCCTTCAGTGTAACTTTGACTTCTTCCTTCAGTTTCATTGGCTCTTGGTACTGCTACCACTTTAAATGTTTGAACACCCACTACTTATTTGAATACAGTGACTCTGTGTATTCCTTCCATCTTCTTGTGATGCTTTCTGCATCATTCAATATTTTGTCCACAGAATATTCCAATATTTCAAGTCAAGCCTTGAATTTTTTTATTCAGTTCTTTCAGCTTGAGAAATGTATAGTGTGTTCTTCCCTCTTGGTTGTCAAATTCCAGGTCTTAGTAAATTTCATTTTAATATTTCACCATGTCTTCTAGACATTTCCTTTGACATTTTCTTTCCAGCTATATTACTTCCTCATTTCCTCCATTGGCTTTAACTTTTCTATGCTTCTGAGAGCAAGCTTCAGAGACTCTTCTGTCATCTGTTTTGGTCTTTTCCTTCTTTCTCATCTTAATGATCTTTTGATTTCTTCCTATGTAGTGGTTGGGACTTGAAACATTTACTTATGAAGATCAAAGAGCACAGCCTTC
>NW_006408825.1:1882231-1884052 GCF_000296735.1 Chrysochloris asiatica
CCAACGAGATGGATTGGCCAAATGGCAGCATTGATCGACTCAAGTGTGGCAACAGTAGTGAGGTTAGCCAGAATCTGGCAGTGTTTCATTCTGCTGTACATAAAGTCGCTATGAGTTAATACCAACTTGATGGCACCTAACAATAACAACAATGTTCTTGGTGTCATCCCATTACTCTTTTTGTCTACAGTCATCATTGTTGAATGCATCAAATCTGTTTTTGAGATGTTATTTAAATTCAGGTGGGTTGTGTTTAAGGTCATATTTTGGCTCTCTTGGACTATTCCACAGTCTGCTTCTGGCCTTGTTTTGGCTGATGATACATGAAGCTTTTCCACCATCTCTTTGCATAGATGTAGTCAATTTGATTTCTCTGTATTCCATCTGGTTCATGTGCATTTGTTGTCGTTATGTGCCATCAAGTTGATTCCGACCCATAGCCACCCTGTATAAGGTTTCCACGCAGCAGCTGGTGAGCTTGAACCAACAACCTTGCAGTTCAAACGACTTTGCAGTCTGAATCATTAGCCCACAGTGCCACACCAGAACTCCCGTCCATATGTATGGTTGTGTTTTATGCTTTCTACCAAAGGTATTTGTAACAAGCATGCTATTGATTTTGCAAAATTCTATCATGTGATCTCTGCATGGTTTCTTTCACCAAGGCCCTATTTCCCTCTTGATTTTCAACCTTTACAATTACCAGTAATTACCAATATGTTTTCAATGAACGTTTGCCAATTTCATATTGAAGAAGTTGGTATAATTCTTCAATTTCATCATCACTGACTTCAGTTGTTGGTGTGTAAATTTGAATAACGTGTCTTCCTTGTAGGCATATGGCTATCATCCTGGCACAGAGAGTGTTATACTTCTAGATAGAATCTTGAAATGTTATTTTTATTGATGAATTTAATGTCACTCCTCCTCAATTTGTCATTCCTGGCATAGTAAACCATGTGATTGTCCAATTCAAAATTATCAGTACCAGTCCATTTCAGCTCACTAATGCCAATGGTATCGATGTTTATGTATTCCAGTTTATTTTTGACAACTCCTAATTTTCCTAGATTCATACTTCATACATTCCATGCTCTAATTGGAGTACTAGTGTGGCGCTCTGAGTTAACGCACAGGACTGCAATGTCAATTTGATTTGCAAGGTCAGTGGTTCAAGCTCACCAGCTGCTTCTCAGAAATCCTATACAGGATTGCTATGGGTCAGAATTGACTCAATGACACTTAACAATAGCAATATTCTTATTATTTATTGATATTTACAGATATTTCTCCTTATTTTGAAATGTGTCCCATCCGTTAATGAAGGTCTTGAAAACTACATCCCCATCATCATGGGCAGTTCTTCTTTGAGGAGAAGCTCTTCCCTAGTCTTATTTGGATGGGCTCATTTTCTGGCACTCTAGCTATCATTATTCTAGTACTCTTCATCATGTTTCAGTATTCAATATTCTGGTGCTGACAGTGTTCCAACGTCAATCATAAGGTTTTCAGTGACTAAATATTCAGAAGTAGTCCATCTCTCCTTCCTATTCTATCTTAAGCTAAAGCTCAGCTGAAACCTGTCTACAGGGGTGATTCTGTTGTTAAATTACCAGTGGCATAGCTTCTAGGATCACAGAAATATTCAAGCTGCCACAGTAAGACAAAGTTATAGACCAGTGGTGGTCACCAGCCGATAGTCGTCATTGGCATCTCTAGTGGATTGACAGAAAGTTGCTTGCTCTTGTCTTTGTCCTGTGAAGGGAGTTGTTGTTGTTATTGTTGTCAGGTGCCATCAAGTTGGAACCGACTCATAGCGAT
>NW_006408825.1:1885372-1895236 GCF_000296735.1 Chrysochloris asiatica
TGAGGTACAATGCTGTAAGTGACAGGATAATATCCATGTGCTTACAGGGAAGCCCAGTTAATATCACTATTATTCAAATTTATGCACCAACCACTAAAGCAGTGAATATGAAATAGAAGAATTCTACCAACTTCTTCAATCTGAAATTGATCAAACATGCAATCAAGATGTATTGATCATTACTGGTGAAGGGAGAAGGGCTGTTAAAGTTTTTCCCAGTATTGGGGCTGGAGACTGCTGCTTTACAACTTGCTACTTTTTAGAAGAAGGGGTAATAGTGGCTCCATCATTAAATATTCAACAGCTAATCAAGAGAATTTCAGTTTGAATCCTCCAAGCATCTCCATGGGAGACAGACCTGTTGATCTGGTCTAGTAAAGAATAAAACCCAGGTAACCCTATGGGACAATTCTACTTTCATATAGAGTTGCTATGGGTCAGAATGGAGTCCATGGCACATGACAGTAAAAACTTTTGGACACCCCTTAAAGCCTATCGACTTACCTGGGTAACAAAGTGATGGTCTTTCCAAATCTTATCATCCACTTTTTCTTAAATTGCCCTGTCCTTTTGGATAAAAAAGATAATATAAGCAGATTATTTTAAAAGCTATGTATCTCTTGGTATCTCTTGGGTTGGCTTAAAGTTGATCTTGATGAATAATTCTGTATAGAGGAGAAAGTGAAGAACTAATACAATATTTGAAGAGTTGAATTCTGTAAAATGCTTCATTATTTCCACAGGGGAGATCTGTAGGTCTCAGTTGTGCAAATGAGTTTAATTCCTGTTTAAAGGGCTTCCATTTAAATCCTCCATTTATCCCTAAAGCAAGCTAAAATTACCAAAGACATTTGGGGAATTTGAAATGTAAAACCCTTCTTAAAGAGAATTTCTGCTTGCAATAAGAGAACTTCAGATAAATACAGAAAGAGAGAGAAATTGAGGCATATATCCCACGCATTTCAGTGTTCTATATACAGTCATTTTGTTTTTGCGTTTTTCACCTCAAATGAGACACCTTGGACTTGATGATATCACAACTGAGAAAATTAGTATAAAATTGAGAGTCCAAGGCTGCATATATTTAGAACATTGAGCCAGAATCTCACTTTTAATGATGCAACTGCAAATGAGTGTAGGTTTGTAATTAGGAAACAGAACAGATGGTGAAGACTTAGCTTAAAGTGTTCATTAAAATAACCTACACTGCCAAGCTAGCACTCCCTGCTAGGAAGCTGCTGCTCAGTTGAAATGTGTTGCAGTCAGATGAGATGTAGGGAAAGATCACTGCAGTAGGGAATATAACATAATTGTTTCACAATTGTCTGCCAATTTCCAGGACTTGTGTAGCATGGTAACTCAAAATGGTTATAAAATAGTCAAAAATTATTTTCAAATTCTTTGATAATAAATCCATGACCCTCAAGCTGATTCTGAGTTATGACAACCTCGTGTATCACAGGGCAGGACTACTTCATAGAGATTTCTTGGCTTTAATCTTTATGAAGTCCTGCTGTGGAGCTGTAGATTAAGCACTGGACTGCTAACCACAAGGTTGGCACTACAAATCCGCCAGCTGATCCTCAGAAAATTTATACAGGGTCATTATGATTTTTTTTTTCAGTACCCATGGAGTTTCTTTTTCACCCCATGGAACTTTTTGGTGGGCTTGACTGACAAACCTTTATGTTAACTCTCTAACAAACCATTTGTGCCACCCAGGGATCTTATAGTAGTGTATGAAGGCATGCAGTTCCCTAGGTTATCTATTAAGGGCAGTCTTTCAAATATACGCATCCTTTTATAATCCCTTCCTCTGAGTGTGGGTTGGATTTATCAACTTGTTTCTAATGGATAAAATAGACAGGAATGATGATAGGTCACTTCTGAGATTACATTCAACATTCATCAGTTGACATGTTGTATAGCCTACCTCATGAATTTGTTCAGAAGGAAGCCAGCTACCCTGTTGTGAGTTATCCTATAGAGAAATTCATGCACAAGAAATGATGTCTCTGTCAATGAGGACCTGAGCCTGGTCAGCAACAAAGAAGAAGAGTTTGAACGAGATCCTCCTCTACTCCAGTCTTGGCTGCAACTTTTGTAGAGATCTTGGACCAGAGCCTGGCAGTTAGACTCCTGAACCACACAGAAATTGTGAGATAAAGACTTTCTTTTTAAGTTTTGGGGCAATTTGTCATGCAGTAATAATTAATCCACCACTCAACAATGTAGTATCTAAGAAATCGAACTCTAATTTCAAAATATTCATTGTAAAGCTGCCCATATACTCTTTTTATTCCTTCTCATTGGCAGTAATGTTGGATAAGTAGTAGGTTCCTGGAATATTATTAAGAATATAGGATGAAATATCTTATCAAATTATTCAATCACAATGTGTTAGGTTGGATTTTTAAACAAATAACGGAAATGTTAAATTGACTATTCAAAAAAGCTAAATACACTGGTTACTTTTATGATAGATTACTAGGAATTATATGCTTTATCTACTGAAGTCCTGGTGTGGCACTGTGCGTTAATGTGCCAGACTGCAAAGCCATTTGAACTGCAAAGTCAGTGGTTCAAGCTTACCAGCTGCTCCTCAGGAACCCTATACAGGGTTGCTATGGGTCAGAACCAACTCGATGACACTTAACAACAACAACAACCATATGACTATAGATGCAGAGGAGTCTTGGTGTGATGATGTATGATAAGCCCTGGACAACTAACTTTAAGTTTGGTAGTTCAAACACACCAGCTCCTCCTTGGAAACCCTATACAGGGTACCTGTGAGTTGGAACTGAATTCATAGCACTTAATATAGTATAAGTGAAGAAATTGG
Organism: Chrysochloris asiatica; assembly: GCF_000296735.1. Taxonomy (NCBI): domain Eukaryota; kingdom Metazoa; phylum Chordata; class Mammalia; order Afrosoricida; family Chrysochloridae; genus Chrysochloris; species Chrysochloris asiatica. The sequence continues at coordinate 1,888,218 of NW_006408825.1, forward strand.
CACATACATTTTCATAATCGCATGCCCGTGAATACATGTGTGTATATGGTATTTTCAGGGCCAATGCACAGGACTGCTATTTTGAACTTGTTTACATAGTTGGTATGACTCACCATTGCATTCCAAATACCTTCCCTTTTTTATAAACGTGCAGTACCACACGTTTAGAATATCAGAGAAATGGAGCTATCATGATTTTCTTCCTATCTCAATAGAAACTCCATTTGAAACCACTTTACTTTCTCTCTTTCTTTTTGTTTTTAAGTTTAAATCACTTAAGCTTCTTGTTCCCATTTTCCTTGCTTCTACATTTTGAGATCTTTTAGAGGTCTCTCCTTATATATATATTTTTTACATCTTCCTGTATTTTCTGTTTCTAGGTGACTGTATGGAGTTAAAAAAAAAAACAAAAACTAATTTTACCCCAAATAAATAGCCTTTGTCCTTGGTTCTGGAGCCACTGGAGTGTCTTTGTCTGGGATTTCCTGGTAACATGTAAGTATGCATGCTTGTGAGTGGAGCCTGAACAGACTAGAACAGACTCTCCTGGGAGGCCAATTTCAACACACCAGCCTCTTCTACGTCAAGAGGCATCATTTAGCTTCTCATGCAGGACTAGACAATCAAAGCCCAGAACATGAAGACTAAAAGAGCTTACTGTTGTGTTGGTATGTGCCATGGTGTCAGTTCTGACTCACAGTGACACTGTACAGTGTTTGCAAAGTTGTAAATCTTCATCAACACTCATGGAAGTAGCAGTCAAGAAATTAAACAATGTATTTTTGTTGTTGTTGTTGTTGTGAAGTGCCACCGAATCAGATCCATCCCATTGCGACCCTATACAGGATTTCCAAAGAGCAACTGGTGAGCTTGAACCACCCACCTTGCAGTTCAAATGGCTTTGTCGTCTGGCGCATTAACCCACAGTGCCACACAAGGACATTTGGAAAATTTGCTGTACAAGACCTCTTTAAAGTGTTGAGGAGCATAGATGTCAGTTTGAGGACTAAGGTACACCTGACCCAAGCCATGGTAATTTCAATAACTTTATATGCTTTGGAAGTTGGACAGTAAATAAGAAAGATCTTAGAATTGATGCACTTGAGCTATGGTGTTGGAAGAGAATATTGAAAATACCATCAATTGCCAAAAGAACAAACCAATCTGTAATGGAAGAAGTATAGCTAGAGTGCTCCTTGGAAGCCAGGATGGCCAGACTTCATTTCTTATACTTTGGACTTATTATCAGGATGGACTAGTCCATAGTATGGAATACTCACCATGAGTTCTGTGAATTGTTCTAGAGAAAGGATGGATGGCATGACTCAGAGCTTGTTGTTGACATTATGAAGGGTTACTGGAAAACAGCCTAGCAGTTTTAGGAAATAAATAGATATGCTCAGGACCTGTTCTCTTACTGGTTCCTCCCAATGGTAAGTGTGGCCAGAACTAAAAAAGATAAGATGAGGCAGTCCACAGAGCTTATTCTGCTGGGAATGTTGATTCGACATGTTGTTGTTGTTAAGTGCCATTGAGTAGTTTCCAAATCCTGCATACGACGTCCAGGATTTGAACAACTGGTCTTATTGTTAACAGTATAGTGCTTATTCTACAATACCACACCAGGAATCCACATACAGTAGTCCAAATATCCTTTATTGCTGTAGCTTTCTTTAAATTAAGTCTTAAAAGCAGTTGAAGTCTTCCAGCTTTATTTTTTTTTTTCTTTCAAGATCATTATAGATGTTCTAGATTCCTTGACAGAATTTTGCAAGGTCTCTCCATTGTCAATTCCTTTTTAAACAACAGAAAAGAAGATTATACACAAGGACTTCACCAAATGCAATACACAGAATTTAAATTAACTAGTGTGGCAATGATAGTGAGGTGTGCATAACATTCCTATGAGTTGGTACCGACTTGATGGCACCTAACAACAACAACAAAACCTGTGTAAAGAGATAGTGGAAAACTTCCATATCATTATCCAAAACAAGGCCAGGGATGGACTGTGGAACAGACCATCAACTGATCATACAGTTCAGACTGAAACAGAAGAATATTAAAAGAAGTCCAAGAGAACCAAAATATGACCTTAATCATATCCTGCCTAAATTTAAAGACCACCTTAAAAAAAATTGATGCATTAGACACTAATGACTGAAAACCAGGAGAATTGTGGGGGATATCAAGAATACCATACAGGAAGAAAGTAAAAGGTCATTAAGAATACAAGAAAGAAAGAAAAGACAAAATGGATGTCAGAAGAGCCTGAAACTTGCTCTGCAATATAGAGATGCTAAAACAAATGGTAGAAACGAGGAGGTAAAAGATTTGAACATAAAATTTCAAAGAAAACCCCTAGAAGACAATGAAATGTTCATAGACCAGGAGTTAGAAAACAAAAGGGAAGAACATGTTCAGCATTTCTCAAGCTGAAAGAATTGAAGAAAAAAAATAATAAATTGTCAACTTGAAATAGTAAAGGATTGTTTGGGCAAAATACTGAATGATGCAGAAAACATCATAAGAAGATGGAAGGAATACAGAAAGTCACTGTTGATATTCAAGAGGTAGCACATCAAGAGCCAAGGATACTAAAAGAAGAAGTTCAAGGTTCAGTCAAAGCATTGGCAATAACAAGGCTTTAGGAGTTGATGGAATACAAAGTGATATTTTCCAACAAACTGATGCAGCACTGGAGGCACTCACTTATATATGCCAAGAAATTTAGAAGAAAGCTATATGGTCTACTGATTGGAAGAGATCCTAGTGTATGCCCATCCAAAAGAGAGGTGACACAATGAAATGTGTAAATCATTGGACAATATCACTAGTAATACATGTATGTAAAATGTTACTAAAATTAACTTAAAATTGGCTGCTACAAGTACATGAACAGGGAACTGCCAGATGTTCAAGCCAGATTAAGATGAGGACATGGAATGAGGGATATCATTTCTGACTTCAGATGGATATTGACTGAAAACAGAGAATACCAGAGAACTATATACCTGTGATTTATTGACTATACAAAGGCTTTTGACTGTGTGGATCATGACAAGCTATGGACAACATTTCAGAGAATGAGTATTCCAAAATACTAAATTGTGCTATGAGAAACCTGTACACAATTAGTCATAACAATTACTCACTATTGAATCATAAGAAACTTATCGCCATCTCCTTTCACCAGACTCATCCAGACAAGATGAAAACTATTCAGTGGGGGTGGGGGTGGGGTGGGGTTCTACCTTCCCCCACACCCTCTGAAACTAAATTCCCTCTTGAAAACTTGTAAACCAGTTATTTTGTGCTGTTATTTCCACCCCATCTTCCCTATTTTAGGTAGTCAATATCTAAATTGTCTGTCCTTATCAACCCTGTGCACAGAGGAGATAGGATTGATTCTTGATGTGAAGGTTCCTTCCCTCTCGGTTGTTTATTTTAAGCTACTACATCCATAAGTATATGTCAAATTCATCTAATTGTAGCAATTTACACTTGTTTTCTTTATCAAAATTTTTTTGTCTTCCTCTAGTTGACTTCTGATCATCAAGCCATCTAAGCTTGGTCAAATGGGTACTATCTGCAAGTTTGGGCTTTCTTGTTTATCTCCCCTTACTTCATATCAGCTGGACACTTCAATCTCAACTCTAGCCCTCCATGACAATGACCTTGTCTATGGGCTCAGGAGCCCCCAGGTCTTACCATACTTCAGACCAACCAGCCCTTCCTTTTCTTTCTTTCATCTCCAGCTCAACAGGAGTATATGGAATGTGGTCAAACTCAGCTGATATCTTCATTGCTGCCTTTCCCCGTCTTCAACTCACCAGTAGACCAACATGGTCACCAGCAAGATTACATGACTGCTGTTGTGTAGTGTCCTCCCCAACACCCAAACTATGATGTGTCTGTACCCTACCCTGTGTCTCTTCTTAAGCTTTTATAATAATGGTCTTATGCAACATTTATCCTTATGTAACTAACTAATTTTCCTCAGCAGAATGTGCTCAAAGTCCCTTCATATTATGTGGTAGCTTGCAGCTTCTTTATTCTTCAAGGTAGCATAATATTCCTTTGTGGGTACATACCAAAGTTTGCTTATCCATTCGTCCATTGATGGGTACTTAGGCTGTCTCTGTCTTTTTGCTATTGTGAACAGTGCTGTAGTAAACATTGATGTGCTTATATCTATTTGAATATTCTTGTGTTATTTATCATGTTTAAATACTCAATATTCTGTTTCAAACTGACAGTGTTCTGCTTGTATTCATAAGCTTTTTAGTAACCAAACATTCAGAAGCAGTCCACCACTCCTTCCTACTGTGACAGCCTGGTAGCTCATCTGAAACCTGTCTACCACAGGTAACCCTGACAGTAGTTAGAATAATTGGGCCAAAACTTTAAGCATCACAGGAACATGCCCGCCACCACAGTAGGAGAAACCAACAGATGAGACGTGACATGCAAAACCTAGAGCTATAATAATCAATGAATAAAAAAGGATAAATTTAGGGGCTGTGGCACTTGGAGTTAATGCACATAAAGTCAAATATAACTGAAAAATCACAGAGGGCAGATGACAAACTAGAAAACTGGAACTTCTTAAAAATTAGACACTTAGGAACAGCAAAAGGTTTCACTAAAAGAATAAAAAGAACTCACAAACTTTGAAAAGTTTTGAAAAAGACAGATCAGGTAAGGGACAAATCTCTGAAATTTTTAGAAAATTTCAGCTCTTCAACAACAAGAAGACAAATACACCAATTAAAAATTCAACATAAACAGACACTTCACCAAAGAAAATATTCAGGCAACCAACAAACACAAAGAAATGCTTTAGATCATTTGCTATTAAAAAGATGAAAATGAAAACATCAGATACTATTAGCCCCAGCCTCAATTATTTCTGTTGTTAGATGCCATCAATGACCCTTTGCACAACATAATGAAATACTACCCAGTCCCACGGCCAACCTCAAAATCATTGCTACCTACACCTGAGCTCATTGCTACCACCACTGTGCCAATCCATCTCATTGGGGGGTATTCCACTTTTTCTCTGGTGCACCATTTGACCAAACATGATGTCCTTCTCTAGAGACTGATCTCTCCTGACAATATGTCCAAAATATGAGAGACAAAGTCTGGTTATCTTGGCTTCCAGGGAGCATTCTGGCTGTACTTCTTCCAACATAAACTGATTTGCTCTTTTGGCATAAATGGTACTTTTAATATTCTCCTCCAACACCATAGCTCAAATTCATCAATTCTTCTATGGTTTTCCTTATGTAAAGTCCAACTTTCACATGCTTGTGATGTTATTGAAAATAACATGGCTTTGATCAGGGACACCTTATGCCTCAAACTGACATCTTTGCTCTTGAACACTTCAAAGAAGCAAATCTGGTGCACAAAACTTTAAAAAGGTTTTGTGCAGCAGATTTGCTTAATGCAACATGTCATTTGATTTCTTGACTTCTGCTTCCATGAGTGTTTGTGGTTGATCCAAGCAAAATGAAGTCTTTGACAACCTCAATCTTTTTTCCATTTTATCTTGACATTATTTATTGGTCCAGTGGTAAGGATTTTGTTTTCTTGAACTTGAAGGCTTCAGTCTTTGATCTTCATCAATATTTTAAGTCCTCTTCACTTTTAGCAAGCAAGGTTGTATCATCTGCATATTGCAGGTTGTTAATGAGTCATCCACCAATCTTGATACCACATATTTCTTCATATAATCCAGCTTCTCAGATCATTTGCTCACTATACAAATTGAATAAGTATGGTGAAACAATACAATTCTGGCACACATCTTTCCTACTTTTAAATCTTTCAGTGTTCCCTTGTTCTGTCAGGTTCCCATAAGCACAATTAAGTGCTCCAGAATACTCATTCTCTACAATGTTGACCATATCTTGTTATGATCCACACAATCAAAAGCATTTGCATAGTCTAAAAGCACAGGTAAACATCTTTCTGTTATTTCTTGCATTCACATAAGATACATCTGACATCATCATTGGTAATTCATTTTCCATGCCCTCTTCTGAATCCAGTTTGAACCTCTAGGAGTTCTCTGCCAATATATGGGTACAGCTATTTTTGTACTATCTTTAATAAAATTTTATTTGCATGCAATATTAATGATATTGTCTGATGATTTCTGCATTCCATTGGTTCACCTATCTTTGGAATGGGCACACATATGAATCTCTTCTAGTCAGTGTGCCAGGTAGTTGTGTTCCAAATTTCTTGGCATAGATGAATTCATGCCTCCAGTACTACAACAGTCTGTTGAAAGTTTTCAATGTATATTCCATCAATTCTTGGAAACTTGTTATTTGCCAATGCCTTCAATGCACCGTGGGCTTCTAATCTAATGGTTGAACATCAACCATTTGGTACAGTGACTCTGTATATTCTTTCTATTTTCTTTTGATGATTTCTGCATTATTCAATATTTTGCCCATAGAATCCTTCATAATTGCTAGACAAGGTTTGATTTTGTTCTTTGGTTCCCTCAGCTTGAGAAATGCTGAGCATGTTCTTCCCTTTTGGTTTTCTGACTCTAGGTCTTTGCACATTTCATTATAATACTAGTCTTAATAGCAAGGTTTAAAAAAAAAGACAAATGAAAGCAGAGCACAACAAATGTTGGCAAGTGTGTAGAAAGACTAGAACCCTCATATATTGCTAATTTGATTGTAAAATGCTACAATCACTAATGAAAATGGTATAGCGCTTCCTTACAATGTTAGAAGTAGACCTATCATAGAAGTCAGGAATTTCTCTACTTGTTATATAGCCTAGAGAAACAAGAGCCATAGCAAGTTTATATATATGTCCAGGTAGGTATAGGTATATATATTCTTTCTATGGCTCTTGTTTCTCTGAAGAAAAAATTCAAGCCTTGACTTTTGTTATTGAAAGATTCACTGGGCAAATTATTGAATGATGCAGAATGCATCAAGAAAAGATGGAAGGAATACACAGAGTCATTGTACCAAAAGGAA
>NW_006408825.1:1896496-1939927 GCF_000296735.1 Chrysochloris asiatica
GGATATATTGTCCGGAGGAAACAGTGGCTGGAGAAGGATGTCATGCTGGGTAAGGTGGAGGGTCGGAGAAAAAGAGGAAGACCCCTAACGAGATGGATCAGCCAGGTGGCATCATTGATGGACTCAAGTGTGACAGCGGTAGTGAGGTTGGCCCAGGATCGGTCATTGTTTCGTTCTGCTGTGCATGGGGTTGCTATGAGTCGGTTCTGACTTGATAGCACCTGACAACAACAACAATCCTATGTCCATGGCAGTTCAATTCACAATAGCAAAAAATGTTAATGCCTAAATGCCTATCAATGGATGAATACGTAAACAAACTATGGTACATACATACAATGGAATACTGCCCAGCTTTAAAGAATAGCAGGTTTCTTAGGAGCAGCTCGTGAGCTTGAAACGCCAACGTTGCAATTCAAATCGACCTTATAGTCCAGTTCATTAACCTATTCAGCACTACACCAGGATTCCATTAGTCTATCAAAGGAGAACAAATATTGTATGAGATCACTATTGTAAAAAGTCAAGAAAATATTTTCACACTAAAAGTACCATTATTTGATGGTTACCAGTAGTGAGAGAAGAAGAGAGGGTAAATTATTGATTAGATTATAGATGTGTGTTAATTTGCTTGAAGGGGATATAGACAATATAAAACAAAAGAGATGTCAGCAAAATAACATGGAGGCAGGGGAAAACACAGGATGGAGTTCTTAAGAATTGAAGGCTACAGAGATAATTACTGTTATATAAACAATCCTAAAATTATGGTGATCTATGAGTCGATGCAGTAATAGACATGCAGGCTGAATGGGTGTGGGAGAGAGAGTGAAAGTATGTCCACAAATAGGCTTGACAGATAATGTTTGTACATGACTAGTTACCTTTTCTAAATATATCCATGAAAGTGGTAGAACATAATAGGGGCAAAGTTATGAAAACTATTTCTTGTTGTTGTTAGGTGCCATCAAGTCAGTACTGACTTATAGTGACCCTATGCACAATAGAATGAAACACTGCCCAGTCCTGGGCCAACCTCACAATTGTTGCCACATTTGAACCCGTTGATGTTGCTACTTTGCCAACCCATCTTGCTGGGGGGCTTCTTCTTTTTCTCTGACCCTCCACTTTATCAAACATATCCTTCTGCAATGACTGGTTCCTACTGGCAATATGTCCAAAGTATGAGAGACGAAGTTTGGCCATCCTGGCCTCCAGGGAGCACTCTGGCTGCACTTCTTCCAACATAGATCTGTTGGTTCTTTTGGCAGCCCATGGCACTTTCAATATTCTCCTCCAACACAATAATTCAAAAGCATCAATTCTTTTATGGTCTTCAGACATTACCAAACACCTTGAGAGAGTCACTGGGCAAGGGAAAAAAGGACAGTAGTCTCAGGGGACACCAGGATCAAATGAAATGACATATTCCACAAAAGCAATGTTCTACATTCTACTTTGTTGAGTTGTTGTTCTGTTGGTTGAGAGCCTTCGAGTTGGTTCTGACCCATAACGACCCTATACAGGGTTTCCAAGTCTGTAAATCTTTACGGGAGCAGAACGCCTCATCTTTCTCCCACGGAGCAGCTGGTAGTTTCAAACTGCTGGCCTTAAGGTTCACAGCCCGATTCGTAACCACTACGCTACCAGGGCTCCTTTGTTGAGTAGTGACTGTAATCTTAAAAGTTTGATAGTGATCATCCGAGGAGCAACTATTGGTCTCTCCCTGTCCAGAGGGAAGAAGAGTAAAGAAAATAGAAGACACATGGAAACAATTATTTGAATGGACTAATGGACCATGTGAACATCCATCTCCACCAGAAAGACCATAAGAACTCTGGCTGCCATTGCCAACTGTTCCAAACAGGATCACATTAGAAGGTCCCACCTAAATGGAGAGAAAATGTGGGACAAGATTCAACATCATAAAAAAAAGTTCCAGGTTTATTGATAATGTGAAGACTGGTGAAACCCCCAAGACAATGACACTTTTTCATCATTCTGGAAATGAACTTACCCCATAGCTCAGTTTTCAGACTAATAACTGTTGCTGTTGTTAGGTGCCATTGAGTCAGTACTGACTCATAGAGACCCTAGGTACAGCAGAATGAACACTGTTTGATCATGGGCCAATCTCACTATTGTGGCCACGCTTGAGCCCATTGATGCTGTCACTTGGCCAATCCATCTCGCTGGACATCATCCTCTTTTTCTCTGACCCTCCACCGTACCAAACACAATATCCCTCTCCAGTGACTGGTCCCTCCTGACAATATGTTTAAAGTATAATAGACAAAGTTTGGCCATCTTAGTCTCCAAGGAACACTCTGGCTGAACTTCTTCCAACATGGATCTGTTGGTTATTTTGGCAGCCCATGGCACTTTCAATATTCTTCTCCAACACCATGACTCAAAAGCATCAATTATTCTACAGTCTTCCTTATTTATTGTCCAGCTTTCACATGCATATGAGGTTATTGAAAATACCATGGCTTGGGTCAGGCGCACTTTAGTCTTCAAGCTGACATCTTTGCTCTTCAGTACTTTAAAAAGGTCTTGTGAAGCACATTTGCCTAATGCAATACGTCATTTGATTTCCTGGCTGCTGCTTCCATGAGTGTTGATAATTGATCCAAGAAGAATGAAGTCCTTGATAACTTCCATCTTTTCTCCATTGATAAGAGTGTTGTTTATTGGTCCAGTGGTGAGGATTTTTGTTTTCTTTACATTGAATTGTAATCCATACTGAAGGCTGTGCTCTTTGATCTTCACCTGCATCTCACAGGTTGTTGATGAGTCTTCCTCCAATCCTGATGCCACGTTTTTCTTCATATAATCCAGCTTCTTGGATTATTTGCTCAGCATACAGTTTGGATAAGTATGGTGAAAGAACATAACCCTGTTGCATTCATTTCTTAAATTTAAACCATTCAGTGTTCCCATGTTCTATTATACAGGTCTATTAGGAGAACAGTAACACTAGTGAGGTATGCACACCTTAGAATTATCAGTCACGTGTGATTTAAAAAAAAGTATTACTTTTATCAAAGGACAATATTCAGAAGAGTTAAGAAAGAAAGAGGAATGGGAACAGGAAACACAGAGAAGAAGTGGAATCAATGATGTTACATTGTGGGGATTGCATTCAATGAGATGAAACAAATTGTGTATGAATTGTGTTATGAAAAACTGATTTGCTCTGTATACCATCACCTAATTCACAACAAAAAAGTTAAAGTAAATAAATGTCATAACTTGGGTCAGGCACACTTTAGTCTTCAAAGGGATATCTTACACTTTTAACACTTTCAAGAGGTCTGTTGCAGCAGATTTGCTCAATGCTGTATGTTGTTAGTCATGGAACCCCATGGTGTATGGTTGTTGTTGTTGTTGTCAGGTGCCATCGAGTCGGAACCGACTCATAGCGACCCCATGCACAGCAGAACGAAACAATGTCGGATCCTGGGCCAACCTCACCACCTCTGCCACACTTGACGCCATCAATGATGCCACCTGGCTGATCCATCTCGTTGGGGGTCTTCCTCTTTTTCTCTGACCCTCCACCCTACCCAGCATGACATCCTTCTCCAACGATTGTTTCCTCCGGACATTATGTCAAAGTAGGAGAGACGAAGCTTAGCCATCCTGGTCTTCAAGGAGCACTCTGGCTGCACTTCCTCCAAAACAGATTTATTGGTTCTTTTGGCAGTCCATGGCACTTTCAGTATTCTCCTCCAACACCACAACTCAAAGGCATCAATTCTTCTACGATCTTCCTTATTCACTGTCCAGCTTTTGCATCCATATGAGGCTATTGAAAACACAATAGCCTGGGTCAGGCACACCCTAGTCCTCAAGCTGACATCTCTGCTCTTCAACACTTTAAAAAGTTCCTGTGCAGCAGATTTGCCCAGTGCAATACGTCATCTGATCTCTTGACTGCTGCTTCCTCAAGTGTTGATAGTTGATCCAAGATGAATGAAGTCCTTGACAACTTCAATCTTTTCTCCATTGATAAGAATGTTGTTTATTGGTCCAGTGGTGAGGATTTTTGTTTCCTTGACATTGAGATGCAATCCATATAGAAGACTGTGCTCTTTAATCTTCATAAGTAAATATTTCAAGTCCTCTTCACTTTCAGCAAGCAAGGTTGTATCATCTGCATATCGCAGGTTGTTAATGAGTCTTCCTCCAATCCTGATGCCACGTTTTTCTTTGTAGAACCCAGCTTCTCGTATTATTTGCTCAGCATACAGGTGTATGGTTAGCACTCTGGAATCTGAATCCAGTGATCTGAGTTCCCATCTCGGTGGAACATGTACATTAGCTTTGGAATCCTGCAGTGGTGCCGTAGGTGAGTGCACTGTATTGCATGTTGGTTTGAACTGCAAGGTCAGTGGTTCAAGGTCACCATTCACTCCCTGGAAACGCTATACAGGGTTGCTATGGTTTGGAACCTACTCAGTGTCACTTAACAACAACGGCAGCATATGTTGTTTGATTTATTGATTGCTGCTTCCATAGGTTCTGATAGTGAATCCAAATAGAATGAAATTATTGCGTACTTCCAACTTTTGTCTACAATTATTTTGCTTATTGGTCAAATTGTGAGGATTTATAATCTATACTGAAGGCTGTTGTGTTTAATCTTCATCAGTAAGTGCTTCAAGTCCTCTATTCTTTCAGCAAGCAAGGTGTCATCTGCATATCTCAGGCTGTTAGTGAATCTTCTTCCAATCCTGATGCCACATCCTTCTTCATATAATCCAGTTTCTGGATTATTTGCTCAGTATATAGACCAAATATGTACAGTGAAAGGCTACAACCTGGATGCACATATTTTTTTTTATGTTTTTCAACTATGCAATATCTCTTTGTTCTGGTCAAGTGACTGCCTCTTGGTCTATGTGAGATTCCATTTGAACATAGCAAAGTGTCCGGAGGAAACAGTCGCTGGAAAAGGATGTCATGCTGCGTAAGGTGGAGGGTCAGAGAAAAAGAGGAAGACCTCTAAAGAGATGGATTGGCCAGGTGGCATCATTGATGGACTTGAATGTGGCAGCGGTGGTGAGGTTGGTCCAGGATCGGACATTGTTTCTTTCTGCTGTGCATGGGGTCGCTATGAGTTGGTTCCAACTCGATGGCACCTGACAACAACAACAACAAGTGTTCTGAAATGCTCAGTTTTCTAATTGTTATTCATATTTTGTTATGATTCACACAATCAAATGCTTTTGCATGGTCAATAAAACACTGGTAAACATATATTTTTTAATTCTATTATTTCAATCAAGATCCATTTGTCATCAGTAATGATAGCCCTTTGTTGTTGTTGTTGTGTGCTGTGGAGTCGGTTCTGACTCATAGTGACCTTGTACAGGGTTTCTGAGACTATCAATTTCCAAGGCTATTAATAGCAACCCTACATAGGGTTTCTGAGGCTATTAATCTTTAACGGAAGCAGAACGCCTCATCTTTCTCCCACGGAGCAGCTGGTAGTTTCGAACTGCTGACCTTGCGGTTCGCAGCCAGATTCATAACCACTACACTACCAGAGCTCTGGTAATGATAGCCCTAGTTCTACATTTTTGTCAGAATCCTTGAATTTCTGGTAGTTGCCTGTTGATGTACTACTGCAACTATTTTTGAGTTATCTCCAGCAAAATTTTACTTATGTGTGATAATAATAATGTTGCTGTTGTTTGTTGTTAAATGCCTTTGTGTCAGTTCCAACTCACAGCGATCCTGCCTAGAGTTTCTGAGGAGCAGATGGTGGGTTTGAACTGCTGATATTGTGGTTCACAGTCTAGTGTGATCCTACAATGTCACACCAGGTGTCTGGTAGTCATAATAGTGTTCAATAGTTTCTGTTTTCTCTTAGATAACCTTTCTTTGGATTAGGTTAAGATATGGACCTCTTCCAGTCAGTGGGCCAGGTAGATTTCTCCCAAATTTCTTAGCATAAGCAAATGATTGCTCCCAGCATTGCATCTGTTGGTCGAATTATCTTAGTTGTTATACAGTCAATTCCTAGGACCTTATCTTTGTCTTCAATATTTGTTGTGTTGTTGTTGTTAAGTGCCATCAAGTCAATTCTGACCCATAGTGACCCTGCATAGGGTTTCCAAGGAGCGACTGGTGAGCTTGAACCACTGAACTTGTAGTTCAAACGGCTTTGCAGTCTGGCACATTAACCCGCAGAAATTTTCTTTATATGATTTGGAAGTCCAATGGTACCTATTGCACAGAAAATTAGGATAAATGCTTGATTTTTTCCCTTTTTTTTTTTTTTTATCAATATTTCACATAATGATTTGGTTCCATAGCATGCCCCAATGGGGTCAGTTATTATTTTATTAATTTTCAAAATTTTTGGCACTCAAGATTTTTAAATTTATTATGTGTTTTAATCAATTGAGATTATTGTTCTTATTGATATTCAAATGTCTCCATCACTGGCCATAAGAATCTTATCATGTGATTTCATTGGTTCTCTTGATGTGGCCTCAGTAGTCCTTGGTAATGTCTTTGCATTCTGATATAACTTGACATTTCACTATCAGTTTGCATACTTTGTGTCTAAGACCTGAAATTGTTATTTTCCCTTTAAAACCTGATTCCCTTTTTTTTTTAAAGAGAGATTTTGAAACCATAATGCAATAATATTTTTAAATAGCAGCGTTTTCTTGATTCTTTCCCACTTTTGTCATTACTTGTTAATTTACTGCTGAATCTAAGGCTCAGTTTTTCTTTAAGGCCTCCCACCATGCTTCTAACAAATATTTATCATTTTCAATATCAAGCTGAGTCATAATCTGTAAGTGAAATTCTGTTCTATCTTGCAGGTTTGTACCCATTCTAAGCCAACTTTTTATTTCTCTTGAGTCAATAATAGCCCTGCTAGGTTTTGTTTTGTTTTGTTTTTTTGTTTACTTGATTTTCCAAATTTCTATCTCTAATCAATGGACTCAAGCATGGCAACAATTGTGAAGTTGGCCCAGGACCGGGCAGTGTTTCATTCTGTTGTGCATAGGGTTGCTATGAGTAGGTACTGACTCGATGGTACTTAACAACAACAATAACAACAGCTCTAATTAAGTGTTGTTGGAGTTGTGGTGTGGCACTGTGGGTTAATGCATCGGGCTGCATGGTCAGTTTGAACCACAAGATCGTCAGTCCAAGCTCACCAGCCACTCCTTGGAAACCGTACTATGTGTCGAACAACACCTAGCCACAACAACAACAATTGTACTTTAACTAGGAGCCCTGTGGTGCAATAGTTAAATGTTTGCCTGCTAACTAAAAGGTTAGGGATTCAAACACACCTAGTGGTTCTGCAGAAGAAATATCTGGTAATATGTGTCCATAAAGATTACAGCCAAGAAAATCCTAATAGACAGTTGTACATTATTGCATAGAGCTGCTATGATGGCTTCTCAGTGACTGATTTTCCAGAAGTGGTTCATCAGACTCTTTTATCTGAAGTGTATCTGAATTAATTTGAGCTGTTAATCTTTTCAGCATGTCACTCAGGGACTCACTATAGTACAAATACAGTAAAACAATACAACTATATAAGGGGCATCTAATAAGAAATACGATAACACATGTCTTAATAGTGTCTATGTTATCATAGCCGGGTTCATAGGCTTGTCTTCATTTGGGGACGTTCAGTGGGTCCGCTCAACATGGTGGCTTTAAGTCCTCTGTCCTGGGAATTTAATTTCCTTGATAATTTCTCCCCTTTAATTTCCCACATTCTCTGTTTCTACAACTCATCATTATTTAGATGTTGTTGTTGTTATTAAGTGCTGTCAGATTGATTCTGATTCAGAGCAACCTTGTATAGGATTTCTGAGGCTGTAAATCTTTGTGGAAGCAGAAAGACTCGTCTAATAAACTTCTAATTCTTACCATTTCTCTTCTGTTATTTATTTCTATGTACTTTTTTCCTACTTTCTGGGCAATTTATTCAACTTTATTTTCGCACAGCAGCATCAAATATTCTTTTTTATTCTTACCACAATTTTTTTAATAGTAAATAAATAGCTTTTGCTTTCTGAATGTTCCAGAGTTATGACATGTTATGATTGATTTCTGTTTGCACCTCCTTATCTCTCTGAGGTCAATAATTATAATCATTTTTGTTATATTTATTGTATATATTTTATTTACCTTTTCTCTTTTCTGTGTTTTCTCAAAGTTTCTTTTTGTGATTTACTTATTCAGCCCTTCATGTTTCATGATAGATGGTTTCCCTATTTGTCGTGATCAGCAGCTGTCCCTTCATTTTTATGAATGAGGTATATAAATAGGCCTGGAACTCTTCATGGGCAGAGCTTATAGAGAAACAATTTAATTGTAGAATCACTGAGTGAAGGACATGTTACCTAAAATTTGCATTAGATGAGTTCCCTATTGATAAGTCTTTTAGTATTCTGCCTGGAGTATATGGGTTTGACTACCACCATCATGAAAGGAGCATGGTGGTTATGCATTGGGCTGCTAATCAGAAGGCAGAAGTTTGAATCTACCAGTCACCTCCAGTAGAAAGGTGAGGCTTCCTATTGTAAAGATTCACAGCCTCAGAAACCCTACACAGGGTTGTTATGAGTCACAACCAATTCAACAGCACACCACAACCACCACCAGCAGCATCGTGAAAGTCAAGAGGAGAAAAGAGCAAGTTTCTCCTTCCTTCCCCATATTGAAAGCATAACTCCCTACACAGAACTATATTCCTGTCAATTGTTCTATTGTAGAAGAGCAGAGTTGAAGAAATGATACTTTAGTTTAGTTGTAAAAAGCATTTTCTCAAAGAAACAAATGTCTAATGGTGGACTGTGATGAATAAAACCAAGCAGGAGGGAAGTAACAGTATTTTCTATATGGGGAAGTTAAGTACCTTCTTATGAAAATTCACCGATTATGGAACTACTAATTCTTCAAACAAATCTGTGTTTGAAGAAGTACAGGCAGAATGCTTCTTAGAAGCCAGGGTGGTAAGCTTTCTTCGCTAATACTTTCAACACATTATCGTAATGGACCAAGTAAAACTGCTCCCTAGGGTTTCCAAGACTATAGATCTTTATGGGAGGTAAAAGCTTCACCTTTTCCCCTTGGCACAGCTGGTGGGTTTGAACTTCTGCCTTGCAGTAGCAGTCCAATGGATAACCCACTATACTACCAGAGTTGCTTAATAAAGCTATGTTGTTGCTATTATTAAGTGATGTCAAGTCGATTCTGATTCATAGTGACTGTATGGGTTTTCTGGGGTTGTAATCTTCATGGGAGCAGAATGCCTCGTCTTTTTGCTGACCTTGTCTTTCACTACAATGCCACCAGCTCTCTTACAGAATACATCCATGTGGAGCTGTTGTGTGCCTCAGAGTTGTTTCTGACTCATAGAGACGCTGTTTAGTGTTTGCTAGGCTGCAGATCTTTATGGGAGCAGAAAGTCTCATCTATTTTCCACAGGTCAGCTGGTAGATTTGAACCGAAGACCTTGCATTTAGCACCCCAATGTGCAATCCACTCTGCTATCAAGGCTGTACAGGGGCAAACATAGATGTGGATGGACTTGTCAGTATAATCCCATTGCAGTCCATGTTCATCCCTTAAAGTCATCGCAGTCCTGGCTCTTGAATTCAGGCTTTCCACAGCCCTCACTGGTGGGTCATGACCAGACAACATTCATCCCATTACGCCAAGGAAACATGTTTAGATCAATGGATCCTCACTTTCAGGAGGTGGAGGTTAAAAAGTCACAAATGCAAAGAACTAAGTGAAATAGTCAAGCATCTGCAATCCCAGTGGAGCTATAAATATAAATCAAGCAGCTCTTTTCTTCACAGGAGAAATGAGAAGAAAGTGCCCATACCATCAGGCCTAATGGTCTGAGGACTCTCCTTTAGGAAACTATATTTATATATTTCGGCACTGCACATAGTACATAAAAATAAAATCTTGCTCTGCCAAGCAAATGGCCTTCTATGCCACATCCTTCGTCATTATGAAGGAAGAAAATGAGATTCCTTAAACAACAGTTATGCTTCAGTGCACAGCATTAACTGGGTTTTGCCAGCCTTGCTGGGGTGGATCTCAGAGTTCTATTTGTAATAAGATAACTATTTTACCATCTGGGAAAACTTCCAAATGATAAGCCCCCACAAGCATCTAAACGGTTTAGTGTTGTGCTTTGTTTTATTTTATTTCCCCTTGAAATGTCCTAGTCATTCTGTATTCTGGAAGGACATGGCCAGCCAAGTTCAGCATGTCTGAGACTGAAATTCAGTCCCTTGGGAAAATACCACAGTCTTCCTCAGACTTCCTGTGGGAGTATACATGGGACTTCAGCTTGCCGATTCTTTCCTTAAAACCAACAAACACATCATCATCAACTTTGTTTGCCAGGCATCAGGGAAAGTTAAATCTTTGCTTGCTTTGAACTCAGAAATGAGAAAAGGAGATTTGAGGGCAAGAAGAAGTCTCCAAAGAGGCAATGATGGATAGATTTGGCTCACTTACTTTAAACATGTCATCAGGAAAGACCAAGATCTAGAAAATAACATGAAGTTTGGCAAGTGTGCATTGCATGAAAACCAGGAGAACCCTCACTAATATGGACTGACACAAAAGTCACAACAATGGGCTTCAGCATTATGAACAGAGTGTAGGACCAGGTGACCTTTTATCCTATGGTTTGTGAGGTCTATATGAGTTGGAGCCAACAGGGAGATAACAAACAACAATTATTGTGTTTCCTTCTTCTGTAACCTGGGTTTCTGTTACAACTTAAGGCCAAGAGTAGACCTTCATGAAATGAAGCAGCAGTTCAATCATTAGGGTTTCTGGGGAAGGGAGGGAAGTTTCACTGCCCGTAAAATGAATTCCAACTCACAGGGACCCTATAGGACAGAATAGAACTGCTCTTTGGGGCTTCTAAGGCTGTAAGTCTTGGAGGAAGTAGATTACTCCATCTTTCTCTTGTGGAGCAATGGGTGGGTTTGAATTCCCAACCTTTCAGTTAGCAGCCCAGAGCCTAATCCACTGCACCCCGGGGATCCTCCAGAAATAAAAAAGATGCATGCTGACATATTTCTTCTGCCAGTTCAAACTAATTGCTTAGTCTAGCATCATTTTTTTCATTTCAACTATTATGCATTTCAAGTTTGCAATTTTCATTTGGGTCTTTTTATAATTCCCACCTCTTGATATACTCTATTTGATGAGACATTATCATAATAGCTGCCTTTACTCTGGTAGGCATGGTTTTATTTAGTTCTTTGAGTATATTTATAATGGTTTCTTTAAATTTTTATCTGTAAAACTCAACATCTGGGCCTCTTAACAGGCCATTTTTTTCTTCTTCTTCCCCGTCTCCACACATACACTTTATATGAGTCACATGTTCACATTTCTTTGAAAGACTTGTAATTTATTTTGTAGAAAATAGACATGTTCGGTGATCTACTGTACCAGCTTTGGGTATTGATTTCTTCCCGAGTCTTTGGGGCTTGTTTGTTGTGTATTTGTGTAGTTAATTGGCTAGGCTTTTTATTGAAATTCATGTGGCATTCTGGGTTAATGCACTGGGATGCAAATCAGTTTGAACTGCAAGGTCAGTGGTTAAAGGTTAACAACTGCTCTTCGAAAACACTTTACAAGGTCTAATGGGTCGGAACCAACTTGATGACAATTAACAACAATCATTTTTTATGAAATATTAAAGTACCAGAAGAACAAACAGATTTGTGTAAGAAGTACAACCAGAATGTTCCATAGAAGCCAAGATGGCCAGATTTTGTCTCTCATATTTTGGATATATTATGTTTGATAAAGTGGAAGGACAATGATAAAAGAATCCCCCAATGAAGTGAATTGGTACAGTGGCAGCAACAATGGTCTCAAGCGCAGTACCAATAATGAGGAGAGTGCAGGACCAGGCAGTGTTTCGCTCTGTTGTACCTAGGCTTGAGTGGGAACCCGCTAGATGGCACTGACAACAACAAAAATGGCACCTCGTAGGAGGAGAATATTGAAGGTGCCATGGGCTGCCAAAAAAACCAATAGATCCGTTTTGGAAGAAGTGCAGCCAGAGTGCTCCTTGGAGGTCAAGATGGCCAAGCTTCATCTTTCATACTTCGGACATATTGTCAGGAGGGACCAGTCGCTGAAGATGGTTATCATGTTTGGTAAGGTGGAGGGTCAGCTAAAAGAGGAAGACCCCCCAGTAAGATGGTAGTGAAGTTGGCCCAGGATCAGGCAGTGTTTTGTTCTTCTGTGCATAAGGTCGCTATGGGTCGGTACTGACTCGATGGCACTTAACAACAAAAACATCACACTCCTGATAGGTCACAGTCACCCTGGGGTAGCAGTGGCCTTAATATAGCTTTTTGTGACCCTTTTTTTCCTTATAGTTCTGTTAAATTTTCTACTTAATTTGCTATCACACCCAACCATAAATCTCTACTAGTTGTTGTTGTTGTTGTTGTCAGGTGCCATCGAGTCAGAACCGACTCATAGCAACCCTATGCACAGCAAAATGAAACAATGTCTGATCCTGGGCCAACCTCACTACCGCTGCCACACTTGAGTCCATCAATGATGCCACCTGGCCAATCCATCCTGTTGGGGGTCTTCCTCTTTTTCTCTGACCCTCCACCTTACCCAGCATGACATCCTTCTCCAGCGATTGTTTCCTCCAGACAATATGTCCAAAGTATGAGAGATGAAGCTTAGCCATCCTGGCCTCCAAGGAACACTCTGGTTGCACTTCTTCCTAAACAGACCTATTGGTTCTTTTGGCAGTCCATGGCACTTTCAGTATTCTCCTCAAACACTGCAACTCCAAGGCATCGATTCTTCTATGATCTTCCTTATTCACTGTCCAGCTTTCGCATCCATATGAAGCTATTGAAAACACCATGGCCTGGGTCAGACGCACCTTAGTTCTCAAGCTGACATCTCTGCTCTTCAATACTTTAAAAAGTTCCTGTGCAGCAGATTTGCCCAATGCAACACGTTGTCTGATCTCTTGACTGCTGCTTCCGGGAGAGTTGATAGTTGATCCAAGAAGAATGAAGTCCTTGACAACTTCAATCTTTTCTCCATTGATAAGAATGTTGTTTATTGGTCCAGTGGGGAGGATTTTTGTTTTCTTGACATTGAGATGTAATCCATATCGAAGGCTGTGCTCTTTAATCTTCATAAGTAAATGTTTCAAGTCCTCTTCACTTTCAGCAAGCAAGATTGTATCATCTGCATATCGCAGGTTGTTAATGAGTCTTCCTCCAATCCTGACACCACATTTTTCTTCATAGAACACAGCTTCTCATATTATTTGCTCAGCATACAGGTCAAATAAGTATGGCAAAAGAATACAACCCTGTCTCACACCTTTCCCAATTTTAAAACATTCAGTGTTCCCATGTTCTATTCGAACAACTACTTCTTGGTCTAGGTACAGATTTCTCAGAGCATAGTGGATTATGAGCCGGACTGCTAACGACAAGGTGAGTAGTTTGAATTGACCAGTCACTTGGTGGGAGAAAGATGAGGCTTTCTACTCCACTAAAGATTTACAAAGAGCACAGTCTTCAGTATGGACTGCATCTCAATGTAAAGAAAACAAAAATCCTCACCACTGGATCAATAAACAGCATTCTTATCAATGGAGAAAAGATTGAAGTTGGCAAGGACTTCATTCATCTTGGATCAACTATCAACACTCACAGAAGCAGCAGTCAAGAAATCAAATGATGTATTGCATTAGGCAAATCTGCTGCACAAGACCTTTATAAGGTGTTGAAGAGCAAAGATATCAGTTTTAAGACTAAGGTGCACCTGACCCAAGCCATGGTATTTTCTATAACTTCATATGCATGTGAAAGCTGGACAGTGAATAAGGAAGACCATAGAAGAACTGTTGCTTTTGAATTATGGTGTTGGAGGAGAATATTGAAGTGCCATAGGCTGCCAGAAGAACCAATAGATCTCTGTTGTAAACAGTGCAGCCCGAGTGCTCCTTGGAGGCCAGGATGGCCAAACTTCGTCTCTCATACTTCAGACATATTGTCAGGAGGGACCAATTGCTGGAGAAGGATATCATGTTTGGTAAGAGAAAAAGAGGAAGACCCCCCCAGTGAGATGGACTGGCAAAGTGACAGCATCAATGGGCTCAAGCGTGGCAACAATTGTGAGGTTGGCCTGGGATCTGGCAGTGTTTCCTTCTGTTGTGCATAGGGTTGCTATGAGTTGGTACTGACTCAATGGCACCTAATAACAACAATAGCAATGATTTACAGCCTCAGAAATACTATACAGGGTCACCATGCATGAGTTGGAACCAACTCTGTGGCACACAACCATCAGCTTTGTGTTCCATTGGTTTTTGTTTCTGTTTTTTTAATGTTTTATTGTGAATTATGTGTCCATTGGTTTTGGCAGTGACCTGGTACACACATTGTTCTGCAGTCTGCTCTGACTAGATTCCTGCAGAGCAGTCTTTACTACCTGCCTTTAAGTCTTGCTCGAACCCCAGGAGGGCTCTTCTTAGCTCTTTCTTTCACTGTTTCTTTTGGGTACACTAGCTACCATGTGGTTTAGCTTGTCATTTTAATTAAGAGAAGCTACCAGCCTACTCCTATTTGTTTTCTACTGAAATTTCCATTGTTTTTAACTGGATACTTCGACTTGAAGTACCCCACACTCTATTTCACGTAAAGTCATTTCCTTCAGCAACTTTTAAGGATTGAATTGTGTCCCCAGAAAAGAGATATTGAATTCCTAGCCCCAGACTAGTGAATGTAACTATCTGTTACGTTAATGAATTCATATTAGAGATGGATGAGTTCCAATTTTAGTTCCTTCTGAGTGTCATTCTACAAAAGAGAAGCACAAACACAGAAACAAATTCACACATGCAGAGACACAGATTCCAGTGATGGCAGAGGCAGATGAATCTATAAGCTGCCAAGGATTACCAAGGATTCTCAAAGTCTGCAAAAAGAATTGACATGGCAGATACACTGTTTTGGATTGCTAGCATCCTGAACTTGAGAAAATACATGTTCTGTTATTTAAAGCCACTTGGTTTGTGATATTTTGTTATGATCGTTCCACGAAACTAAGACAGAGAAATCTTTGGAGCGTTCTTTTCTTAGACCGGGCTCTTCCCTTGGATGAAATCTCTGAGCTACTTACTGCTAGGGAGCTTGAGTTGGGGACAGTGACTCACTTCTCTGGGTAATGCCTTGATTTACAAACCGTGTGCTAGATGGGGGTGGTAGCTTTGATCTTTTCAGGTTGCCTCTCCCACTGTGGAAGTTTCACACCATGAAATTGCTGCGAGGAGGAGATTACGATTTCTGAATTCTCATTGTGCCATGCCTAGCATCTCCTTCTTATGAGTAAGGACTAGCTGAATGACAGGAGACCGTGACATCTTAGCTGAACTCGCCAGGAAGGGGATCAAAAACACTGGTGTCCTGCCCCTCCCAGCAGATAGTGCATCCTTGACTTGGATGCTAATGGTGGCACCTTCTTCTTGGACATCTATGCTTGGTGTGAAGCATCCCTCTAGCTTTCTTTGGGAGCAACAAAGGGAGGGACATGTCTTGGCTGAAGTACCACAAATTCTTACTGTTCTTATCATTTATATTTCTTGAATGACTATCCAGTGGCTTTCCCTCGTATACTGACTGAGGTACAGTCTACCACATATAGTGCCACCAGAGCTTAAGGCAGAGCAACCCAGAGGGCAGAAGCCTGTTCCTGATTCCCTGGATAAAGGCACACTGTATGGAAGTCACCATCTGACCCTCTCTGGCTTTCTCCCAAATGGCAGTCTGCAGGCAAGCTCTGGTCTGCATCCTTCCTCCTTGCTGGCTCCTGGCAGCTGCTGGAGCACCCCAAATGCCCATAATTATGAAACATCCACTCATTTTCTGCTCTGTGGTTGAAATAATGACACTCTCTATTTATTTCTGTTATAATGGCTTCATGTTCTGAATCACGGTGACATCATTAATCATAGCAAAGGGGGTCTTATTTAGCATAGCCAGAACATTCCCATACATCACGGAGAAGGCAGACCAGGGAGCTGACAGGTTAACGAAGCTTCCCAGATATGCGGTAGAACCATTAAAGGTAAAGCTGCCATAAACGGGGGTGTGGAGGATGAAACGTGAGCACTCTGCACAATCATTCATCCTGAGATTGGTTCACTTCAAGACTGAGGCCCATGTCTCAGAGCAAACAGTGTTCTTCTTAAATGCATGGATTTTATCCAAACTTAATTCCTTCAATATGCAACACTTTAGCTAGCTCCTAGGTTTGTCAAAGGAATACACCCTAGTCTGTGAAACAGAATAATCTAAGTATAAAGTCCACAAAACACAACAAAGAGGCGATAAGCACAATTAATACAAGCTGTGTAGACAAGGCTCGGTTTTACAAATTATTTAAAATCAAGATCCAACCTCACCATCACACTTTTAGGTACAGGTATAAGGGTTTAGGTAATGGACCTAATTCTTATCTAGTAATATTTTTCCTAAAGATATCCTCTGTTCCTCCCTGTGCCCATGTATGCTACATGAAAGCATTTCCTTCTAGTGCTCTACCCATTTACTGGAATGTGCGCTTCCACGCAGAACTACAGTCATACCTTGGAAATATTTTGGGTTGCTTCCATATATGCAATAAAATACATCTGCAATAAAGTGAGTCACATACATTTTTTTGGCTTCCCAGTGCATATAAAAACTATGCTTACACCAGAATGGTAAAATATGACATATGAGAATAAGTGAAATGTAACACAGAGGCGGGAGGTGAATGTGTGCTTTTAGGAAGATGGTGCTGACAGACTTAGTGGGCACACGGTTGTCACAAAATGTCAGTGTATAAAAAACTCACTATCTATGAAGTGTGATAAAGTGACAAGCACTAAAATGAGATGTGCCTGTAGTGTGTCGGCTCTGCCCTGACTCCACTTTCAAGAACATTGGAAGACGTTGTTGTTGTTGTTAAGTGCTGTTGAGACATTAGTTGAGAAAAATCCAGAAGTGTGAATGGTATTGATGAATACCTTGGAAAAGGAAGCTCACATAGAGAGCTCTTGTCCAGAAAGGACACCAATGTTTTCTGTTGTTGAGTGCCTGCAAGGCACAAACCAGGCACTGGGCTGCTAGCCAGAAGGTGGGCAGTTTGAGCCTACCCCAAGAAAGGCCTGAAGACTTACATCCAAAAAATCAGCCACTGAAAATCCTGTGGAGCTCAGTTCTACTCTAACACACATGGCATGGCCATGAATTAGGGTTGACTCTTAGCAACTGGTTGGTTCTTTACTGTATGAGAGAGAAAAGTGGGAGTGAGGTTCCAAGGCCACTTACTCCCTGACCAAAGTCAGAGCCCAGAGTTTTGTTCCTTTATGCCTTGATAACTGACTATGAATGGAATGTACTGAAATGTGGCTTAGGCTCACCTGCAAAGACAGAAGACTGTGCATCTGAGTCATCTTCATCAAGATGGTAATGCCTGTCCCCATCATCCTTGTGCCTCTTCCTACCCCCTCCACCCTTAATGTTAGGCTGTGGCACTATAGGGTAAATACTGGTCCACAAAGCCAGCAGTTCAAGCTCATCAGTTGATCCTCAGAAACCCTATGCAGTGTCACTACGAGTTGGAAACAACTCCATGGTACTTAGCAACAACACCATCTACGCCCAGCCATAATTACTTCAGTATTGCATATTGTTTCCATCAGCTATTTCCAAAAATTTAACACATATACGAAATCAACAACTAAGGACTTCAACAGAGCCCTAGTGTGTAGATAAGTATGGACTGCTAACAGAAAGGCCCAAAGTTAAAACCTACCAGCTGCTTCTCCAAACCCTATAAGGGCTACTATGAGTCAGAGCCACCTTAAGCAACAATGAAGGGCTTAAAGTTGCTTTCAGAATGTAACAACAGAATTGTCTCATCTTTTATTGTCTGCTGTCATTGATGGGCTAATGCTACCAGTCCAATACCAACCACACATCATCATCAACTGTGACACCAATGTGCTTAACCTACGAAGTCACCAGGTTTCCTTTTATACTCCTGTGCCGAATTCACAATTTTTGCTACACTTGAGCCCATTGCAGTCACCACTGTGCCAATCCATCTTGTTGGGGGCCTTCCTAATTTCGGCTGCCCCCCACTTTACCAGTGACTAGTGATTCAGAAGTAGTTTGTCACTCTTTCTTCCAAGTCTGTCTTTGTTTGGAAGCTCATTTGAAACCTGTCCACCATGGGTGACCCTGCTGGTTATTTAAAATACCGGTGGCAGAACCCTTAGAATCACAGAAACTCAAACCACCACAACATGACAGACAGACGCATGAACCAATAAACAACATTCTTATCAATGGAGAAAAGATTGAAGTTGTCAAGGACTTCATTCTTCTTGGATCAACTATCAACACTCGCAGAAGAAGTAGTCAAGAAATCAGACGACATATTGCATTGGGCAAATCTGCTGTACAGGAACTTTTTAAAGTATAGAAGAGCAGAGATGTCAGCTTGAGGACTAAGGTGCGCGTGACCCAAGCCATGGTATTTTCAATAACCTCATATGGATGCGAAAGCTGGACAGTGAATAAGGAAGATCGTAGAAGAATTGATGCCTTTGAGTTTTGTGGTGTTGGAGGAGAATACTGAAAGTGCATGGACTGCCAAAAGAACCAATAGATCTATTTTGAAAGAAGTGCAGCCAGAGTGCTCCTTGGAGACCAGGATGGCTAAGCTTCGTCTCTCCTACTTTGGACATATTGTCCGGAGGGAACAGTCACTGGAGAAGGATGTCATGCTGGGTAAGGTGGAGGGTCAGAGAAAGAAAGTAAGATCTCTAACGAGATGGACTGGCCAGGTGGCATCATTGATGGACTCGAGTGTGGCAGCGGTAGTGATGTTGGCCCAGGATCGGACATTGTTTCATTCTGCTGTGCATGGGGTCGCTATGAGTCGATGGCACCTGACAACAACAACAACCACTTTCGCAAGCATGATGTTCTTCTTCAGGGACTGGTCTTTCCTGATAATATATCCAACATATGGGAGAAAGTATCTGGCCATCCTGGCTTCTAGGGAACTTTCTGATTGTACTTGTTCCAACACAGATTGATTTATTCCTCTGGCAGTCCATGGCATTTTTAACATTCTCAAGTGCATCAATTCTTCTATAGTTTTCCTTATTTATTATCCAACATTCAATTGCATATGAGGCTACTGAAAATACCATGGCTTGGGTCAGTCACACCTTATTCCTCAAAGTGACATCTTTGCTCTTCAACACTTTCAAGAAGTCCATGCAGCAGATTTGCCTAATGCAACAGGTTGTCTGATTTCTTAACTGCTGCTTCTGTGAGTGTTCATTGTTGATCTGAGAAAAATGAAGTATTTGGCAACTTCAATCTTTTCTCTTTATCTGATGTTACTTATTGGTCTAGTGATAAGGATTGGCACAGTGGCAGCAGGAATGGGCTCAAGCATAGCAACAAATATGATTTTGGCACAGGACTGGGCCGACTTTCATTCTGTTGTGAATATAGTCACTATAGGTTGGCCCTGAGTCATGGCACCTAACAGCAACAACAACAAATTATAAATGAAGGAACTCTGGTGGCACTGTAGGTTAAGCACTGGCTGCTAACCATAAGCTGCTCTGTGGGAAAAAAGATGAGCATGTCTGCCTGATTTCATTGATGGAGTTGCTATAAAGTTGAAATCAACTCAGCGGCAGTGAGTTTGTTTTTTTCTGTTTATTCTTAATTAAAGAATGGAGTCTTGGTGTGTAACACTTGGGTAAGCATTGGACTGTTAACTACAAGGTCATCAGTCCAAACCCACCAGCTACTCCTTGGACACCTTACATAGAGTCACTATGAGTCAGAACTGACTTGACGACACCAAACAACAAAGTAAATATTAAATAAAGAGCCCTGGGGGCACTTGTGTTAGGTGTTGTGCTACTAATTGCAATACCATTGGTTCAAACCCACCAAACACTGTGCAAGAGAAAGATGAGGCTATCTGCTTCTATAAAGATTCACTCTCAGAAACTCTATATAGAGTCCTGGTATGGTACTGCAGTGTAATGCAGTGGATCACAAGATCCGTTTGAACTGCAAGGTCAGAGGTTCAAACTTACCAATTACTTCTTGGAAACCCTAAATAGGGTAATTGCAAGTCTGAACCAACTCAATGGCAATTAACAACAACAAACAAGGAGAGGCGGGGCTTAATGGAGGATTAGGGAAACATGTGGTGCAGAGCTCTGTAGCAATAACAAAAAATACCAAAAGAAGCAAGTTCAGGAGACAGTCCCAGAACTCTGAACTACATGTTGTTGTTGTTAGGTGCCATCAAGTCAGTACCAACTCATAGCAACCCTATGCACAACAGAAGGAAACTCTGTCTGGTCCTGGAACAACCTCACAATTGTTGCCATGCTTGAGCCCATTGATACTGCCACTTTACCAATCCATCTCTCTGTGTGTCTTCCTATATTTCTCTGACCTTCCACCTTACTAAACATGATATCATTCTCCAACAACTGGTCACTCCTGACAATATGTCCGAAGTATGAGGGACAAAGTTTGGCCATCCTGGCCTCCAAGGAACACTCTGGCTGTACTTCTTCCAGCACAGATCTGTTGGTTCTTTTGACAGTCCACGGTACTTTTAATATTCTTCTCCAACACCATTCAAAGGCATCAATTCTTCTGCGGTCTTCCTTATTTACTGTTCAGCTTTCACATGCACATGAGGTTATTGAAAATGCCATGGCTTGAGTCGGGTGCACCTTAGTCCTCAAGCTGACATCTTTGCTCTTCAATACTTTAAAAAGGTCTTGTGCAGCAGATTTGCCTAATGCAATACATCATTTGATTTCTTGACTGCTGCTTCCATGAGTGTTGATAGTTGATCCAAGCAGAATGAAGTCCATGACAACTTCAAACTTTTCCCCGTTAATAAGAATGTTGTTGGTCCAGTGGTGAGGGTTTTTGTTTTCTTTACATTGAGGTGCAATTCATACCGAAGGCTGTCATCTTCAATCTTTATCAGTAAGTATCTTAAGTCCTCTTCACTTTGAGCAAGCAAGATTTGAACCAGAAAGATGTTTACCTGTGCTTTATTGACTATGCAAAGTCTTTCGATTGTGTGGATCATGACAAGCTATGGACAACATTGCAAAGTATGAGTATTCCTGAACACTTCATTGTGCTCATGAGGAACCTGTACATGGACCAAGAGGCAGTTGTTCGAACAGAACATGGGATCCCTGAATGAGTTAAAATTAAGAAAGTTGTGCAACAGGGTTGTATTGTTTCACCATACTTATTCAATCTGTATGCTGAGCAAAGAATCCAAGAAGCTGAGTTATATGAAGAAAAATGTGGCATCAGGATTTGAGGAAGACTCATTAACAGTCTGTGATAGTCAGATGAGTCAGATGATACAACTTTGCTTGATGAAAGTGAAGAGGACTTAAAATATTTACTGATGAAGAACTCAACTAACCGAAGATAAACAAACAAAAAACTTTTTTTATATTGCTATTGTTAAGTGCCGTCAAGTCGGTTCTGACCCATAGCGACCCTGCACAGGGTTTCTGAGGCTGCAAATCTTTATGGGAGCAGAAAGCCTCATCTTTCTCCCACAGAGCAGCCTGTAGTTTCAAACTGCAGACCTTAAGTTTCACAGCCCGATTCGTAACCACTACGCTACCAGAGCTCCTTTTTTATATATAACTTGTGAAATGCTACAATTTTTTATATATAATGTGTGAAAAGCTACAATTTTATCAACTTGACCTATACTCATGGATGTCATAGCTCAAAATACCAACTGAGAGGGAAGGAGTCTTCAATACCAGGATCAATCCTATCCCCTCTGTATACAGGGTTGATAGGGACAGGCAACTTAGATATTGGCTACCTAAAAGGAGGGGGCAATAAAGTCATGAAGTGACAGGCTTTACAAGTTTCCAAGATGGAGTTTAGTTTCAGAGTGTGTTTGGGAATGTAGAATCCCCACTGAATTGTTTTCATTTTGTGTAGATGGATCTGGTGAAAGGAGATGGGGATAAGAGTCATATACTTCAATAGTGAGTAATTGTTATCATGACTAATTGTGATTGCCACAATTAGGTAGAAGTTTTGTAACAAAAGGAAGGGAGTAGTTAATCTTCCAG
The DNA here is from genome assembly GCF_000296735.1 of Chrysochloris asiatica. Classification (NCBI taxonomy): domain Eukaryota; kingdom Metazoa; phylum Chordata; class Mammalia; order Afrosoricida; family Chrysochloridae; genus Chrysochloris; species Chrysochloris asiatica. The sequence goes on from NW_006408825.1 coordinate 1,918,743, forward strand.
TTCAGGAACAGAGAAACCTAGGACCATCAAGTGAGAACAGCACAAGAGGAATGTGGGATCCTATCCAGAGAAGCAGTGACACCTGAGATGGAACAAGAGATGGGGGAATGGCGAGAGAGAAAGCAGCTGAGGACTCTAGACTCATGGAAAGAGAAAGGCTGTGTGCTAGCAGCCAAGTGCTGGTGGCCAAGAAGCAGGCTTGCAGAATGTGTCCTTTCATTGTTTAAATGACTATATATTCCTGAGTGTTTCTGTGTACATCTTGCCCCCGCCCCCAACAACAAAAACACACAGAGGGAATAGAAGCAAATACTATTGAATGATGATTCACAGAGGAGATTGTAATCATTGCAATGAAACAGTGAGTGTAAACCTGATGTTCCCCATGTAAACTATCACTCAATTCACAATAAAAAACTTTTAAAACAAAACAAAAGATTAGATGGGAGACTTGGAGTTAAACAAATACTTCTGTGCAACCTATGATAATTTGTTTATTTTTTTTAAATGGAAGGTATAATGCAGGAATACTACTTTATATTTGCATTGTGGCTTTGCTTTCAAATTACAATCATGATGTATTAATTAAAAAAAAATGAGTCAGAATCAATTTGATAGCAGCAGGTTTAATTATTAAATAACAAGATTGCTTCAAGTCTGCAGACACTGTCCTCATACGACAGACTTGGACGGAGCTCCAGCCTGCAACCCATTGAGTGTGCATCCTTGGGTAAGATACTTAGGCTTTCCCAGCTCAGTCTCTTCATCTGTAAAGCATTGGCATAATTATTAATTCACAATATTGTGTTAAGAGACCCAAATAGGATGCTATCCACCAAGGCATCACTCCTTTTGTTACCAATTATTACTCTTATTTCACATCTGATGCCTCTACTCTGCTGATGTTCCCAGATCCCCTGACCCCCTGGAAAAAAACATCTAAATCTAGTGTTAACAAAGACATCTGAAAACACTTTTAAGAAGAGACATGGTCTACAGATATATCAGAAAAAGATGCCAAATTTCAGCCTCTAAAATGATCATTTTCCTGGATTAAGTCAGTCCTAAGAAGGGAACCATTTCCAAATATGCAAAATATCTATTTGATTACCATTTCTTTCTCTATTAAGTTGAGGCCAAGCAATTCTCCGTTGATTATCAGATAGAAATAGACTTACATCACTGCTGTTGTTATTGTTCATTCCACTGAGTGTTACCCTAACTGTCCTTTTACCGATTGCCCTGAGTTGTGGTGTTACAGGAGAATATTGAATGTGCCACTGACTGCCATAAGAACAAACAGACATGTTTTGGAAGAAGTTCAGCCAGAGTGCTCCTTGGAAGCCTGGATAGCTATAATTCCTCTCTCAAACTTAGGACATACTGTCAGGAGGGACCAGTCACTGGAGAAGGATATCATGTTTGATAAGGTGGAGGGTCAGAGAAAAAGCAGAAGATCCCCAATGAGAAGGATTTGCATAGTTACAGCATCAATGGACTTAAGTGTAACAACAATTGTGAAGTTGGCTTAGGACCAGGCAGTGTTACGTTCTGTTGTGCATACGGTTGCTATGAGTTGGTGCTGACTCAATGGCACCTAACAACAACAGCCATATGCATTTTACATATTTAACTGTGCCCCCCACCTTGCTTGCTGGAAGTGAAGAGGACTTAAAATACTTACTGATGAAGATCAAAACCACAGATTTTGTTATGGGTTGCATCTCAATGTAAAGAAAACAAAAATTCTCACCACTGGATCAATAAATAACATCAGGGTAGATTGAGAAAGAATTGAAGTTATGGAAGACTTCATTTTGCTCTCCTCAATCATCAAGACCCATGGAAGCAGCAGTAAATAAATCAAGCAACATGTTACATTAGGCAAATTGGCTGCACAGGACCTCTTCTAAGTTTGATGAGCAAACATGTCAGTGTAAGGAATAAGGTGAACTGGACCCAAGCCATGGTATTTTCAATAGCTTCATAAGCATGTCAAAGTTGGACAGTGAATAAAGAAGATCATAGAAGAATTGATGCATTTGAGTTGTTGTGTTAGAGTGGAATATTAAAAGTACCATGGACTGCCACAACCAATATGTGCTGAAAGAAGTACAGCCAGAATGCTTTTTGGAAGTAAGGATGGCCAGACTTCATCTCTCATATTTCAGACATATTATCAGAGGGGCCATTCACTAAAGAAGGATATTATGTTTGGTAAAGGGAGGGGGTCAGAGAAAAAGAGGAAGACCCTCCAACAAGATGGACTGGCACAGTGGCAGCAGCAATGGGCTCAAACTTAGCAATGATTGTGAGGTTTGTGCAAGATTGGGGAGTGTTTCACTCTTGTACATAGGGAAGCTTGAGTCACCACTAAGCGTATTACGTCTAACAGCAGCAACAATGTGGTATCAAAGATAGCTCTGGTGGTTCTGTAGGATAAGCAATGGACTGCTAACCATAAGGGTGGTGGTTCAAACCCTCCAGCTGTTTCCCAGGAGAAAAATGAGACTTTCTGTTCCTATAATGTCAGTTCCAACTCACAGCATCCCTATGTACAGCAGAATGAAACACTGTTTTGTCTTGCATGGTCTTCACAGTTTTTTTTGTGCATGGGCCCATTGCTCCTGTCACTATATCAAACCATCTGGGTAGGGTTCTTCCTGTGTTTTCACTGACTATCCACTTTAACAAACTTGAAGTCTTTTTCCAGGGACTGGTCCTTCTGGACAACATACCGAAAATATGAAAGAAATCTATCCATCTTGGTCACCAAGGAACATTGTGACTGTACTTTTTCCAACACAGATTTGTTTGTTTTTCTGGTATCCCATGGTACTTTCAATATTTTTCTCCAGTACCTTAACTCAAATATTAAAATTTTTCTACAGTATTCCTTATTCATTGTCCAACTTTCACATGTATATGAGGTTATTGAAAATATTGTAGCTTGGGTCAGGCATACCTTAGTCCTCAAACTGATGTCTTTGTTCATCAGCACTTTAAAGAGGTCCTGTGCAGCAGATTTGCCTAATGCAATACATCCTTTGATTTCTCAGTTGTTCCTTCCATGAGTGTAGATTGTGGATTCAAGCAAAATGAAGTCTTGACAACTTCCATATTTTCTCTATGTATCATGCTATTACTTACTGGCCCAGTTGTGAGAATTTTTGTTTTGTTTTAATTGAGGTGCCATCCATACTGAATACTATGCTTTATGTTAATTCAAACATTCATATACCTTATCCACTTTAATTTCTAGAACAGTAACATACAAATCTGCTTCAATGAGTAGGGAACTAAAACCCAGGAAGGTTGTGGAATTGTCATATTACACAACAACAACAAAATTTGAAAGTATTGTTGTTGTTAAGTGCAGTCAAATCAGTTTCTACTTGTAACAACCCTCTATAGGTTTTCAGAGAAGCAGCTAGTGGTTTTCAACAGCCAACCTTGCAGTTAGCAGCCTATTGCTTAACCTACAGTGCCACACCCAGAGTTCTTGGAATGAGTTGTTGTTGCTGTGAAATGCCATCTAGTCAGTTCTGACCCATAGCAACCCTGTATAAGGTTTCCAAGGAGCAGCTGGTGAGCTTGATTTACCGACCTTGCAGTTCAAACAGCTTTGCAGTCTGACTCATTAACCCACAGCGCCACACCAGGACTCCTCTTTCTAGAATTTTGGGTTTGGGTTTGAGTTTGTTTCATAGGTAAAACCTCACATTTAAATCATGAAGGTATAAGACTTATGAAGTCCTTTCAACCACATGCTTTGTGTATATTGCTATGAATTTGTAATAGTGTGTTTCTTATCCACACTATTTCCTTTGAGAGTGCATAGTAAGGTATTTCTTGGGTAATTTTTCACCTAGTGAAGAGTTTTTCTCCATAGAGTATATTTTTTCCAGCAATCACATTGGATCTAAGGTCTCTGGTGGATAGATTAGCAAAAGGAAACATAATGAATTCTATATTTGACTGTCTAGTCTTGCAACTGTGATCAATGGAAACATGTCAATAATGCATACCACAATGAATGTGCTGCACACATGTTAATTAACAGACTTGAAAGAAAACTGGTCAATATATCAGGCATGCTGTTTGTGCACATTCCTATGAAGTAAATAAGATATGACAAAATGGGGAAATATCATACGTTAGAGCTCAAATTTCAACTCATGCACTTGCTACAATGAATTTATGTCCTCATCTCCCTGGTGGGTTGAAGAATTACATTAAACAGTTTAATAGTAAAACAGCAAATACTCAATACACACTCTGTGTTTTGGATCATTTAAAGTATTTGTAAATTAGACAGTTTTGAGTAAGGAATGAATTAATATTCACCTACTATTAGATTAGTGATATTTGTAATGCTGTATTTAATATTTTATATAGAAATAAAGTATGGGATGGATCTTATAATATCTGAGCATTTAATATATCATCATTTTAGGTGGCACTCAGCCAAAAGGCTGGGAGTCCTCAGAAGACATGCATCAAGCATGGACACAATGAGTCCAATTGACTAATGGACCATGTGAATATCAGCATCCACAACCTTGAGACCAGAACTAGTTGGTGCCTGAATCCCACTACCAACTGCTATGAAAGATATTACATTACAAGGTCCTGTGTAGAGTAGGACAAAAATGAAGAACAAAATGCTAAACCACAAGGAAGATCAGATTGATTGATTGGATAAAGACTGGAGGAAGCCCTGAGACTATGACCCTTTGTTAGCTTTCTGGTCTAGAAATAATTCTCCACCCTCATGGCTCAATTTTCAGAATAAAAAACAGTAGATAGGTCTATGCTGTTGGGATTGCTTTAGATTGTGTTGAGAGGGTTATGAGTCATAGTGACCTATAGAAGACCTATAGCATTTCTGAGGTTGCAAATCTGTACAGGATCAGAAAGACTCATCTTTCTCCCAAAAAGCAACTGATGTATTTAACCTGATGATCTTGTAGTTAGTAGTCCAGTGCTTTTTGTACAGCACTTCAGACATTTTATAATGAACAAAAACACTAAGGGGTTATGCACACCTTAGAATAATCCACCCTTTGAAATAAAAATGGCAGCATTTACCCAAGGACAAAGTTCAGAAGGGTTAAGAAAGAAAAAGGAATGGAAACCGGAAACACAGGGATGAAGTGGAATAAATGATGGTGCATTGATGGAATTCCAGCAATCAATAAGATGAAACTAAGTGTGTATGAATAGTTGAATGAAAACATGATCTGCTCTGTAAAACCTTCACTCAATACACAATACAGAGTGTAAAACAAAACAAAACAAAACACAGACAGGCCAGATAATTTAATTCCAAAAAATCAGTCTTGGCATCCATGTGGTGCAGAGTTCTACTCTGCACGCAAGAGTTCACAAAATTGATGCAACAGTAGCTAGCAGCAACAGATCAAATGATTAAAAATAAGGAAGGTATGCTATATGGATATTCCATATGAATAAAGTTTTACTAAAGGTAATGCAGAAATGGCTGCAAACATACATTGACAGAGAACTTCCAGAAGTTCAAGCCGGATTCAGAATAGGCTGTTGAATGAGGGATATCATTGTTGATATCTGATGGATCTTACCTGAAAGGAGAGAATTTCAGAAAGATGTTTATCTGTGCTTTATTGACTAAACAAAGGCTTTCAATTGAGTGAACCCTGACAAGCTCTGGACAACATTGTGAAGTATGAGTATTCCAGAACACTTCATTGTGCTCATGAGGAATCTGTACCTGGACCAAGAGGCAGTTGTTTGAACAGAACATGGGAACACTGAATGTTTTAAAATTAAGAAAGGTGTGCAACAAGGTTGTATTCTTTCACCATACTTATCCAACCTGTATGCTGAGCAAATAATCTGAGAAGCTGGATTCTATGAAGAAAAACATGGCATCTGGATTGAAGGAAGACTCATTAACAACCTGCTATATGCAGATGATACAACCTTGCTTGCTGAAAGGGAAGAAGACTTAAAACATTTACTGATGAAGATCCAAGAGCACAGTCTTTGGTACGGATTACATCTCAATGTAAAGAAAACAAAACTCCTCACCACTGGACCAATAAACAACATTCTTATCAATGGAGAAAAGATTGAAGTTGTCAAGGACTTCATTCTTCTTGGATCAACTATCAACACTCATGGAAGCAGCAGTCAGGAAATCAAACAATGTATTGAATTAGGCAAATCTGCTGCACAAGACCTTTTTAAAGTGTTGAAGACCAAAGATATCAGCTTGAGGACTAAGGTGTGCCTGACCCAAGCCATGGTATTTTCAATAACCTCATATGTGTTTGAAAGCAGGGCAGTGAATAAGGAAGACTGTAGAAGAATTGATGATTTTGAGTTATGGTGTTGGATGAGAATACTGAAAGCGCCATGGGCTACCAAAAGAATGAAAAGATTCATTTTGGAAAAAGTGCAGCCAGAGTGCTCCTTTGAGGCCAGGATGGCCAAACTTCTCTCATACTTCGGGCATATTGTCAGAAGGAACCAGCTGCTAGAGAAGGATATTATGTTGTTATGGTGGAGGGTCAAAGAAAAAGAGGAAGACCCCCAGTCAGATGGATTGGCCTAGTGGCAGCATCAATGGACTCAAGCATGGCAACAGTAGTGAGGTTGGCCCAGGAACGGGCAGTGTTTCGTTCTGCTGTGCATAAAGTGGCTATGCGTTGGTATCGACTCGATGGCACCTAACAACCTCAACAGCTATATGGACAATAAAAAGATCAATCCAGCTAACAAAAGGCCAGATGATCTTCATTCAAAACCACTATGCAACTTAAGTAAGAGAAAGTGAGACATTGAAAACACCATTCTTAGGAGATTGTTAATAGTACCTTAGACAAAATCATACCACACAGGAGCTGCAAGAAAAACTGCCTTGTTATCTTCTGTTACATTTGAGAGGGAATGCTACACACAAGAACACACCCTTACAAACTTAGGAATACACTTAATGTTGTTATTTTTTAAGTACTGTCGAGTAGATTCCAAATCATAGCCACCCTGTATAGGGTTTCCCAGTCTGCATATCTTTGCTTGAGTAGATAGCCTCATCTTTCTACTGCGAGAAAAATACTTATATACAATTTAATTGATTCCCAATGGTGTGATTCTAACTGTATTTGAAATTTCAATATTAGATAAAAGAGATTTTAATGGAAAAATCTTGTATCAATATTAAAGCAGTTTAATTTTTTCATAATGTATTCCACAGGACATACTAGAATTACAGTTGATTAAACTAGTGTAATATTTACTTTCTGCTGTAATCTGCATTTATTTCTCAGAACTGCTTAGTCAATGTACCATCCTACATTTTATAAAAAGATATTCCCTTGTTCCAGATTTTTAAATTAAACCCAGCAGAGCAGCACCCCCTAAATCTGGGGACCAAATCTGAACCCTTCATCTGAAAACATGTAGATAATGTATGCTTGCTCACTAAATCAGGAAGCAGATTCAGGAAGCAAAAGCACAATCATAGAAATCTACTATTTTAGAACTAGACTAAAGCTAAAGTAATTTCGCTGATTTTTATGAAGAAATTAAGATTTGGAGCAGTTAATTCACTTTCCCAAGGTCACATAAGAACCTTGGGTGGTACTGTAGGATAAAGTTCTGGACCGCAAGGTCAGTTTGACTCACAGGTTATTCAGGCATTCTTTGGAAACCCTATACAGTGTTTCTATGAGTCAAAACTGACTGGATGGCATGTAACAACAAGAACAGCAAGGTAACATTGTTGGTTCTTGATGTCATCCCACAATTCTTCTGGTCTTCAGTATTTAGTGTATCAAATCTGTTCTTCAGATAATCTCTAAATTCAGGTGGGATATAGTCAACATAATTTAGGGTCAATTGAGCATACTGTGGTGTCTTGCATGTTCCTGAGACTCTGTAAGCTATGTCACTGGTATTTAAAATGCTAACAGGGATACACATGTTAGACATGTATCAGCTGAGCTTCCAGACTAAGACAGACTAGGAAGAGGTAGAGATGATGACTTCTGAATAGTAACTCAATTATATCATTATTAATAACAGTGGAACACTGTCAGATATAAACCAGAATATTGAATATTAAAACATGATGAAGAGCACTAGAATATTGACAGATATAATGCCAGAAGCTTAGTCCCTCAAGTTGGAAGGCACTCAAAGGGCAACTGGGGTAGAGTAGCCTCTTCAAAATACAGTTGGCCATGATGACACAAATGGAGTAAAGCTTTCGGGACCTTCATTTGCTGATGCAGCAGAACTCTAAATGGAGATAAGCAGCTGAAAACAACCATTAATAATCAGTACAAGGAATGCTTGAAGTATGAATATAGGAAAATTGGGAGCTGGATAAAATGAAATGGAATGCATAAATATCAAAACCCTAGGCATCAGTGATCTGAAATGCACTGGCATTGGCCATTTTGAACCTGACAATCACATGGTTTACTATGCCAGGAATAACAAATTGAAGAGGAATGGCATTGCATTAATCATCAAAAAGAACATATCAAGAACTGTCTTGGACTAGAACACTGTCTGTGATAGGATAATATCCATATGCCTACAAGGAAAATCGATTAATACCACTATTATTCAAATTTAGACAACAACCACTAAAGTCATTGATGATGAAATGAAGAATTCAACCAACTTCTTCATTCTGAAATTGATCAAACATGCAATCAAGTTGCATTGATAATTATGGGTGATTGGAATGCAAAGATTGGAAACAAAGAGGAAAAATCAGTAGTTGGAAAATATGCCCTTGGTGAGATAAATGATGCTGGAGATCCCATGAAAGAATTTTGCAAGACCAATGACGTATTCATTATAAGTACCACTTTTTTTTTTTTTTTTTAACAAAATAAAATACAAATATACACATAGACTTCTCCAGATGGAATACAGAAAAATAAAATTGACTACATTTGTGGAAAGTGATGGGGCAAAAGTTCATACTATCAGCAAAACAAGGTAGATTGTGAAAGAGACCATCAATTACTCATATGCAAGTTCAGGATGAAGTTTAAGAAAACTGAAACAGTCCATGAAAGTCAAAATATGACATTCAAAATTTCCCATTTGAATTTAGAGATCATATGAGAAACAGATATGCTGCATTGGAGGCTAAATACTGAAGATCAGAAGAGTTGTTGGATGACATCAAGAACTTCAAGAGGACAAGAAAGGAGGAAAAGACCAAAATGAATGTCAGAAGAGACTGAAATTTGCTTAACAGTGTAGAAATGTTAAAGCAAGTGAACAAAATGAAGAGGTAAAAGGGCTGAATAGAAAATTTCAAAGTACAGCTACAGAAGATAAAGTCAAATATTATAACACAATTTGTAAAGACATAGAGTTAGAAAGCCAAAAGGGTTATGTTCAGCATAAGGAAAATCAGCTGTATACGACCTCTTTTATGTAAGTGTTCAAGAGCAAAGCTGTCTATCTGAGGACCCAAGCCATGGTATTTCCAATAACCTCATAAGCATTTGAAAGTTGGACAGTGAATAAGGAAGAACATAATATAATCGATGCATTTGAGTTATTATGTTGGTAGACAATATTAAAAGTACCATGGACTGCCAAAGAACAAACAAATATGTGTTGAAAGAAGTACAGCCAGGATGCTCCTTGGAAGTCAGTATGGCTAGACTTTGTCTCTCTTAGTTTGGACATATTATCAGGAGGGACCAGTCCCTGGAAAAGGACATCATGCTTGATAAATTGGAGGGTTAGAGAAAAAGAGGAAGACCTCCAACTAGATGGGTTGGCATAATGACAGCAGCAATGATTTCAAGTGTAGCAGCAATTATGAGGTGGGCGCAGGACTGGGTGATGTTTCACTATGCTGTGCATTGGATTGCTATGAGTCGTACTGATTTGATTAAACCTAACAAGCTCTGGTTGTTGTTGTTGTTAGGTGCCATCGAGTCGGAACCGACTCACAGCGACCCCATGCACAGCAGAAAGAAACAATGTCCAATCCTGGGCCAACCTCACTACCACTGCCACACTTGAGTCCATCAATGATGCCACTTGGCCAATCCATCTCATTGGGGGTCTTCCTCTTTTTCTCTGACCCTCCATCTTACCCAACATGACATCCTTCTCCAGCGACTGTTCTCTCCTGACAATATGTCCAAAGTAGGAGAGACGAAGCTTAGCCATCCTGGCCTCAAAGAAGCACTCTGGCTGCACTTCTTCCAAAACAGATCTATTGGTTCTTTTGGCAGCCCATGGCACTTTTAGTATTCTCCTCCAACACCACAACTCAAAGGCATCAATTCTTCTATGGTCTTCCTTATTCACTGCCCAGCTTTTGCATCCATATAAGGTTATTGAAAATAAGCAAACAAGCTCTAGTAGCATAGTGGTTATAAGTCGGGCTGCCAACCTCAAGGTTGGCAGTTTGAAACTACCAGCTATTCCACAGGAGAAAGATGAGGCATTCTGCTCTCATAAAGATTTACAGTCTTGGAAACCCTGTGCAGGGTCGGAACTGACTCCATGGTACTTAAGAACAACAAGAAAGTAGGGTTTCCAAGGAGCAGCTGGTGATATTGAACCACCAACCTTGCCATTCAAACCAACCATGTGTTTCAGTGCTTATTTTATATCACCACACCAGGACTCTTGTAGTCTACATAGAACTCTTTCTCAGTTGACTAAGAATCACATGTAATGACAATAAGAACTGAAGTCAAAGTGTTGGCAGGGAAGTAACCATGAGTCATGCCACTTTGATTAGCATTAAGTTAGGCATACACACATCCCAAAAACAGAGTCAAGAAATGGGTCAACACTCATTTTTCCATTCACACCTCCCAGGAACAAAGTCAAGATTTCATATTGATTTGTAAAGTGGAGGAGTAAGGTGCAATGGGGAAGAACCCAGATGGTGTTTCCTTATCTGATATGCCATAAATGTAGGCAGTGTGAGCTCTTTCTGGTTCTGTTTCTGTCTCTCTGGTGACCAGTAGACTTCGCTTCTCATTCACACATCTACCCATGCTCTGTTACACCACTTCATCCCTGACACATGGCTGGAAGCCTATCTTGACGGATGAGGAAAACAATTAAATATTATTGCAATGCAGTTAAGATTTAAAAGACACTTTTTCCCTTTTTCCTCTTAGAGCTTTTCACATCTCCTCCCTTCTGAGTCATTGAGTCTTGTCCCTTCAGACTCCCTTTTGTTCCGTGTCCACCATCTCTGCTTACTGCTCAACGCACAGTTGACTTCCATCTCCATCATAATACAAAAATGACTCAGAAGAAGCTCAATGATTGTTTGCTATTGGCAAATCCAAGTGAGGATGTTTCCGTTCTTGACTTGCTAGTTCTTTCTGCGATATTCACACTATTGATTGCACAATCAACACAATGCTCCTTCAATGCAATTCTCTTATACTCTTTGCTATGTTTGATTTTCTTTAAACTCCTCCTCTGCTTTCAATTTTGCATGTCAGCATTCTCCAGATTTCTGTCTGCCCATCTTACTCACTCTGCAAGCTCAACCTCGGTGATTCCTCCTTTTTATTATTTATAAGTAAGATCTGAAAGCTGATGACTCTCAAATCTGTATCTGAAGCTCAGATCTCTCTTCTGGGTTTCAGAATCATTTACCAGTTTTCTGATGGATCCCCACCCACAGGATTCTCAAATGCAAAATGTCCACTGCTAAGTGCATCTTCCCTCTCAAGTCAGATCCTCCTCCTTAATTCTCTGTCACTTCCCTCCAACTAGTCACCCAGTTAATAATCTGGGTGCAACCCATGCATAATTAATATCTTCAACTCATCCTGAAATCAGTCTCTAACCAAGTTTTCTTCCAATTTTATCTTGTGAAATTGAAGAAATCCCTCTGCTCCTGGACCCTGATGTCTCTTCAAATCATCCTCTTGCAAAATCTCATAAGTTAGGTCTCTGTTATTTATAGTAAACACTGCTCCACTCAAACTGTTATCTACACTGAGACCAGTTGCCTGAGCAATCTAACAAAATCAGATGTCTGCACTTGTCACCCTCCAATGACCAAGTAGCAATGGGTCAAAATCCTAAGTGGGAAAATCAAAGCAGTTACCTAGTTGCTGTGTTTCCCTCCTGGACATCCCTATCCTTGATACTCTGTCTGACATGTACTAGTCACCTTTTTCCCATTGCTAGATGGTGCTGGGGATAATGCACTGGACTACAATGTTGGTTTGAACCGAAGTCACCAGTTCAAGTTCAAGCTCATCAGCCACTCCTTAGAAACCCTATCTATACAGGGTTGCTATGAGTCAAATCTGACTCATGGCACTTAACAACAACAACAACAACAGGATCATATTGTGAAAAGAACTGACCAGTCAAAACAGATGCTGGCCACTGACTTGAGCAAGGTCCTGAGAGTCATACTACACCAATGTTAACCCTTTAGGTATGGATTTTCTGTTGGGTTCTAGGGAGGGTCTTGAGCAGCAAGGGCATGGGGCTTAGAGCAGAGGGTATTTGTCATCTGTATTTGTGTATTTCAGTACCTTAACACCTGCTATATGTAATACTTGTGCATACTGGTACATTTGCACATCAGTCCTGAGCCTACCCTGTCATTCACATACTCACCTTTTTATACTGCTTCTCCTATACTCAGATAACCCTTATGAAACTCTAAAAGTTTTCTCCAAGGTACACTATTACCCTCATTTAAAGCGTACACAATACTTTATCAGGAGGGCTTCCCATTTCCCTACCCTGCAACCACATGTAGACAATACTCTCCTTGCTAGTGGTTCTCAGAGCATCTGTACTTTCCTCCATTGCCTTATCATTTGAATTTTATTTTAAATACACTTATATGTTTTTTGTCTGAATGAGGGATAGCCATAAGCTACATATCCCAACATGTTGTTAAGTGTCATTGAGCCAGTTCTGATCCATAGTGATCTGTATAGTGTTTCTGAGGCTGTAACCTCTGCGGGAGCAGAAAGTCTTATCTTTTTTCCCACAGAGTGATTGATGGACCTGTACAAGCAACCTTGTATTTATCTGACAAAGTCACTGAACTCAAACATGATATGAAAACATAATTTATGAACATGGTTTACAAGCTGTCAAATACTAATCATATTTTGAGACCATACATATAATTTTTTAGGTGTTTGGGGATACCAGCTGCCTCTATAGGCAGTAGGTACAATGGAAAACAGTTGAGCACATCCTAAATAGTCCAAGACTTGTGCATGCTCTTAGCACACTCTCGTGTAACCTTGAGTGAACTTGAACTCACTCCTCTCCTAAGCACCGAAAATTACTGATTTCAAGTCTGAAATTTAAAAATGACTTCTTGCCCTCCCTCAGATGATGGATATGGATATCAAATGTAAGTAGGACTGAAAAAGTGTTTTGTAAGATGTAAAATGATGTCTAATTTTAAGACATTATCATTAAAATATATTGAAAAATATTGTGGGCTATTAATAGGGATGTGTTATTGAGTGCTTCATTAACTACACTTTAAAGAATATGGCCTTATGATGAAAGGAAACTGGATTCAGTACAGAGAAACAATTATCTCTCTCTCTTTTTTTTTTTCACTCAGGTCCCTTAAGAGCTTCACCATAAAATGCCCTTATTAAACCAGAGCAAAATATAGAATGAAAAGTATTATGAGGTAAGTTCACCTTTCCCTGGATTCTGCCTTTAACCACAACCTCTCTGGATGCTAATATTGCTCTTCAATAAGGGCAGTGGCATTTCTGTGATACAATTCCTGGCTTTTATTAGGGAAAACCAGGTTCAATTCCTGGACAATGCACTTCACTCTGCGAGTAGAAGTGTGCAAGTTGTTAAGATGCTGAACAGGTTTCAGAGAAGTAACTAGACAAGGATACACTAGGAATAAAGTCATCATGATCTACTTCTGAGAAGCAACCAAAGAAAACTCTATGGACAGAATGGTCCAACTGGCAACCTCTCATGGATTGCTGCAGGTCCAGGCAGCACTTCATTCCATTGTGAATGAGGTTACCATGAGTCAGAGCAGCTAACCACAACAATAATAACAATATTCCTCAGGGCTTCATGGTGGAAAAAGAGAGAAGACTGCCTACGGATGAATTCTGCTTACAGACTGCCTTCTGGTAAGGGGAAACTGATGTTTTCTTGCTGGAACGGAGTAGCAATCAAAATGCTTTGATAATTACTGGTGATTAGGATGCAAAAATTGGAAACAAAGACGAAAGACCCATAGAGGGAGTATATGGCCTTGGTGAAAGAAATTATGCTGGAGATCACATGATAGAATTTTACACAAGCAATGGCTCTGTAAGCTCTGGTAGCATACTGGTTATGAGTCAGGCTGCTAACCTCAGGGTCAGCAGTTTGAAACTACCAGCTGTTCCACCGGAGAAATATGAGGATTTCTGCTCCCGTAAAGATATATAGCCTTTGAAACCCTGTACAGGCTTGCTATGAGTCGGAACCTATTCCTCAGTACATAACAACAACAACAACAACAACAATAACAACAACAATGGCTTCTTAGTGCATTGGTGGTTCCATGGCAGAATTCTCACCTGTTTATGTGGGTGGCCCAGGACCATTTCCTGGCCCATGCAAACCACTTTTGGAGTTGTCCTTTTGTAGACCTGGTGTAGCACTATTGAATAAGCAGTAGGTCACAAGGTTGATTTGAACCACAAGGTAGGCAGTTCAAACTCACCAGACACTCTTTGGAAACCTTATACAAGATCACTATGAGTTGGAATCAACTCAAAGACACTAAACAACAATGAAGTCTTCATTGCAAATACCTTTTTACAGGAACATTGAAAGGTGACTATACACATGGACCTCAATAGATGGAATATACAGGAATCAAATTGACTATATCTATGAGAAAAGACACATGGGGGAGTTCAATATCATCAGCCAAAACAAGGCCAGGGGCAGAGTGTAGAATAGAATGTCAATTGCTCATACACAAGTTCAAAATGAAGCTGAAGAAAATTTAAGCAAGTCCACAAGAGCCAAAATACAACCTTGAGTATATTCCACTTGAAATTAGAGGCCATCCCAAGAAGGTGTGATTCATTAGACACTAACAACTGAAAACCATAAGAGCTGTGGGATGATATCAAGAAAATCATAGAGGAAGAAAGCAAAATGTCATTAAAATACAAGCGAAAAATAAAATACAAAACTGGATTTCAAAAGAGGCTCTCAATTTGTTCTTGAGTTTGTGCCTACTACCTATAGAACCTTGTACCTTGAACTTAGAACTAAAAGCAACTGAAAGATATGAGGAGGGAAAAGAGATGAACAAAAATTTTCAAAGAAAGTTCAAGAAGACTATATCAAGTATAATGATGAAATGTGTAAAGACCTGGAGTTAAATTTCTCAAACTGAAATAACTGAAGAAAAAATTCAAGCCTAAGGTTGAATATTGAATGATTCTATGGGCAATATATCGAATATTTCAGGAAGCATCAAAGCAGTTTAGAAATAATACATATTTTCACTATTCCAAAAAACAATTGGCTGTTAAGTCATTTCAAGAGGTGCCATATGAACAAGAACTGATGGTAATGAAGGAAGAAGTCCGAGCTGCACTGAAGGCACTGGCAGAAAACAAGGTTCCAGGAATTCATGGGATGAAATTGAAATGTTTCAACACACTGTGCCAAAAACTGTGAAAGACAACTACCTGGTTAACTTACTGGAGAAGACCCATATTTATGCCTACTAAGAGAAAGAGGACCCAAAAGAATGCAGGAATCATCAAACAGTACACACACAAGTAATTTTTTTTTCTTAAATAATTCAAATATGGTTGTAGTATTATGTTAACAGAGAGTTGCCAGAAATTCAAACTGGATTCAGAAGAGAATGTAGATCAAGAGATGTCATTGCTGGCATCAGATGGATCTTGGCTAAAAGCAGAGAATAATGGAAAGATGTTTATTTGTGTTTTAATGATTATGCAAAGTCATCCAACTGTGTGGAACATAACAAGCTATGGATAGCATTGTGAAGAACGAGTATTCCAAAAATTGTGCTTATGAGGAACATGTACACAGACCAAGAGAGAGTTGTTAGAACAGACAAGAGGATACTACATGGTTTAACTGAAAAACAGGATTATATGAAGAAGAATGTGACATAAGGTTTGGAGGAAGACTCATTAACAACCTGTAATATGTAGATGACAAAACTTTGCTGGCTGGAAGACAAGAGGACTCGAAATAATTACTGATAAGGTTCAAAGATTATAGCCTTCAGTAGTACATTGAAGTACGGACATTCAATATACACTGAACATTTTGTCAATGTAAAGACAAAAATCCTCACAAATGGACCAATAAATAGCATTTTGATAAAAAGAAAAAAGACTGAAGTTGTCAAAGACTTAGTTTCCTTGTATCTACAATCAACACTCATGAAGCAGCAGTCTAGAAATCAAAGGGTTTATTGCGTTAGGCAGCTCTTCTGCAAATGACCTCTTGAAAGTGTTAAAAAGCAAAAATATCCATTCATTGAAGTCCAGTCAAATTGGCATCATCTGCAAGTGTGGGTGTTCTTATGTCTGTCCGGCCTCTTTTTATCGGCTGGCTGCCCGCTCTCCACTCTATACCTCTGTGGCTGTGTCACTGACCCTGAGCCCATGAGTCCCCAGATGTTGCCTCGCTACTGGCCGACCAGATCTCCATCCGGGTTCACAGTAGTTTGCTGAACGATGTAGGGCTTAGCTCGCCCCTTCATTGATGTTCTTCGGCGACTTCCCCTTCTGGGTGACATGCGTGGTTGTCACTCAAAGTGTATATTTTCCTTGTGTCTTAGTCTTGGAAGAGAATTTGCAGTGAGAGGATCCGATCACTTCCCTTGATGTCTCCTGGGCAGGCCACCTGTATGTTCTTGTGGTAACAGTCAGACTGCCCTTATTGTTTTGTATTTTTCCTGTAGGTCCTTCTTTCAAGAGGTATCTTCTGGTTTTCTAGCTGCTCCCGACTGGTCTGCTTGTCCTTTCAAGTGGAGAAATTTCCCGTCTCTGAAGGTCTGGTCAATGACTGGATAAATAGAGCTCAACCCTAAGAAGAAAGAAGAGGGAAAAAACCGTCATCTGATACAATTCGATAAACACGACCTACACCTATAAATGCAGGAGCTCAAAGGAGGAAACAAGTCCCTGCTGCAAGAACTATGCCCACCCCCTCCACACAAAGGGTAGACAGAGATGGGCAACTTGGACCTTGGCTACCCAAAATGGGGGGAGGGATACAAAGGTAAGAAGTGACTGGCTTACAAGCTTTCAAGAGGGAACCTAGATCCAGAGGGCGTGGAGGAAGGTAGAGTCTCCAGTGAGTGGTGTCCAGCCTGTCCAGAAAGGGCTGATGAAACAAAATATAGATGGGTCTCTTGTGATGCAATGGTGAATAATTGTTATCAGGACTGATTGTGAGGGTTGGAAATATAAAGATGGACATTTTGTAACAAAGAGGGGAGTGATTAATTTATCAGTCTAGGAGCGGAGGACCCTGGGATCATCAATGGAGAAGAGCGAAGAGTGGAATCCTACCCAGAGAGGCAGTGAGGCCTGGGATGGAGGCAGAGAAGACAACGTCAAGAGATGATGGGGCTGGGGACTTGGGATCAGGAGACGGAAAGAGGCTGAGGACTGTGGAGGGGGTGGGGGGTTGCAGGCTTGCAGGGTACACCCCTTGGTTGGGTGAGGATGCATGGACAAGATGATAACTATGCCAATGAAATGATGGATGATGGAATGAATGTAAAGCTGATGTTATCCCATGTAGACTATCACACAATTCACAATAAAACATTAAAAAAAAAAAAAAAAAGCAAAAATATCAGCTAGATGACTAAGGTGTGTCTGACCCAAGCCATGGTATTTTATCTCATAGGTGATAGTTGGACAAAGAAGAAGGTAGACCATCAAAAAATTGATGCATTTGAAATATGGTGTTGATGAAGAATATTGGCAGAACTATGGACTGTCAGATGAACAAACAAATCTGTCTTAAAACAAGCAAAATCAAACTACTCCTTAGAAGTAAGTATGCCTCTCTTCTTTTCGCATGTTGTCAGGAGGGGCCAGTCCTTGGAGAAAGACATCATCTTTGGTAAAGCGGAGGATCAGAGAAAAAAGGAAAGATACCCCAAAAGATGGACTGACACAGTGGCAGTAACAATGGGCTCAAACTTTGCACAACATTGTCCCATAACAAGAATCATGAGGATAACAAAGCAACAGGCAGTGCTTCATTCTCTTGTGCATGGGGTTGTTATCAGTCAGTTTTGACTTGAAGGCACCTAACAACAACAATTCTTACCTATTTCATACATTCAAAGACTGCTTGTTAAGAGCATACTTAGGTCTGTATGCCTCCTTTGCCTATAACATTATGATGTTCTAAAAGATAAGTCTAAAATCAGCTACTTGATCATAGCCATTTGTGGATGATTGGATGAGAAAAATAGAAGCACCTGCTTTGTGCACATGCATAGAAACCTGTATACATATATTTATGTACACATGGGATAACTGACTATCCCATGTACACATAAACAATTATTTTTATATGTGAATATGTGTTCTTCTAAGTCTGCATATGGAGTCTTGGTGGTGCGATGGTTAAGTGCTCAGCTGCTATCCACAAGATCAGTGGTTTCAACCTACCACTGGTTTCATGGGATAAAAGGCCTTGGGGTCAGCTCACATAAGGATTATAACCTCAGAAATCCTATGGAACAATGAGGTTATGTTTTATAGGTTTGTTATGAATCAGAACCCATTTGAGAGCTCACAACAATGATATATATCTCCACACAGGCAAACATCTATTTTTACATACGCACAAACATATATGCACATACACTATCTCTGGTTCTCTCTCTCCTTCTACAAACACATACATATACAAAAACATATATGCCTATATATAAAGGCATATATTTCCTTATACACATACAAACACACATATTGTTGTTGTTAAATATCATTGAATCAATTCTGACTCGTAACAACCCTGTATAGGGTTTCCAAGCTTCAAATATTCGAGCGAGCAGCAGTCTCAATTTTCTACTGTGGAGAGGCTTAAGCTGTGGACTTTGTGATTTTCAGTACAGTGCTTATTATATATATAGCTGTGGACTTTGTGATTTTCAGTACAGTGCTTATTATATATATAGCTGTGGACTTTGTGATTTTCAGTAATATATATATATATATCCACAGACATTTATTTCCATAAATGCACATGTGTATGATCATATCCCCATACGCTGTATGGTTAGATGCAGTTGATCTTTTGCACAATAGAACAAAACACTGCTGGGTCTGCATCATCCCCATAATTAGTGTTATGTGAGAATCCGTTGCTCCTTTCACTGTGTCAATCCATCGCTTTAGAGGTCTTCTTTTTTGCTGAGCCTCTGTCTTATCAAACATATCACCATATAAGTACTCAGAAAAAAAGTGAAGGTTTTGTAAAGGAAAAACAAAAATGTGGTATATATTTCTGTGAAAATGACTTCAGGAGATGATGAAGATGCAGAAACTAGTTGTGGCTTTGACACCAAATTCAAATTTCAGTCATACATGCCCCTTGTTGAATGCCTGATAACCGCTATCCATACAAAGGCCCACATATCCATGCCCACACCTCTTCTACCCATGTGCATAGACCAACACAAGCTGCAGAGCCTCTGGGCAGAGAAATCAACAGTGGTCATCCATGCTCACAGTTTGGCTACACTGTGTAGAACCATCTCTCTTCTCTGTGACCATGTGAAGGCTTCCTATCCTTCACTTGTATTGCCCAAATCATATAACAAAAGAAGAAAACTTCATTGTGTTTATGTTTGTTAATGACTCTTGGACTTGCCTTTTTGCGTCACAATTTTCTACAAAATCGAAATTGCTTTCAATTGTAATGGTGTGTGTCATGAAAGAGAGCAGGTTTGGTGATCCTTCTCAAATACTGCTATTTTTTTCAAGGGGGGAGATTAACTCATAACTCTATTATATTATAAAAATGAAATTATACTGACAATTCCATGTTTGCAAAAAGTTATCTTTCAGGAGTATACAACCCAAGATTAAATATTTGAAATGACACCATAATTTTTACTCTGAATAGCAAGGAATGGAAGAGTGGGTGGAAGGAACATTCAGCGCATATAGTAGAGGATATTAGTAATTTTTCCTAAACTTACTCCACAGATCCTTCCAGATGGACATTATGATTACCTGTGAGCAGAGGAAAACTGGAATCTCCAAGAAAATAATTGGAACATAGAATGTAATGAGACGCTTTGGGATGCACTTGTGGGTCTAAGACAATTAGAAGTCATCAAAAATGAAATGTAACACATAAAAATTGATATCCTAGGCATTAGTGAGCTGAAATAGACCAGTACTGACCATTTTAAATCTGGCAAGTGTATGGATGACACTATACCAGGAATGACAAATTGAAGAATAATGGTGTCACATTCATTGTCAAAAAAAAAAAAACATTTCAAATTCTCTCTTTAAGTACAGTATGTAATAGGATAATATCCATATTCCTATAAGGAAAACTTCTGGTATGTCACTGTAGAACAAGCGTAGGCCTGCAAGGTCAGTTTGAACCACAAGACTAGCTGTTCAAACTCACCAGTTTCTCTTTGGCAACACTATATTGGGTTGCTATGAGTCAGAACTGAGGCGGGCTCTACCAATTTAGAGACCCATAAGCGCAGCCCAAAGCGTCTCATTACAACCATGTCGCCCCTGCTGCGCTTCCGCCTCTTGACTGACGCGACATCCGAGGACGGAAATCCCACCTTTGAGCTGGAGTTAAGGGCCATAGCGCAAGGAGATTCGTGTTTAACAGGGAACACACAACCACCACTCGTCTGTCAGTCGTGCTGTGGTAGTTAGAATTGCTGTGATTCTGAGGGCTATGCCACGGGTATTTTAAATAACCAGCAGGGTCACCAATGGTGGACAGGTTTCAGATGAGCTTCCAAACAAAGACAGACGAGGAAGAAAGAGTGATGAACTACTTCCAAATCGCTAGTCACTGAAAACTCTATGAATAGCAGAGAAACACTGTCAGATACAGGACCGGAAGGTGGGAAGGCACTCAGAATGCGACTGGGGAAAAAAAGA
>NW_006408825.1:1943616-1948858 GCF_000296735.1 Chrysochloris asiatica
GAGAACATTTAACAACAACAAGGAAGACAAGGTAAAGTGCCACAATTATTCAAACTAATGCACCAACCTCTAAAATCAACGGTGATGAAGTTGAAGAAGACTATCAATTTCTTCAATCTGAAAAGGATAAAAAATGCAATCAAGATGCATTCATAATTACTGGTGATTGGAATATGAAAGTTGTAAACAAAGAAGAAAGATTCATATTTGAAAAATATGGCCTTGGTGACAGAAATGATGCTAGAAATGTGAGAATTTTACCAAGACCAATGAATTACTCACTAGAAATACCATCTTTCAAAAAAAATACCATTTTTTTCAAGACCAATGAATTATTCATTAGCAAAACCATTTCTCAGCACATGGATCTCATGAAATAGAATACACAGAGCATAAATTGACTGTTTCTATGAGAAAATACTATCAAAAACCAATATTATCAGTTAAAACAAGTTCAACTGTGCAACAGATACTTGCTCATATGCAAGTTCAATCTGAAGATGAAGAAAATTAAAAACAAGTCCATAGAGACAAAATATGATCCTGATTATATCCCTCTTGAATTTAGAGACCATTTCAAGAACAGATTTAATGCATTTCCCCATAATTACTGAAGGTCAGAAATTGTGAAATGACATAAAGAACATCATACATGAAGAAAACAAAAGCTCATTAAAAGAACAGGAAAGAAAAAAAATACACTGAAACTTGATTTCGGCATAGAGAAGCTCAACCTACTGGAGAAATGAGGAAGTAAAATGACCTGAACAAGAAATTTGAAAGGGCAACTGAAAAGATAAAGGAAAGTATTATAATGAAATGTGTAAAGATCTGGAGTTAGAAAACCTAAAGGAAAGATCACAGTTAGCAATTCTCAAACTAATTAAAACATAATCAAACCTCAACTTTCTATGCTGAAGGATTCTATAAGAAAAATCAAAATGAGGAGAAACAGCTACAAACATTCATTATTAATTAAACATGAAATGTATAAAATATGAACCTAGAAAAACTGGAAGTTGTAATAAATGGAAAGAAACACATAAACATTGATATCCTATGCATTATTGAGCAGAAATGGACTGACATTGGCCATTTTGAATCTGACAATCATATGGCTTACTATGCCAAGAATGACAAATTGAAGAGTATGGCATCATATTCATCATTGAAAAGAATATTTCAAGATATATCTTGAAGTATAATTCTGTCTTTGATAGGATAATATCCATATGTCCAGAAGGAAGAACAGTTAATATGATTCAAATTTGTGCACCAACCACTAAAGGCAGTGATGATGAAACTGAAGAATTCTACCAATTTTGCCATTGGAAATTGATCAAACACACAATCACAATGTATGATGATTACTGGAGATTGGAATGCAAAGGTCGGGAGCTAAGACAAAGTATCAATAGTTGGAAAATATGACCTTGGTGATAGAAGCATTGCTAGACAGAATTTTGGAAGATTGAGGACTTCTTAATTGCAAATACCTTTTCTAAATAACATAAAAGACTATTATATACATGAACTTCAACAAATGGAATATACAGAAATCAAATCAACTACATCTGTGGAAAATGATGGTGGAAGAGCACTATATCATTAGTCAAAACAAGGCCAAGTGTAGACTGTGGAACAGACCATCAATTGCTCATGTTTAAGTTCAGGCTGAAGCTAAAGAACATTAAAACAAGTTCTCAAGAGCCAAAATATTACCTTGAACACATCCCAACTGAATATAGAGATCATCTGAAAAACAGATTTGATGCATTAGACACTAAAGATCAAAGAACAGAAGAATTCTGAGACAACATCAAGAACATCATAGGAAACAAGAAAAAGATCATTAAAGAGTCAAGAAAGAAGGAAAAGCCCAAAGTGGATGTCAGAAGAGACTCTGAAAATTATTCTCTAGCATAGAGAAGTTAAAGCATATGGAAAACTGAGGAGGTAACGGGCTGAACAGAAAATTCAAAGAGCAGCTCAAGCAGACAAAGTCAAATATTATAATGAAATTTGTCAAGATATAGAGTTAGAAAACTAAAAGGGAAGTAGATGGGTCAGAATTTCACAAGTTGAAAGAATTGAAGAAAATACTTTAGCCTCAACTTGCCACATTGAATGTCTCTTTGAGGAAAATACTGAATGATGCAGAGAACAACAAAAGAAGATGGAAGGAATACATAGAGTCACTGTACAAATAGAAATGTTTATTGTTCAACCATTTCCAGAGATAGCATATAACCAAGAGCCAATGGTACTGAAGACAGAAATCCAAGGTTCACTGGAGACATTGGCAATGAGCAAGGCTCCAGGAACTGAAATCAAATTGAAATCTTCCAACAAACTGAGGCAGAATTTGAGGTACTCATCAACTATGCCAAGAAGTTTAGAAGACAGTTACCTAGCCAACTGATTGGAAGATACCCATATCTGTGCCCATTACAGAGAGGTGATCCAATAAAATAAGGAAATCAACAAACTATATCATTAATATCACCTTCAAGTAAATTTTTCCTAAAGATAATTCAAAAATGGCTGTGAACGTCCATTAACAGAAGAGAAGTGTTACGTACAAAGGCAAACAAATCAGATTAAGCTCTGATCGGTCAACAGAAACCGTGCAGTCAAGAAGGTAATGGGGACACATATATAAAACCCTAAAAGAAAAAAAACTGCCAACCAAGAATCATCTACCCAGCAACACTGTCAATCAAATAAAATGCTATAATCAAAATATTCCAGGATAAAAAGAAGCTAAGAGACTTTGTTAAATCCAATCCAGCACTTCAAAACATCCTAAAGGAATTTCTTTGGAAAAAAAACAAACAAGAACATACAACCAGAGATTGACAGACTAGGCAACATCACCCAGAACACAGTCAAAAGATAGCAGAGTTCAGAACAGAACAAGATTACAACAACAAATTCAGAGAACCTGTGAGGCCAATCAAAGATCAAAATAATAACAATGTGAAAGGGGAAAATATAGGAACAGAGATCCAGGTGGTAAGAAGGTCAGGTAGATTGCAGGATACAATAGACTGTCTTAAATGGAGGGAAAATTTAGTAGACTATAGGGAAACCTCAAAGAAAGTTAATACTTCACAACTTAGCATGAAAATGAAGATCCAAGTAGAACAAGGAAACATTAAAACTAAGAAGAAACTGACAAGAAATAGCACAAAAAACCATGAACTCAGCACAAGAAGGCATGAAGAACAAAGGGACAAACAGAACCACAAAAAATTAACATAAAAATGGCAATTATTTCATATCTATGGAGAACTACACTGAACATCAATGGATTAAATGCACCAGGGAAGAGACAGAGAGTGGCAGAATGGATAAGAAAACAAGACCCTTCAATATGCTACCTTCAAGAGACACTTTACACACAGACAAAAACAGACTAAAAGTTAAAGGATGGGAAAAAATATACCCAGCTAATTGCAATAAAAATTGAACAGGAACAGCAACACTAATCTCAGATAAAATTAAACTTTAAGGTAAAAACCAGCATAAGATATAAAGAAGGATTCTATCTCATGATTAAAGAGCCAATTGAACTAGAAGACATAACCATAATAAATATCTATGCTCCCAATGAAAAGCACCAAGATATATACAGCAAATCCTACTAGAATTAAAGAAAGATATAGACAAATATACAACTATACTGGCAGATTTTAATATGTCACTTTTGAAACGGGATAGAAAAAGCACACACACACACACACACACATACAAAATCCTCAAAGATACAGAGGAAATAATCATCAAAATCAGCCAACTTGACCTCATAGGTGTGTACAGAGCATTCAACCCAACAACAGCACAACAGACAAACTTTCCAAGTGCACATGGAACATTCTCCAGATTTGACCATGTGTTAGTTCACTAAGCAGTCTCCATAAATTTACAAGCATCAAAATACTACAAAGCATCTTTTCAAATCACAATGCTATAAAACTAGAAATCAACAATAAGACCAAGGATATAAAGTCGAATACATGGAAACTGAATAACACCCTGCTGAAAAGTGACAGAGTAGTAGAAGAAACTAGATGTGAATTCACAAAGTTTCTAGAAACAAATGAGAATGAAAACACAGCATACCAAAATCTTTAGGACATGGCAAAAGCTGTGCTGAGAAGACACTTTATTGCAATAAACGTACACATCCAAAAAGAGGAAAGAACCAAAATTAACCTATTATCACAGCATCTACAACAATTAGAAACAGAACAACAGAGGGAAACTACAGTCACCAAAAGAAAATAAAGATTAGAGCAGAAATAAATGAGATAGCAAACAGAAAAACTATAGAAAGAATCTACAGGACAAGAAGCTGGTTCTTTGAAAGGATTAATAAAATTGACAAACCACTGGCAAATCTAACAAAAGAAAAGAGGGAGAAGACACAAATATCACGTATTAGAAACCGCATGGGTGATGCCACAACGGAACCAAAGGATATCAAAAGGTAAATAACAAAATACTATGAAGAGTTGTGCTCCAACAAATTTGAAAACTGTTAGAAGAGAAGGATGCATTTTTAGAAAGACACGACTTACCTAAATTTACACAGAGTGAAGCAGAAAACCGGAACAGATCCATAACAAAAGAAGAAATTAATCAGGTCATCAAAAAACTCCATACCAAAAGAAGTCCAGACCCAGGTGGCTTCACTCATGAGTTCTATCAAATATTCAGGGAAGAGCTGTCACCAATTATACTTAATTTTTTTTCCAGAATATAGAAGAGAATGGAAAACTTCCCAAAACATTTTATGAAGCAAGCATAACCCTCATACCAAAACCAGGGAAGGACATCACTAAGAAAGAAAATTACAGACCAATATCCCTCGTGAATATAGATGCAAATATTCTCAACAAAATCCTAGCCAACAGAATCCAGCAGCACATCAAAAAAATTTTACATCATGACCAAGTGTGTTTTTTAACAGGGATACAAGGATGGTTCAATATTAGAAAAACAATCAATGTAATTCACCATATAAATAAGAAAAAGGAAAGGAATCACATGACCAATCAATGCAGAAAAGGCATTTGACAAAATCCAACATCCATTCATGCATGATAAAAAACACTCAACAAAGTAGGAATTGAAGGGAAATCCCTCAAAATAATTGAAAGCATATATACAAAACCAACAGCCTATATTACTCTCAATGGAGAGAAACTGAAAGCATTCCCTCTGTGAATCAGAACCA
>NW_006408825.1:1951181-1958451 GCF_000296735.1 Chrysochloris asiatica
TGGCCTCTTCTGAATCCAGCTTGAGCCTCTGGAAGGTCTCTGTTAATGCATGCTTGCAGCCATTTCTGTATTACCTTGAGTAAAACTTTGCTCGCATGGGATATCAAAGATATTTTCCAATGATTTCCACATTCTGCTTCATAGGGTCTCTTTAAAGTATTCAAAAGCAAAGATGTCAGTTTAAAGACTAAAATGCACCTGCCCCACCATGGTATTTTCAATAGCCTCATATGCTTGTGAAAGTTGGACAGTGAATAAGGAAGACCATAGAAGAATTAGTGTGTTTGAGTTATGATGTTGAAGAAGAATTTTTAAATTGACATGTACTATTAGAAAGTCCAAGAAACATTTGCTGGAAGAGGTATAACTAGAATCCATCTTGGTATCTAGAATGTCAAAATTTCATCTCTCATATTTTGGAAGGACCAGTCCTTGGAGATGGACATTATGCTAGGTAAAGCAGACAGTCAGTGGAAAGAGGAAGACCCCCCCAATAAGATGGACTGGCACAGTGGCAGCAGCAATGGGCTCAAGCTAATCAACCATTGTTAGAATGGCACAGAACCAGGCAGTAATTCGTTCTGTTGTGCTATGGCTCAGAATCACCTAGATGGCACTTAGCAACAAGAACATGAACAAAATATTGAAAGATATAGGAAGCATCACAAAAGGATAGAAAAACTATACATTGTCACTGTACCAAAATGAATTGATTGTTGTTCAACCATTTCAAGAGGGAGCATATATTCAAAAATTGATAGTATTGACAGGAAGTCTAAGCTATAGTGAAATACTGACAAAAAACAATACTTCACGAAGTGGCTGAAACCAACTGAAATGTTTTAGCAAGCTGATGAAGCACCAGAGTTACATACTCATCTATACAAAGAAATTTGGAGGACTACTAACTGCCCAACCAGTTGGAAGAGATCTAAAATTGTGTCTAATCCAAGGAAAGGTAACCAAATAGAATGCAGAAATGCAACAATACACATGCAAGCTTAATTTTGCTTAAGATAATTTTTAAAATGATTGCAGTACTACATGGACAAGGAACCGTTAAAAATTCAGGCCAGAGTCAGAAAAGGATGTGGAACTAGGGATATTGTTCCTCATGAGCATCATTTCTATCAAGACCAAGGAAGAATCCATCTTTGTTTGCAAACTTTACATGCCAATCAACAGTAATTATCATTACATCTTGATTGCATATTTGTTCAATTTCAGACTTAAAAAATTGGTAGAAGTCTCCAATTTCATTATCTCAAGCTTTAGTGGTTGGTGGGTAAATTTGAATGGTAGTGGTACTAACTGGTCTTCCTTGCAGGCGTATGGATACTGTCCTAGCATTGTATTTCAACATAGATCTTGAAGTGTTCTTTTTGATGATTAAAGCAACACCATTCTTCTTTCACCTGTGGTTCCCAGCATAGCAAATAATATGATTGTTCAATTCAAAATGGCTAAAACTAGTCCATTTCCACTCATTTATGTCTAGAGTATTGATCCTTTTCTGATCAATTTCATTTTGATAATTTCCAATTTTCTCAGATTCAGACTTTATGCATTCTACATTCTGATTATTAATGGATGTTTGCAGCTGTTTCTTCCCAATTTGAGTGGTATCACATCAGCAAACAAAGGTCACACCAACTTTGCTCCATTCATGTCATTATTATCAACTCTACTTCCTGGTGTGGTAGTGTAGATTAAGCACTGGACTACTAACTAGAAACCCACCAATGGGTCCTTGGGAACCCTATGGAAACTCTACATGGTCACTATGAGTTGGAACTATCCCGATGGCACTTAACAACAGCAACAACTGTGAGAAGACCGCTCTTCCCCAGTTAAATGTTGAGTACCTTCCAACCTGAGGGGTTCATCTTACAGCAAGCACTATATCTGACAATGTTATCCTGTTATTCATAAGGTTTTCAGTAGCTAACCATTCAGAAGTTGTTTACCTCTCCTTCTTTCTAATCTCTCTTGGTCTGGAAGCTCCACTGAACCCTGTCCACCATGGATAACCTTGCTGGTATTTCAAATGCCAGTGGCATAGCTTTCATCCTTATGGCAACACAAAAGTCACCATAGTATGACAAACTGACAGAGTGGTAAATAGGATTTCTGAGATATAATATTTACAGGAGCATATCCCCAAGTCTTTCACTCAGGGATTGAAAGGTGGATTTGAACAACCAAGCTTTCAGCTGTGTCACCAGGATTCAAGGTTAAAAGCAGTACTCAGTAAAACCATCACAGATACTGAAGAAACAATTCCATCCTCAAGATCCTGCTATTGAGGGTCAGAGCATCATATCTTCAAACCCAGATTTCCGTGTGTAGCTCAGAGACAGTTCAAGACTAGAAATAGAAGCATAGGATGGCTGTGGAGGATTTACATGGTGTTTAAAATTAGCAGAACTGAAGAACTAATTAAGGTAAAGGCTGTAGAGAATAGAGGCAATTAAAAAACAACAGGACTCAGGACTAGCTCTGGAAGGGCTTACACATTTAGAAGCCTGGGAAGGAAGGATATGTCATCTAAAAATTCAAAGGACCTGCCACTGAGAAAGAGATGCTGATCACATGACCAATGTTGCTGAGATCAAATAAGTTGTATGTAATTTTCAATATTCCACCAGAAAATTTTAAGTTACTCAAAATGACCCAAGATAGTTATCGACCCTGATAAGCACATGGTTCTTGAGAGGTTGAAAAGAGATCCAAATTTGCATGGTTTGACGTGTCCAGGATTTGTGAAAGCTCTTCTTATTCCTACTCATTTCTGAAGCCTTCATTCTGCAGTTCACTAGTCGTTTGCCAGTGTGTTGCAAAATAGCAAGCAGGTACTATATACTCCTTAAAAAGCTGGTCACCCTGATCAGAGGTCACCTTCACTTTAATGACCAGTGTCCATGATTGGGACCCTCTTTTCATTCCAGTCTTACATTGCCATTTATTCCAATGAAAAATACTCATTTTGCCAGAGAAGTAAATTGTCACTGTGAAAAATGAAAAACAGGCAAAAATATGAAAATGCAAATAATCTTCATTGTGAGGATAGGAAATACTTTCTGATTATGTGACTAAGGCAACTTGCTTCATATAATGATTCCCTCTTTGTTGTTTCATAATTATTGAAATGCTTTTCAAATAATTAATCCTGCTAAATAAAAATTAGTAAAAGAAAATCCTCCCAGCTGACACAGACTTTTCTTAATTCATGTCCCAGGCTAAAAGCCAATTTTCTAAGTGAAAAAAAAAAAAAGATTTTTACTTTTGCTCCCAGCTGTATTTCAAATTTCTCCTAGCTTCTAAAGTTGACAAACTCTACAAAATGCAGATATTTTAAAATATTAAAAAATAACTTTAGTTTCTACTAAACTCTTTAATTAAAGTAAATAGCAATTGTTAAAACAGAACAAGGGGATACAGAGTGTTTTAAAGTCAGGAAAGGTATGCACCAGCATTGTAGCCAAAAATAATGTATTCAAACTGTATCCTAAGAAAATAATCAGAATAGTTGGATTATATGAAGATAAACACGGTGCCAGGATTGGAGTGACACAACCTTGCTTGCTTGAAAGCAAAGAAGGCAGAAAATACTTACTGATGAAGATCAAAGATTACAGTCTTCAGTATGGATTGCACCTCAATGTAAAGAAAGCAAAAATCCTCACCACTGGACCAATACCCAATCTTATGAGAAATGTAGAAAAGATTGAAGCTGTCAAGAACTTCATTTTACTTGGATCCACAATCAATGCTCATGGAAATAGCAGTCCAGAAACCAAACAATATATTATATTGGGCAAATTTGCTGCAAAAGACCTCTTTACAGTGTTTTGAAGATTAGGTGTGCCTGACCCAAGCCATAATAATTTTCAATCACTTCTTATGCATGTGAAAGCTAGACAGTGAATACAGAAGAGAGGAGCCCTATTGATGCATTTGAATTATGGTGTTGGTAAAGAATGTTGAAAAATCAAAATATTCAAAATAATGCCAGAAGAACAAACAAATCTATCTTGAAAGTACAGTGAAGATGATGAGACTTAATCTCACATACTTTGGATAAGTTATGAGAAAGGAAAAGTTGATGGAAAAGGACATCATTCTTGATAAAGTAGAGGCTTAGCAGAAAAGAAGACCCTCAAAGAGATGGACTGACACAATGGTTCACCATTGGGCTCAAACATAACAATAATTGTGAAGATGGAGAAAGAGCCGTAAGTTCCTGTTGTGTACAGAATCACTATGAATCAGAGTTAACTTGACTTTTCAAGCAAGAAAATTTGCAAATCAAATGTACCAGAACCCAGATGGAAACTCTAAATAAAATATCAGCTAACTAAATACTTAGATGTTGGATGTTAATAAGCAGATTTTTTTATTTTTTTAATTAACAGCATCACAGTGGAACTACTTCATAGAATTTTGTAGGATGTATTTTCACATTCCTTTTGGTACAGTGACACTGTGTGTTTCTTCCATCTTCTCTTAATGCTTTCTGCATCATTCAATAATTTGCCCAGTGAATCTTTCAATAATGAAAGTCAAAGCTTGATTGTTTTCTTCAATTCCCCTATCTTGAGAAATGCTGTGCATGTTCTTCCTCTTTTGTTTTCTGATTCCAGATCTTTGCACATTTTGTTGTAACATTTGACTTAATGGTGGCATAGCTTTCAGAATCACAGCAACTCACAAGCCACCACTCGTCTGTCAGTTTGTCGTACTGTGGTGGCTTGTGAGTTGCTGTGATTCTAAAAGCAATGCCACTGGTATTTTTAAATACCAACAAGGTCACCCATGGTGGACTGGTTTCAGATGAGCTTCCAGACAAAGACAGAATGGGAAGAAAGAGTGATGAACTACTTATGAATATTTAGTCACTGAAAACTTTATGAATAGCAGAGAAACACTCTCAGATATAGTGCCGGAAAACGAGTCCCTCAGGTTGGAAGGTACTCAAAATGCAACTGGGGAAGAGCTGCCTCCTTAAAGTAGATTTGACTGTGATAATGCAAATGGAGTAAAGCATGTGGTAGAAAAGCCCGTGGGATCTTCATTTGCTGATGGGGCACAACTCAAAATGAGGAGAAAGAGCTGTAATCATCCTTTGAAAATCGGAACATGCAATGTACAAAGTATGAATCTGGGAAAACTAAAGTTCTCAAAAATGAAATGGAACGCATAAACATCGATATCTTAGGCATTAGTGAACTGAAATGGACTAAAATTGGCCATTTTGAATCTCACAACCTCATGGTTTACTATGCCTGAAATGACAAATTGAAGAGGAATGCTGTTGCATTCATCATCAAAAAGAACATATCCAAATCAGTCATGAGGTACAATACTATGTGATAGGATAATATCCATGCACCCACAAGGAAGCCCAGTTAATACCACTGTTATTCAAATTTATGCACCAATTACTAAAGCCAGTGAAGATGAAATAGAAGAATTCTACCAACTTCTTCAATCTGAAATTGATCAAACATGCAATCAAGATGTATTGCTCATTACTGGTGATTGGAATGCAAAGGTTCGGAGCAAAGAGGAAGGATTAGTAGTTGGAAAATATGGCCATTGTGATAGAAATAATGGTGGAGAACGCATGAGAGAATTCTGCAAAACCAATGATTTGTTCATTTCAAATACCTTCTTTAGACAGCATAAGAGATGACTATACACATGGATCTCACCAGATGGAACACATAGAAATCAAATTGACTACATCTATGGAAAGAGACAATGGAAAAGGTCCACATCATCAGTGAAAAGTAGGCCAGGGACAAACTGAGGAACAGACCATCAATTACTCATATGCAAATACAAACTGAAGCTGATGAAAATGAAAACAAATCCACAAGAGCCAATATATGACCCTGAATATATCCCACTTGAATTTAGAAATCATCTGAAGAACAGATTTGATGCATTATATACTAAAAACCGAAGACCAAAAGAGTTGTGGGATGACATCAAGAACATCATACATGAAGAAAGCAAAAAGTCATTAAGAAGACAAGAAATGAAGGAAAAGATCAAAATGGATGTCAGAAGAGACACTAAAACTTGCTCTCCAGGATAGAGATGCTAAAGCAATGGAAGAAATGAGGAGGTCCAAGAGGTGAACAGAAAATTTTAAAGATCAGCTCGAGAAGATACAGCCAATTACTACAACAAAATGTGCAAAGACAACCAAAAAGGAAGAACACACTCAGCATTTCTCAAGCTAGGGGAACTGAAGAAAAAATTCAGGCCTCGACTTTCATGATTGAAAGATTCTCTGGGCAAATTATTGAATGATGCAGAAAGTATCAAGAAAAGATGGTAGGAATACACAAAGTCACTGTACCAAAAGGAAATGGTCAATGTTCAGCAATTTCAATAGGTAGCATATGATCAAGAGCCAACGATACTGAAGGAGGCAGACCAAGGTACATTGAAGTAACTGGTAAAGAACAAGGCTACAGGAATTGATGGGATAAAAATCGAAATCTTTAAAGAAAGTCAGGTGTCACAGGAGGCATTAACTCATCTCTGCCAAGAAAATTGAAAGACAACTATCTGGCCAACTGAATGGAAGAGATCCATATTTGTGCCCATTCCAAGAGAGGTGACCCAACGGAATGCAGAAATCATTGGACAATCTCTTTGATATCCTATGTGAGTAAAGTTGTGCTAAAGGTTATACAGAAATGGCTATAATCATACATTGGCAGAGAATTCCAGAGGTTTAAGCCAGATACAGAAGAGGCCATGGAACGAGTGATACTGTTGCTGATGTCCGATGAATCTTGGCTGAAAGCAGAGATTATCAGAAAGATGTTTACCTGTGCTTTATTGGCTATACAAAGCCTTTTGATTGTGTGGATCATGACAAGCTATGGACAACATTGTGAAGTATAAGTATTCTGAAACGCTTAATTGTGATCATGAGGAATCTGTACTTGGACCAAGAAGCAGTTGTTCGAACAGAACATGGGGACACTGAATGGTTTCAAATTTAAAAAGGTGTGGGACAAGGTTGTATTCCTTCACCATACTTATTCAAACTGTGTGCTGAGAAAATAATCAGAGAACTGGGTTATATGAAGAAAAACATGACATCAGGATTGGAGGAAGACTCATTAACAACCTGCGATATGCAGATGATACAACTTAGCTTGCTGAAAGTGAAGAGGACTTAAAACATTTACTGATGAAGATCAAAGAGCACAGCCTTTGGTATGGATTACATCTCAATGTTAAGAAA